>NW_017619391.1:0-380000 GCF_001879475.1 Ipomoea nil | reverse complement strand
AAACGTATTGTATCTTTTTTTTTTTTAATTATGTAATTAAAATAAGAAAAACGTATTGTATCTAATCCAATCAAACTACTTGGATGCTAAACCTACTGTTAATTTCAAAACGCGGCTAAACTGAATGATCAAGGCTGAAGACCTAGTGGGAAAAAGGGATGCAATATAAAATGAAGACTTATAATTTTTGTAGTCATCAACTCATTGTATTTATAGGTGAAAAATATGAGAATTATAAATTTGTAAAATTTTTCAAAAAGAAAGTGTATTTATTTATTTATGGTATTGACCTAATCAATTCATTATATTAATATTCTTAATTAATTTTATTCCTAATTAATTCATAATATTGATATTACTAAATTTCCATTTTTCATTTGCTTACCAAATAAGCTTTATTAAGTATTTGACCAATAAAATATAAAATATTTAATTAATTTGACTACAAAAGTTTGAGCGGGAAAATGAAATAGGAGGATTTTACTTTTATATAGATAGATAGATATTGTGAAACAAAAATGATTTTGAATAAATTATGTGGAGAAAAAAATTATTTTGGAGGAAAGTAATTAGGAGAAAATTATTTATTATGGAGAAAATGTTATTTTTGGAGAAAGGTATTTATTTGTGGAGAAATGAATTATTTTAGAGAAACCAGGATATTGTGTGGTGTTCAGTAAAAGAGAGTTATTGTTCCCTTGGACCAATTACTACTCATTGGGCTTGGAATCCCATGAGGGTGTATCACATAGGCAAATTATGCTGTGCAACCGTGTGCACCATGTATGGTGCACACAGAATTGGACCCATAATTTTTATACTATAGATTCATAATTTCTATACAATAGATTCATAATTATTGAACTCTATATTCACAATTACAAAACTCTATGTTCATAATTTCCAATGTTCATATTCCCAATTGTTGAACTCTGTATTCACAAATCACTGAACTATATGTTAAAAATTTGATAACTATACAGTTTAGAAATTATGAATCTACAATATATAAATTATGAATCTACAGTATAGAAATTATGAATCTATAGTATATAAATTATGAATCTATAGTATAGAAATTATGGATCCAATTCCGTGTGCACCTTGCATGGTGCACACGGTTGCACAGCATAACGCTCCTATCACATAGGTTATGGTCCAGTTTCTAATATTGGTTGCAAGGTAGTCAAAAGGAAGTCTGACTACTTGGATCATATACTACCCAGTGGCTTGGAATCTGCTGGGGTGTGCACATAGGTTTTGGTTCAGAAACCAAATGGATTTTGAAGAGATGGTTATTTCTCCATGCATAAATATTAATCCTCCAAATGTATGTGTGAAAATTGATTTTTGGAAAGTATATCTCCACATATATTTTGGAAAGGTTTATTATAAAATAAAAACTTATTTTACGGGGCGGAGTAATTTCTTACTTAGCATTGTGCTAATTTTGTGTTTGTTGTATGGATCAAATTTTTGTATTTACAGGAGATACAAGTTGATGAAAGCGCTGCCAAGAAATGTTAGATATATAAGAATAAGTAACAGGATATTTGGGACTTTAGTATATTTTGATTTATGTTTAGACTTTGGACGGACTATTTCAATTTATTATTGATGGATTGAGAATCATGCATTACTACAAAAATCGCTTATAACGTCAATTTTTTAAGACATTTAACGTTAGTTTTCGGCCGACGTCTATACCGCAGCCGCTGTAAATAAAGAGATACGACGTCGTATAGTTTTTTAAAATAATTTAAATTAGGAAATGACGTTGGTTTTTTAATAAAACCGACGTCGTATATTTTTTTTTTAAAAATAAATTGACATAAGATGTCGAGTTTTACTAAAAACCGACGTTTTATGTTAACTTTAACAATAAAAAATAATAAACAACGTCAGTTATTTATAAATAATCAACGTCGTTTATTATTTTTTTATTTTACGATTTTCCACCCATTAATCCTATACATCTTTTATAATTCACAACAATTTTTAGTACCTACTCACCAATTTTATATTCAAAATCTCACAATTGATGAAACTAATAAATCTTACAATTAATTAAAAAAACAACTCATACCATCAACTAAACAAGTTAAATTTATAATAATTCTACAATTGATAATAATAATAATAATTTAAAACTACCTGCATAAGTAGCTCAACTGGTCATTATTAATAAAAAGTTAAAAGATTGATCAGGGATCGAGTCTCACCAGCGACAGGATAGTACTTGGGACATTGATTGGTGATCAAATACAATAAAATAAGTTTCTTACCTTTAAATCAGGTGTGAAAATTACACGAAGTTGACCACTGTTAAATTTTATTTCATTATTTGGTATGTTCAAAGTGAGGGGCTCCTTGTGCGCAGTAAATAAAGGTGGTCTAGTCTTGTTACAATTAATTCAAAAGGCAACCCATACCATATATCAACTAAACAAGTTAAATTTATAGTAATTCTACAACTCATAAGTTGAACATTATATTTTAGCACCAACAGACTCATAGACAATATCAACACCTTTTGGGAACTCCTCCTTCAGAACCTGGTATAGTAGAACTAAGATAAAGTAGTTTGGGTTGGGGACATAATGCCTTGCACATCAACTGAAAAACCTGCAGATCAGAAGCAATCAGTTTTGTCAACAACTTTTTTGTAAGACGGGAATACGGAATAGAAACTGACATTTCATCCTCTTTATTTAATTGCATTGGATATTAAACTTCTGAATTCTGATGCCATTGTACAACTGTTAATCTTGGTTTTAATAGAAGTCATGGTTGCTCAAATGGAATCGGGAAAGGTGCTTCTTGTGACTGCTGCTGCTGGAGGGATACTGTTAAAAGTGCATAAGAATCGTCTAAGACTTAGAAATGAATCTTTAGTCCTGAAAGATGAGTCAACAAATTAAAATCGAAAGAGTTTGAGGTTACCTCTTCGTCTGTTTCGTGAGTCATTAAGCATTCTTTTTCATACTCCAATTCCATCATTTTGTTCACTAGATATAATAATGTCATATCTTCTTTTGAGGTATTGCTTTCGTCATGTAGAATATTTAGACTCACTTGTTTCTAGTAGGTCACTAATGAATCCTAAATTTTTTTACAAAGAAAGCAAATTGTTCGTCACATAATAATTCATTATTTCCTGCTGATCTTGAGGTTGATGCTTGATTGCCTACAAGAGTTGCACTTCTTTCAACATGTTCTTCCTCGATTTTTGCGTTCATTTCGAACACA
Source organism: Ipomoea nil (assembly GCF_001879475.1). Lineage (NCBI taxonomy): Eukaryota > Viridiplantae > Streptophyta > Magnoliopsida > Solanales > Convolvulaceae > Ipomoea > Ipomoea nil. Next base: position 376,751 of record NW_017619391.1, on the reverse strand, counting down.
TATGCTTTGAGATCACTGAATAATTTATGAATTGTGAGGGTTCTAAGATCTCTATGATCTCTTATTGCATTCACCTTCATATCCCAACTTGAAGGTAGTCCACGGAATATTTTGAGCGAAATTTCCTTCTTGTTGATGTCTTTACCCAAATCATTGATTTCTCCCTTGTATCATTATCAATCTCACTTCCATGTCGATTATACTTTCATTTGAAAGCATTTTGAAATCTTCAAACTTTTTCATGGCGATAGTTAGCTTGTTGTTTTTTTTTTTTTGTTTGTCGCCTTCTCCGAATTAAATGACTGTTTCTCATATTTCCTTTGCAGTAGTCCACTTTTTATACTTTGAATTACTTATTTAAATACAAACATTGGGCACTAAATTAGTCGCACAATGCGCGTCAGCGTGTGTAAAAACTAGTAATAATTTTTAAAAATGGTTCAAATTAAACCAGGCCATTAGAGTATTAGACAGATCAGAGCCCCTATTTCTTTAGGAAATCAAACGACACTTCTTACATGGTGTATCTACAAAGAATGGATTAAGTTTCAAAATATTCTTTGATTTACGGGAAAACACATAACTACTACATGAATGTGCGCTTTGAATTAAATTTGGCTTGTGACCCTAATCGATAAAAGCCATAATCAAGAAAAATATTGTGATGTATTTTGTTTATTTATTTATTTTTTTGAGTGACTAGGGAAACCTGCAGTCACTATTCGATGGCGTGTACTGTGTAAATTTCGCCTTGTGACCCTAGCTGGCACCACAAGGAGGCAAACCAACCTAAGTATGGCGTGTACTGTGTAAATTTCGCCTTGTGACCCTAGCTGGCACCACAAGGAGGCAAACCAACCTAAGTTGCTGACTGGCTCAAACCAAGAACCCAATGACTGCTCTTGCTGAGAATCGAACTTGATACATTATGATTACCAAAACGCTAAAATTCAAATGAGCAGCTTCTTCGATCAGCTTTTAGAGAAGATCATTTTGCAATTATTTATATATTGACTAACATGCAGCTAAATTACCAAACATCTTCTACAATTAGTTAATGCTATCAACTAATCAAAGCCACTAACCCAATCACCTAACAACTATCATCCTTCAGCTTTCAGCTATTTACCAAACACCCTCATAATTCATGTAAAAGTCAATGAATATAATGCCTGCTATGTATGGGAATTTGGAGGAGATCTATACTTGCTGTATTTTTCAAGTGCATGTTATGCTGTCTTTTTTACGTTAGTAGTTTACTTCAAATTTCAGTCCTAAGAGCTAGAGGTTGCATTATTCTAATTGTTCTAACTTGCAGTTGTAATAATTGTTAGAAATAATTATTTCCTAACAATGATTTATATAATAAAGGTTGTAATTCCATAAGGTACTCACGTTGATGATTAGTGATGTGTAAGGGCGGAATTACTGTGTGAAATTCCCTCCCTCTCATTCTGTTAAAATTTAAGTTTATAAGGGTTAAAAGATGTATAATGGATAAGGTTATGGGTTTCACAATCCTAAAGGGATTTCTATTCCTAAAAGGAGGTCACATTCCTAAAGGGATTTCTATTCCTAAAAGGAGGTCACATTCCTAAAGGGATTTCTATTCCTAAAGGAGGTTCCCCATTCCTCTTGAAAGAGGGTTTCTCATCACATCTATAAATGCCCAGGAAAACTCTAGGGATCTTAACGTTTTCAAATCTCTAAGTTTTCTAGTCTCCGCATCATCAGGAGGTGAATAAGGTATACGGATCAGAGAGGTGATGCATTATATTCTTGATTCATTCAATTTAGAGATTACATCTTCAATGGAACCAAGTAAGTCCTATCTTTCCTATTTAATTAAAAGTTCATGATCATGAACATTGTTTAGTTGATTGATTTGATTTACATGCGATCATTGTTAATTGTGCTTCCGCATTTAAGTTATAGTGCATAAAGGATTATTTAACATTTGGTATCAGAGCCTGCTTGTAAATTGATTAATCACTAAAATTAGGGTTCATGATATTTGGGGATTTTTAATTATAAAGGTTGTCGATTGCCACTGTTCGTATGTTTTGTTTGTCGATTGCTATCGATCCATATACGTATTGTACATCACTGTGATTTAAAGTTGGAACCAATTTTTGGTCTTCTTTGGCGTCGGCAAAATTAACATCAATATATATATATATATATATATATATATATATATATATATATATATATATATATATATATTGCATGGGATTAATACGCATGGCGTGATTAATGTCTTCGTCCATCAACATGTTGTTTGTGTGTACTGGATATATAAATTTATATATATGAATTCATTAAGCATGTTTACTTGGATATATGGATTTATTCATATATATGAATTCTATGTATGTACGTACTGTTCGTATATACATGATTGGAATGCTTTTTTGTCTTATTATATGGTATGATAATGACATGGCTATGTACGTACTGTTCAATTAACAAACATATATGGTTGGTATGTGTATACTGTAATGTATATATGTTTGGATTTGAATCATATGAAATCAAGAAACATATATGTTGGTTGTACTGTGTTCGTACGGTATATGATTCATATGTTATATGGTTTGTCTCTATCAAATCATTAATTATATGTTATAAGAGAACGACATATAAATTAAGGTTTATTTTGTTTGGACAATTAAATTGAGTCTACTTGTGTTTATTTAAAGTATTATGGACTCGCTTTAAATTTTAGGCTCATTTAATTTGTGTTTATATTTGAGTCTATTTGGGTTATTTAAAGTATTATGGATTTGCTTTAAATTCTAGACTCATTTAATTTGGGTTTATATTTGAGCTGTTTGGTTTATTTAAGGCATTAAGGACTTGCTTTAAATTATAGGCTCATTTGGGATCAATTGTGGTTGGAGGTTATATCCACTATTAGTTTATATATATGTTTATAAATGAATTATTAGCATAAAGCGAGTGCGTTAGTCGCCAAAGCGGCCCACTCAAGGTAATAGCTAATAATCATTTATGTTTATGTTTACAGCATATATATAAATCAAGGTTTACTTACATAAATGAGTTATTAGCATAAGGCGAGTGCGTTAGTCGCCAAAGCGGCCCACTCATGGTAATAACTAAATAACCATTTATGTTTATGTTACAAAATAAATTAAAGTTTATTCACATAAATAAATTATTAGCATAAGGCGGGTGCGTTAGTCACCAAAGTGGCCCACTCAAGGAAATAGCTAAATAATTATTTATGTTTACAAATGTTTACCTACACAGGTATTTTGCATCATTGAATGACACTAAAGGATTGATAAACATTTGTGATCATTAACACATCATTCTAGCGGTTGCCCAAAGGTAGATCAGACATGTGATTAATGACAGTTTAGGAGATTATGATTCTTGTTTTGTTAATATGTAGTGCATGTCCAAAGATGGCCTTTATATTAAATTGAAACTTGATGAATAGTCTCATTCAAGTATGTGTGAATGATGCATGTCGGTAAATTGACATTGTATTTAAATTTGACCCAAAGGCGAATTTAAATGCAAACTTAAGGTCTATAAATTATAGTCTGAATAAAGATTTGTTACTCAAAGCAATTGATATGTGAGATAAATGTTTGCAGTGAACACTATTGTATCACGCTATAATGGTGACAGTTCTGATATCAGTAGTAATAGCAGCAAGTATAAAAAAGAAGGTCAAGCATCCTATGAAGGTGCAAGGTGATGTTCAGAAATTGCAGAAATGCTATTCTGTAACAAACCTGGACACAAGAAGGCTGAATGCCTGAAGAGGAAAGCGTGGATGGAAATAAAAGTATACATTCAGTTTCAGTATGCTTTGAATCCAATTTTGTTAAGGTGCCTTCTAATACTTGGTGGTTAGGCACTGGTGCTACAAAACATGTTTATAACATTAAGCAGGATTTTTGATGTTTTAACCTCACAGGGAAAATGAAAAGTGTCTTTTCATGGGAAACATGATGAAAGCTAGAATTGAAGGTATTGGAACTTACAGAATTAAGCTGGATACAAATTTTTGCCTTGATCTTTAGAATTGTCTGTATGTTCCAAATTGTTCTAGAAATCTTGTTTCAACAGCTAGGTTGGAAACATTGAATTTTTACTTTAAGATTGGAAACAAATGTTTGTATCAACAAAAAACCTTTATGGTTCTGGTGTTTTGTTGGATACACTATACTGTTTCAATCTTAATGACGACTTTGTTAATTCCTTGTTTAATGTGACGTTTGTGTTAAAAGGAGTGCGCCAAAAGAATCTTCAGCTGACTTGTGGCATAAAAGGCTTAGTCATATATCCAAAGAAAGGATATTGAGACTTATTAAAGTTGGAATTTTGTCTCAATTGGATTTTACTGACTGGAATGGTGCATGTGTCGATTGCATAAAGGTAAAGCAGGTCAGACATGTATCAGTACACTCAGCCACAAGAAGCTCATGATTACTTGATTTAATACATACAGATATCTGTGGTCTTTATTTTTGATGTTCCGTCTTGGGGCGGTGATAAATACTTTATTACCTTTATTGATGATCATCCTGGGTACTGTTACATCTATTTACTGCGTGAAAGATCTCAGTCTGTGGATGTCCTAGAGACATTCATATTTGAAGTTGAGAGTCAGTTAAATAGAAAGGTAAAGACAATTAGATCATATAAAGGTGATGAGTATTATGGGAAAACATCAAAAGTTAGGCAAATTCCCGTCCCATTTAAAGAAATTCCTCGAATCTAAGGGCATTTGTGCATAATACACAATGCTAGGCAGACCACATCAAAAATGGTGTGGAAGAAAGGTGAAATCGTACTCTAAGGGAAATGGTTAGGAGTAAGGTCAATAACTGTACATTGCTTGTTTCATTGTGGATATATGCATTAAGACAACAACATACTTACTCAATAGGGTTCCTAGTAAGTTTTTTTTTTTTTTTTTTTTTAAAAAAAACACCTTATGAACTGTGGACAAGAAGGAAACCTAGTTTGAGGCATCTTCACATTTAGGGTTGTCAAGCTGGAGTGATGACATATAATCCACATGAAAAATAAATTGGAATCCAGAACCATTAGTGGTTATTTCATTGGATATCCAGAAAGGTCTAAATGGTACATGTTTATTGTCCTAATCATAAGTACGAGGATTGTTGAGTCTGGTGATGCTCGCTTCATTTAAAATGGCGAAGTCAGTGGGAGTGTGGGAGCTCGTAATGTTGAGATTAAGGAGTCATTGATGGTTCCAGATTCATCAAGTGATCCTTTTTCCTGTTGTTGTTCCTATTGCTGCAGTGCAGTGTAGCCTTATGGAAATACTTTGGAACAACAGCAACTAGATGCTCAAATTCCACATGAGGAAGCTATTGTAAACGAAGATGAGTTTGAAACTCAAGATGATGATCAAGTGAAATCTTAGCAGGAAGTGGCATTAAGGAGATCTACTAGATATAAAAGATCAGCCATTCCTGATGACTATATTGTTTATGCACTTGAGCATGAAAGTGACTTGAGCATTGATAATTATCCAGTCTCATTTAACCAAGCCATGCAGGATAATAATTCTCCTTGAGAATTATTTTGGTTTTGGTGGCTCATTCTGTTATTGAGCTCTACCAAATGGTTGTTAAAATCGCCTTTCTTAATGGTAAATTAAACGAGGAAGTATACATGGATTAGCCGCAAGGCTTCATGGCCACAGGAAAGGAAAATCTGGTATGTAGATTGAAGATGTCGATCTATGGATTAAAACATGCTTCTAGACAATGATACTTGAAATTATCATTTGGTTTTGATCACTGTTGATCAGTGTATCTACATAAAGGTTTAATGGAAGCAAGTTTGTAATCCTAGTATTACATGTTGACGACATTCTTCTTGCTGCTAATAATAAAGGGATGTTGCGTGATATTAAGGAATATCTTTCTAAGAACTTTGAAATGAAGGATATGAGTGAGACTTCATATGTGATTGGAATAAGAAATATTCTGTGATAGATCACATGGGATTTTAGGTTCATCCTAGAAGACTCACATTAACAAAGTTTTAGAAAGATATAAACTGGAAATCTGCAAAGAGGGTCCTGTGATACTTACAAGGCACTAAGGACCACATGCTCACCTATAAAAGGAACGAATAACCTGGAGGTTGTAGGTTATTCGGATTCAGACTATGCCGGATGTTTGGATACCCGAAAATCCACATTCGAATATATTTTTCCACTTGCTCATGGAGCAATATCTTGGATGAGTGTGAAGGAGCCTGTCATTGCTACTTCCACTATAAAGGCAGAATTTCTAGCATGCTTTGAGGCTACAATTCAATAATCATGGTTGCGTAATTTCATTTATGATTTGGACATTGTCGACACTATAGCCAAACCATTGAGGATTCATTACGATAATACAGCAGCTATGTTCTTCTCAAAGAACGACATATATACTAGTGGTGCTAAGCACATGGATTTGAAATTTCTGTCTGTTAAGGAGAAGGTACAAAATCAAAAGAGTATCAATAGTGCACATTGGCACCAATCTTATGATCACGGATCCGTTGACTAAGGGATTGGCTCCCATGACCTTCATTGGCCATGTTGGAAGGATGGGCATACTGGTAAAGTCCTTGTATAACGGTTAACTCTGCCATACATGTATGGATTTATGTTTGATAGCACATCAGGTTGATGATACTCTTAGACATCTATTCAGGTTTTGATTTTGTTATGGTTGATGTTGATCACTTATTTATGCATAATTCAGAAGTGATAACAATGGTCTTGTTTAAGACATAAGGAATAAGGTACTTTCGGATTTTACCTTATTATTATGGTTTGAATTCTTATTAACTGTGATACATGGAAGGGAGCGGGACGCTATGTCAGGCCTATAACCGCCATGATTCAGTTAATAAAGTTCGATAAGGTGGTGACTTTTACATTTTCATATTAAGTGAGCTCAAATTAAGGATTGAAAATTGTAAAGTCACGCATATATGAATCAAGTGGGAGATTGTTAGAAATAATTTATTCCTAACATTGATTCATATAATTAAGGTGTCATGCTCATATGAATCATTGGGAGACTGTTAGAAATAATTATTTCCTAACAATGATTTATATAATAAAGGTTGTAATTCCATAAGGTACTCACGTTGATGATTAGTGATGTGTAAGGGCGGAATTACTGGGTGAAATTCCCTCCCTCTCATTCTGTTAAAATTTAAGTTTATAAGGGTTAAAAGATGTATAATGGATAAGGTTATGGGTTTCACAATCCTAAAGGGATTTCTATTCCTAAAAGGAGGTCACATTCCTAAAGGGATTTCTATTCCTAAAGGAGGTTCCCCATTCCTCTTGAAAGAGGGTTTCTCATCACATCTATAAATGCCCAGGAAAACTCTAGGGATCTTAACGTTTTCAAATCTCTAAGTTTTCTAGTCTCCGTATCATCAGGAGGTGAATAAGGTATACGGATCAGAGAGGTGAAACATTATATTCTTGATTCATTCAATTTAGAGATTACATCTTCAATGGAACCAAGTAAGTCCTATCTTTCCTATTTAATTAAAAGTTCATGATCATGAACATTGTTTAGTTGATTGATTTGATTTACATGCGATCATTGTTAATTGTGCATCCGCATTTAAGTTATAGCGCATAAAGGATTATTTAACAATAATCAGCACATTAAGTTGTTGACATTATCTATATGATTATAACATTTGGCTCCCTTCCAAGACAATAAATCCTTATATTACATGATCTTTGATTTCCAAGACAATAGCAGTATTTAATAATATATACCATTATACCGCATTGCATGTATCTATCAAAAACTACTAAACTAGTATTTATATACTGTATATTGAAATGTCTAACAAAATTATTGTACTTCGTATTAAATTAACTGATATCTTCATTAATTAAGATACCATTTAAATAAAAATTACAAAATTTCTAGAGTTAGCTCAATTTTTTGTCTAAATTTATAGGTATCAATTCACTTTTAGTCTTTTTTTAAAGGTTTTATGAGGTTAGATTAGTATCGTTAGATTATTTATATCCAACATAATTTGCATGCAAAAGAAAATTTATCCAGAACATGTACTAAGCAATTGACACATAATTAGATTTTTCATGCAATTAAACCACAAAGTAACACGCAATAGACTTCATGCAGTAAATTAATTAAAATCATGCAAGAATATAATTGAGCTTGTGAAAAAAAATTACGTGAAACAATCTTGTTTTTGGAGTTGTGTGGACCACAATTCATGCAATAACTATTTAAGGATATGATAGATGATAAACTGACTGCGATCAATGTAATTGTCTTCTTTTATTATATTGGGCATGTTTGGTTATTGACGGATCCGCCAAAATTTTAACGGATCCACCAACTTTGGCGTTTTGACCATGACCAAAACGCCAAAGTCATTGTTTGGTAAACAGCCATTTGGAGTAACGGATTATTTAACCGTTGCAATGTAACACACTGCATTTAGCAGCGTGTTGGCCTGTTGGGTTGGTGTATTGGGGAGGAAATTCCTTCCCCAAAACACCCTCCAATTATTATTATTAATTATTAAAAAAATAAAATATTTATGTCGTGTTTTGAAGCCCGAGGTGTGGGATGGGCAAGAGGCGAGTTAATCTAAAGGGGCGGAAAATCGCGATCGATGCAGTGAATATGAATCACCTATTTGTGATTTCCGCGCAGGCGTTGGTATTGTACTCGAGCGTATGACACGGTATTCACGTCGTTGTCGAACATAAATATCAAGACGTTGATAAGTCGTACATAAGAACATGATAAACATCTTCTTTAGAAGATGTATCTCTGTGAAGGTTCAATATCGGACCTAGCACGTTGAACACGATAAACTTCTTCTTTAGAAGATGTATCTCTGTGAAGGTTCAATATCGGACACACGATAAACTTTTCTTCAGAAGATGTATCTCTGTGAAGGTTCAATATCGGACCTAGCACGTTGAAATGAACCCGAGCTCAAAGCTAAACGTAGCAAGAGAGTTAGGATTGAAAAAATCCTTTGGTCCAGATTTTCTGAAGTACATGCTAGAATGTGACGCGCATATTCTAATTTGTTTACTAGAAAATAATTTGGGTTTTCTGACATGGTTGTTAGAAAACAAGCCTCGAACATATGTAGAAGTGGTGACTTCTATAGATGGACTAACACAAGAGAGGCTATCGAGAGTAAAGTAGATTCTATCTTAGAGAATCATACTTTGAACTGGTTGATCTTCTTTCGTGTTGTAAAACCTTAGTATTTGGCATGTTGGTTTGATCATACAATGATGAGTAACGAGTTTAGTATAAACAAAGGTGACAAATGTCTACGTAATGCGTACGATAGACGAGGTTATCACTATTTGTCTATACACGATAAACTCAACGTGGGTAGTAACGATCACAGGATCAATTTTGCCAGGAACATGTTAAATTTGTGATTTGACATGAGATGTGTGAGTTTGGCAGATTTAATCTTCGAGATTAAAATCGTGAGAAGACCGTATGGTCTCGTGTTAGGCCAATCTCACTGAGTTGATTGAATCCTTCCAAAGATGATAATCAAGTGGCTTGGACACCGTTAGATACTAACGTACAACTAGCCAATAATCACAAAGATTGTACATCTCACGGAGAATACATCTCATGGAGAATACATTCAGATTATTGGTAGTTTAATTGTATCAAATGGGTTGTACTAGGTCGGATATTGACTTTGCGGTTAACGAACTCGGTAGACATACGAGTAACCCTAGTGTTACGCACTAAAATGCAATAGTGAGAGTTAGGAGATACTTATGGTATACTCGTGACTTTGGACTGCACTACGTGGGATATCTAGCTGTACTTGGAAAGTATAGCACGGATATCAAAGGAAGCTAAGTCCATTAAAGGCTACGTGTTTACGTGGGCCAGTGCAGTTGGTTGTATGGAAATTCTTGAAACGATTTGTGATAGCTAAGATCCATGACGGGATCAAAGCTGAGAGCCTTGCACTCGTGTCGCGAGCGAGTAGGCCTAATGGCTATGCCATTTTTCCGGGAATGTTCCTAAAGGTAAACTCGTACGTCCAATTTGTGTGCGTTGCGATAGTCAAGCCAAAATTGGTTAAGTACAGAGTTAGATGTGAAATGATAAATCTAGACTTATAAGTCATAGACATAATACCATTAAACAATTTCTCACAAGAGGGGTTATCTCTATTGACTATGTTATGTCAAAAGATAACATAGCGGCCGCTAACTTGCTAACTCGAGGGTAAGCAAATGGTTGTGGAGAAGTTGGAACGAGGAATGAGTCTAAAGCCCTTGGACTAAAAGTTCTATAGTGGATACCCAACCTAGCTGGCACCTAGGTTCAATGAGACAACTAAATTATGGGACGGAGCGTGTCACTGTGGGGGTCTCGGACTCCCTACCACTCCTCGTTAGAAACAGTGACTCCCGCACGAGGCTAGCATGTTGATGCTTTAATGATTCGAATATCAGTTAACATATGTGAGTATGCGGGATACTCGAGAAAGAATCACCTATGTGAGAGAGAAGTGAGGGTCGCATAAAGGAGAATTGATGGGCACAATTCTTCACAAACTCTTGCAGAACCAGGAAGGTGACACACGACCAAAACGGGCACACTCATGAGAACAGAGCATGGTTGGGAGGTTCCTGTGTGAGATATGTCAGCGTCTACACAAACGGCAGTCGGTTCAAAGACATCGCGTTCTACCGCATAGCTAGTATAGCAAACATTTCTTCACAAGGGAAGGTTCAAAGGGTATAGTGATCCCTACCTATCCTATGCAGGGATCGACAGTTGAAAACTGTTGTTTCCGATTTCAAAATACCCTGAAAATCAATTTTTCATTCATGTGGGGGATTTTTGGAAAAATAGCATTAAAAAGACATTTTAAGTGGCTATTTTGTGGTACAATTATCCATGGGGTCCACTTCCGATTTGGGTCTGGTCAAAGTGGATTCAGGTTCCTCGTAGTGAGACGAAGACATTGATATATTGTACGCTCAAAACGGATAATGGGTGAATGAGATATTGATTTTCAAAGTAAACCCATTAGAGTTGGAAAAATGAAGGGGAAAAGTGAGCTTTTGTCCCACGTTGGTTTGGAAAGAGGATTTGCCCCCCTTTTTATACAAGAGCTCTTTTGGAGCTTGTAGAATTGTATAGCATAGAAGCTCTCTCGCGGGAGCGTGGGGGTGGGGGTGGGTGCAAATCAAATTCCAACTAGAAACGAGATCTGCGGGCACGAATGTCGTCCAGAAATTGGCTGGCCTTAGGCCGAAGTAACATCAAGTTTCGGCCTACATGACCGAAACATGGGACCATGGAGGTTTCGGCCTTGGTGGTTGAAACATGAGAAAGTTTCGGCCTACATGGGCCGAAACATGGGACCATGGTGGTTTCGGCCCTGGTGGCCGAAACAGTGTGGTTCCCAGAACCAGCTTGCTTTCTCCTGGACCATTACAAGTTTTAATTCATAAATTAATTCTCGAGATTAATGGTCAGCTGTTACAACAGTTTTTATCTGATTTTCAATATCAGAATAAATGCCAAATTAAATGTTGTTTAGTACACAACCTCCTATATAAGCTTATGTAGAGAGCAGTAGATTTACACAGAAAAAGTAATGAAGAACTACGAACAAAGAGACACAAGACACACAACAATTTTCTTCTCCAAAACTATACTCTTACTCCATTCTTGAAGCTGTGTTCTACCCGTGCTTTAGTTCGCCGGGTTCGTTCGCTTGGGTGCTCAAACATCAAACCGTTGTTTTATCCTGGGAAGCAGAGGCCACAACGCTCCTAGCACTCTTGGGAGGTGGCTAGGGATGGCAATGGGTCGGGTGTGGGTTGGGGAGCGCTACATCCATCACCCGACCCACCAGATATTTTCTCCACCCACCCCCACCTCGAACCCGCATCGGTGGACTTTTTCAAAACCCAACCCCACCCCCACCAAGTGCGGGTGCCCACAACGGGTACCACCACTTATAATCTTATTATTTTTTTTTAAAAAAATAATATTTAAATTACTTACACATAATAAAATAATAAAATAATAAAATTTATTAGTTATACTAAAACATAAAATAATAGAAATATTTAAATATAATAACTAAATTATTAATTTTTCAAAATAAACTTAGTAGTTTAGATATAAAAATAGTAAAAATTTACATAAAGTTATAGAAACTATTATAAATAACTACATGGTGGGTCGGGGGGGGGGGGGGGGGGGTTCTAGGCGGGTTTTGTACATAGAACCCGAATCCAACTCGATCCATACTTTTTAAGACCCACACCCGATCCATCACCCACTACCACCCAAAAAAACCCGACCCACGCGGGGTGGATTCGGGTGGATATCCGCGGGGCGGATTGATATTGCCATCCCTAGAGGTGGCAAGTAAGGTTTTAAGGAAAAATGCACTTCGCCTAACTCGTACTAATCTTTCTTCTTCTCATTCTTTCTTGTTTTAGATTATGCTCTAAGCAAAAATCCTTTCTACTTTCTTGTTGGATTGGAATTATTATTATTATTATTATTATTATTATTATTATTATTATTATTATTATTACTATTACTATTACTATTACTATTACTATTACTATTACTATTACTATTACTATTACTATTACTATTACTATTACTATTACTATTACTATTACTATTACTATTACTATTACTATTACTATTACTATTACTATTACTATTACTATTACTATTATATTATTATTATTATTATTATTATTATTATTATTATTATTATTATTATTATTATTATTATATCATTTTGATCAATTTACATGTTAACCGCTAATCTAAATCGCTAATTTTACCAAATATCTTTTTACAAACGTTGATGCAATCCGCTATTTTTTAACCGCTAATACAATCCGCTACCGATAACCGTTGATTGCCAAACAAGCCCATTGAGATGTTTAACAAACAACAATTGTACCTTTTGAATAAACTCATATCTTTATTATAATCAAAATAGCCCTTAAATAAGATTTTAAATCATAAAATAATTATTACTTGTACATTTTAAATCATAAAATAATTATTACTTGTAAAGAGATAATTTTTCTAGACGGAGATATAGTATCAAATAATATAAGATTTTATTTGTAAAAATATTTTATTTTTGAAAATTAAACTTTAATAAATATTATAAAATTTGAATTTGAAAATTATAAGAATTAAATAAAAAAGAATTTGCTTTAATAAATCATGAATAAGTCATATGTTGTTTCATGATTCTTGGATGTTCACTAATTTCTTCATCATCCTAAAACAACATAAACCAGGAGTTATAGATCCCTACAATTTGGTTTACCATTCAATTCAATAAAGCCTTTCACTATAAAAACAAACACTACAAACCATTTTAAGAAAGCAGAACTACATACTATACATACAATTAACCAAAGCAAAAACAATAAAAAGAAATAAGAGATCCGAAAATGGCTGCCAACCAAAAGCTTGTTGCAATGTTTTTTATGTTTATGGTTGCTCTCTCTTCCATGGAGCTTGTCCATGTCCATGCTAATGAAGAACCAAAATACAAGGGTATTCAAATAACCACTCCTATGACTCCTATGGAGACCAAGAATGGTGCCAAAGGAGAAAAAGATACTTTGAAAGATCCGATGATTGGGAGTAGTACAGTGGTGTTTGAGAAAGTATAAGACATATATATGTTTTAGAATAAACATGTTATTGTATAGTACCAAATAATTATGTGTGATTTTTGATTCCTTTGTATCCTTGAGAAGAATAAGGATGACGTGATGCAGCAGTGGTGTATGTAGCTAACTAGAGGACCGGGTTCTTGCTGATTCTTTGGGGTCTCCCTCTTCCCTTTTTCTCCAAAATAATAATAATACTTGTAAATGTAATAATGACAATGTTCAAATATATTTTTTTTTAGAAAGTAAGAAAGGGGGAAACCCAAGTAATTACAATTGGGGACTATCCATTTGCCTCCAGACTGGTATACCAACTCTATCATCTTCTATGGTTTGCATCAACACCTCCGGGGCAGTATCATAGATTTTTAGGCAGTTTGCAGCACGATTCTGTTCCCTGGGAGCGTAGGATACTGTCCAATTAGCAATATTGTTGAGTTCCCGGTTGCATGCATGAATAATGTTCCTTGCGACATTGTCAACAGTCCCATTCTGATTGAGTGCCTTGACGATACTCATAGAATTGAGTACCTTGATGATACTCATAGAATCGCTTTCAAAACAGACCTTCTTCAGCTTTAAGGAGATTGCTAGCTGGATACCTTTAAGGAGCGCCCAGGCTTCGACGACATGGATCGAGCAAGCTCCAACTGAATATGTAAACCCCTTGATCCATTTTCATATATATTTTCATATACGTATTATAATATTGGCATCGACTTCTCACTTCAAATAAGAGAGTTAGTGAAGTGATCGAATTCTTTTATACTAGAGTAGTTGAGTATAAACTGATATCTTCATTAACTAAGATACCCTTTAAATAAAAATAACAAAATTTTTAGAGTTAGTTTCATTTTTAATTTTGTCCTAAATTTATAGGTAGCAATTAACATTTAGTCTTTTTTTAACATTACCTTTGGTCTTTTTTAATTAGCATCTATCTTTGGTCCTATATAGTTAACTTTACAAGTCCCATAAGTTATAAACCAGTTGTCGCAGCATATCTGTAGGGGTCCAGACAACTAGAACAAATTCTATATTATGAGACCCATTTTTATATTTTTTAACATCTATCTTTGGTCCTAGCTAGAGGGATAAAATTTTTCGTTGGAGGTAGATAGTATCTACATTTACAAATCTAATAATCTACAATACATACAATCTAATAAGAGAATTAAGTTAGGCTCACGGGATCAAAAAAAATGTTTGGCGTAATTGTTTGTTAAGATGAATGTTTCACATTATTTTGATTTTAATATTTGATGTGGTTTTCGTTATTTAGCATATATTATATTATTTTCTTCCTGTTTTTTTTTTTTTTTAAAGCAATATTATTTTCTCTCCATAAATAACCATGCATTCCGATTTCATTAATTATTTATTATTTTTAACTTACTCATTGATTTCATAAGAAAGGTCTTAGATTTTATTCTCATTTTAAATAAGAGTTGGCATAATTGTTAAACATATACTACGAATATGTTAAAAAAAATAAAAAATACAAAATAAAATTTAACAATAAACTTTAGTCAAATAATTAGCCCGACTAAATACATAGCATTCAAAAATTAGCATCAAAGATTATAAATAGGAACCTTTTAAATCATTTTCTGCATTTTAAAAAATAAATAAATTTGGGTTATGTTTTATTTCCTTTTATATCGTTTAATAATCTTTTTTTGATTCAATATTTCAATTATGTTTTTGTATTATTGAAATGATTTTGTTCATGGTATTAATACTTTTTTCATTTGTATTTCTATAATGGTACAATTGTATATTACTTTACAAATATTGTACTATTATATACCAGTATATTTTTTTATCGGTCAAAATTGTTCTTACATCATTGTCATACTTGGGTGACCAAACTACAAAGTTTTTATCAGAAATACAACTACACCTGCACTTTAAAACGGTAGGACCATTTTCCAAGTAATGTTGACATCTCAGTTGACTCCAATTGAACAAGTTTACAAATCATTCTCATAATTTTAGCAATGAATGAAAACGTCTGGAAAAATTTGTAATTTAATTTTTACTATATCATTATAACAATATCTATTGTAACCACTTTATTACTATTTATAAATAAAATAAATTAGTAGCTACAACAAAAAATAATACATATGCATTTAATTAATTCAGAATTAGATGTTTTAAGTGGCTATTTTGTGGTACAATTATCAGTGGGGTCCACTTCTAATTTGGGTTGGGTCAAAGTGGATTCGGGTTCTTCGTAGTGAGACGAAGAGATTGATATATTGTACGCTCAAAACGGATAATGGGTGAATGAGATATTGATTATGAAAGTAGACCTATTAGAGTTGGAAATATGAAGGGAAAAAGTGAGCTTTTGTCCCACATTGGTTTGGAAAGAGGATTTGCCCCCCCTTTTTATACAAGAGCTCTTTTGGAGCTTGTAGAATTGTATAGCATAGAGGCTCTCTCGCGCGCGCGCCGGTGGGGGGGGGGGGGATGCAGTGAATATGAAACATTTTCGCGCAAGCGTTGGTATCGTACGACATGGTATTCACGTCATTGTCGGTAGGAAAGAGATCCCGAGCTCAAAGCGACATGGTATTCACGTCATTGTCGGTAGGAAAGAGATCCCGAGCTCAAAGCTAAACGCGTAGCAAGAGAGCTAGGATTGAAAAATCCTGCGCATATTCTAACTTGTTTACTAGAAAATAATTTGGTTTGGGTTTTCTTACATGGTTGTTAGAAAACGAGCCTCAAACATATGTAGAAGTGGTGACTTCTACAGATGGACCAACACAAGAGAGGCTATCGAGAGTGAAGTAGACTCTATCTTAGAGAATCATACTTTGAACTAGTTCTTCTTTCGCGTTGTAAAACCTTTGGATCCTAATGGATCACTAGTCGGAAGATAAAACCGGTTGGTTATATTGAAGTAAAATGGTCGTGGACGCGGTAGAGCAAAATATGACAAGTCTAACATTGAGTCTTATTGTTGTCATAAGCGTGGTCATTATGCAAGCGAATGTTTGTATAAAAATGGTACACTGGAAGCTCATTGTGTACAAGGAGAGGATAACAATAAGGATGAGGATAGTGGTCAAGCTCTTTTAATGGTCGTAGCAACAACTGAGACATCAAGTTACCACACATGGTTTCTTGATACAGAGTGTACAAATCACATGTGTGGCAAAAGGGAGTTATTTGCTGATATTGATGAATCATTCCGCACTAGTGTCAAGTTTGGTGATGGAAGGACTGTACCAGTGGTAGGAAAATGGCAGTTTCTTATCAATCTAAAAGGTGGAGACCATATGTACATTTTTGATGTGTTTTATGTACTAGATATGAAAAGTAATCTGCTTAGTGTTGGTCAATTAGCAGAGAAGGGATATACCATGACTATTCAAGATAGTTAACTCTCAATTTTTGATAACAAAGGTACACCTATTCTCATGTCTCATTTATCAAAGAATCGCATGTTTCCTATTGACATTTCTAAGGGTGAGTATAAGTGTCTCAATGCTGTTGTGAATGATGATTCATGGATGTGGTATCTTCGTTTTGGACATCTAAACTTTCGAAGTTTGGAGATGCTAGCCAAAGGATACATGGTGAAAGGACTGCCAGATATTCATCACCTAGACCAATTATGTGAAGCTTGCATTCTTGGTAAAAGCCATAGACTGCCATTTGTAGGTGAACAACGATGTGCAACATATCCATTGGAACTTATTCATTCAGATGTCTGCGATCCAATGAATATTATATCAAATGGTGGTAACAGGTATTTTTTGACTTTTATTGATGATTTTACTAGAAAAGTCTGGGTTTACCTGTTGCAAAGAAAATATGAAGTTTTTGATTGTTTAAAAAAGTTTAAAGTGTTTGTTGAGAAGCAATGTCAGTATCCTATTAAAGCTCTAAGAAGTGACGGAGGAGGGGAATATAATTCCAATGAATTTAATAACTATCTAAATGAACAAGGAATTCAGCATGAAGTCATCTTTCCCTACACTCCGCAACATAATGACATTGCAGAGCGGAAAACCAGGACCATATTAGATATGGCTAGGAGCATGTTAAAAGCAAAAGGTAGGCCTAATTCTTCTTGGGGTGAAGCTATGGCATGTGCTGTATATTTGTTGAATAGGTCACCAACAAAGAGTGTATCAAATATCACTCATACTGAAGCATGGAGTGGGTTTAAGCCAAATGTGCAGCATCTTAAAGTGTTTGGCTCAATTGCTTATGCTCACATTCCAGTAAAAACATGAACAAAGTTGGATGATCGAGCAGAAAAGACTGAGCTTGTTGGTCACAAGCAAGGGGGTTAGAAATTATTTAATCGAATGACAAAGAAGCACTACTGGAAATTATAGAATTTCCGACCACCTGAAAGTGATCTTAAATCAAGTTGATACCAAAAAGTGGTCGGAAATTGCAACAAAGGTTTTTCCGGATACCAAAAGT
This sequence comes from Ipomoea nil, assembly GCF_001879475.1. Classification (NCBI taxonomy): domain Eukaryota; kingdom Viridiplantae; phylum Streptophyta; class Magnoliopsida; order Solanales; family Convolvulaceae; genus Ipomoea; species Ipomoea nil. The sequence continues at coordinate 358,549 of NW_017619391.1, read as the reverse complement.
AGTTGGAACAAGACTTTCGACTTGATTTAAGATCACTTTCAGCTGCACAAAAGCAATGGAAAATTTATCAAATGGACGTTAAATCGACTTTTCTCAATGGTCCTCTTGAAGAAAAAATATTTGTCAAGCAGCCACTTGGTTTTATCAATTAAGCCAGCAAGAAAAGATAAAGTTTATAGATTGAAGAAACCTTTGTATGGCCTCAAGCAAGCGCCATGTGCATGGAATAGACGCATTGGTTCTTTTCTTCATGCAAATGGTTTCCAAAAATGTCCATCCGAACATGGGTTGTATGCGAAGGTTAATAATTTTTGTGATATATTGCTATTATGTGTCTATGTTGATGACTTAATATTTTCAGGCAATAATCCCAGAATGATTGAAGAATTTAAGAACTCTATGATGCAAAAGTTTGAAATGACAGATCTTGGCCTCATGTCCTATTTCCTTGGCATTGAAGTAATTCAAGGAGATGATGGAATTTTTATTTGTCAGAAGAGGTATGTCACATAGTTCTTAAAAAAATTCCGCATGTATGACTGTAATCCTGTGAGAACTCCCATAGAAGTTGGCACAAAATTGCCTAAAGAGGGTGATGAGCAATATGTTGATTCGACCTATTTCAAGCAAATTGTGGGGAGCTTAAGGTACTTGACATGCACTAGGCAAGACATTTGTTATAGTGTTGGTCTGGTTAGTAGGTTTATGGAGTCTCCTCGTCAATCACATTTGCAAGCAACAAAAAGAATGATGCGATATTTGAAGGGCACATATGATCATGGATTACTATATTCGTCATCTAACAATTGTGTTCTTACAGGATATTCTGACAGTGATTGGGGTGGAGATATAGTCATATAGATGACCGGAAAAACACTTATGGTTATTGCTTCATGCTTGGCACTATAGCTTGTTCTTGGTTCTCCAAGAAACAGTCAATTGTTGTCTCAACTTGTGAAGCAAAATATGTTGCTACAGCTTCAAGTGCCTGCCAAGCAATATGGTTGAAGACTGTGATGAACCAAATTCATTTTCCGATTCAAGAGCCAATGAAGATTTATGTGGATAATGTTTCTACAATAAATCTTGCTAAGAATCCTGTCACACATGGAAGAAGCAAGCATATTGATATACGTTACCATTTTCTGAGAGATCAAGTCGAGAATAGAATTATTGAATTAATATATTGCAAGTCTAAAGATCAAGTAACCAATATATTCACCAAGCCGCTGAAGCATGAAGCATTTGACAAATTAAAGAATATGATTGGAGTTACAGTTCTGCAACATCTGAATTAAGGGAGGATGTTAGTATATTTAATTATGATAATTGAAAAAGCACGTGAGTCTTGAATGCAAGATTTAGCTTTAAGAGATTAATTTTATTTCAATTATAAAGCTGGACTAGATGCAATCCTACTCCAGATATAATAAAGAACATAAAATAGATAGCAGTAAAAGAAAGCATGCACCGGGAAATGTTCACGCAGTTCGGAGCCTCACTCCTACGTCTGCGGGGCCACTCACATCAACCCAAATCCACTATGATAAAACAGAGTACAAGAGGACAGTTAATTACACACTAAAGTATAACCTATAACTACTCCAGAACCTACTCTAGTGGATCCGATGTGCAGGCGATCTTCATTGCTTCATAATCTGATTACGGGCCTTTCTTCACACTCAATAGTACAGTATATATTTGGTATAGATGAACCAAGAATTTTAGAGTAAAACAATGTGAAAGAGTATGTGAAAAATGCTAACTAAAGTAGCATTTTATATAGGTATTAAAGGATCCTTCGATCCACAAATCAAGCACTCTTTCCATCCTTGATTTCGGCTGCTCCAGTAGATTTAGATGTCCTCTTTGATAGGGTTTTGAATAAAAAATTTGACGAAGCTTCATACCTCCTGGATTACTTTCTTGCGTTGATCCAGTCAACTACTCCAGACGTTATCACTAATCCAGCAACTAATCCAGAACTACTTTGACAACTAATCTAAGCCAATATTAAGAGGTTTAAACATGCAACATTTTTACACTTACAATCTCCCCCTTTGGCTATTAGTTGACAAAACTACCAAAAAGATCTCATCGGCTTTAAAAAACAAAACAATTGCAAGATGAGTAAAGAGTTACAACTTTGACAAGCGGATTAGTCACTAGTCAGGAGTAGCTAGACACACACCCTTCTTAGACTTAACCAATGATGTGCCAGAGAATTTTAAACACATTTAAAGCATAAAAGCACATAGAGAATTTAAAACACAAAGATAACACAGAGCACATATATTTCACATAGGGTAACTGCTTAGCATTTATCACAGAGTCAAAGCAAAACACGCAAAAACTTATCACATAACTTCACATAGTTTAGAAGTAGATAGTAGATAGCACACCACATTTATTCACTGGCACTTCTGGTAAGTTCTAAACAAAACACTTCCCCTTACTACGTGCACTCCCCATTTTTGTCAAGCTAATGGACAAAGAGCAGCATCAGGACTGGGTGGAGGAGGAGGAGGTCTCCAAGGCTTCATCATCACCAGCAAGAGCAGCAGAGATATTCTCAAGAGATGCAATGTGACGATTGACGCCGATCAGCTGAGCCTCGACAGTAGATATGGAAGATTGAAGGGCAAGAGAGGCATCCTTCATGGTAGCAATGTGCGAAATGAGAAAGGTGACATGCTGTCTAAGTACAACCAGTGTTGAAGCAGAGTCAGTAGCAGAAGCAGTCGGTGTAGAGTCTATGCCTGTCGTCAGTGGATCAGCTGGAGCAGGAGCAGGTGGAATTGATGAGAGAGTGGCCCGATCATCATAGTGCGACCTTTGGAAGATGCGAGAGTCCATGGATGTCTTGTGAGTGATATGGCAGAGATCTTCGTTAGAATAGAGTTGCAGACCTTGTTGTTGTAGAATCTCGGTGATCAGACATGGAAACGGAAGATGAATTTTAGCTTCCTTATTTTTAGCAAAGCTCATAGTGTGATGATAAATAAGATGACCAAGATCAATGGGCAGTTTATGTCGGACTTTGTATAACAGAGAAGCCATCTTCTTGGTGACGGTATGCACGGAAACATTCGAGGTCCAGTTACTTGATGCTAAACGGAACAGAACAAAGTAGACAACCGTGAGAACATTCAAAGGAAAACCATCTTTCGGCCAGACAGTAACCTCATTGTGAGTAAGATGCGATGCAAGAAAATCCCCAGCAGGTTCAAACAGATCATCACAAGCATCACGCTGAAAATAAGCATTTATAATAGAGGGACTGAAATCATACCAAACATCCCTCAAGAAAACCTGATGATAGTGCGGAGAAGCCGGCAGGAGAGAATCAGATTGGAATTCCGGGATTAGCCAAGCAGAGTTAGCACCCACATTCAGAATAGTCTGAATAAGATTTTGAGCATGAAGAAGAGGAATGATGTTACACGTGCGGATGAGATACTCAATACTAAAATTCTTCTCAACAAGGATGTCACGATTTGAATGTTGTTGCCAAATTGTTTCCAAAGCAGGAGAGAGCAGGATTGGTCTGAACATTGTCTCCTTGGATACCTTAGAGCACTTGGTCTTGGATGATGCAATTGGCTTTGGAGCAGGAGCAGATGCTAGAGGAAGAGCTGGAGTAGATACGGCAGTTCTCGATCTACTACGCAGAGCAAGGCCAGTAGGACAATGTTTAGAACGTTTACTTGGGCGAGTTTCAGAGACAAAGTCAATATCTTCGGACAGATTTAATTTTTTCTTAGCTGCTGGAGCTGGAACAGGTGCAACTGGAGCTTCATCTGGATCAGTGACTTTGGCCTTCCCTTTGGCCTTAGATGTTGCAAACGGCACAGTGATCACTGGGACAACCCTTTGTGCAAGGGCAGTATTGGGCATATTGGCAATGATGTGTGACATAATGGCTGCTTGAACGGAGGGATCCTCAGGCTCAGAGACTATGTCGTGAATGGAAACCCCAACATCCTCTGGAATAGAGCCCAGAGCAGAGTCTGGATCAACAGCTAGAGCAGAAACTGGAACATCGACTAGAGTAGATGCTGTAGCAAAGGCTGGATCTTGCGAGTGCTCAACCATTTTGGGGATGGCCTCGTCTGAGCGTTGTGGTAGAGAACCTGTGAAAGCAATTGTAGACAGAGGAACAAGAGACAGACCAGCAGGGGGATCCTAAGACAAAATGCATAGCAACCAAACACAACCAAAGCAATAAAAGCATATCAGACCACAAAGAAGCGATGCATGCCTAGAAAAGAGCAACAAGAGATTTCTTCCTAAGAGGATAAAGAAATCAAACCGTTGATTGAGCCCGTAGCTGTCGAGCTCGAAGCTCTGCCTGAAGATCGCCTTCGTCGAACACTTCATCAAGAGGCCAGGGATCATTTGTAATTCCCGAAGCTCTAGCAAAAAAAAATCCTTTAAATCTCGCACGGACAGTTCTTCCATTAGGGATGGATGTCGGAGCAGAGTCGCAATAACACGGCGAGATGAGAGATCAGAAATCGGAGCTGTGCCTCGAAGGATTTGGCGATAAAGATCCAATCGCTCATCCTCAGTCAGGTAAAAAAGGAAAGGATTGAGATCAGAATTGCCAGCCATGTGTGAGAGAGGAGATACCGTGTAGATTTGGCGGAAGATTTTGTCTGGGATTCGAATTTGAGAAGGAAAGATTGAGAAGAGTTAAAGGAAAGTGAGAGAGATATTAGGGATGAGATTCTAAAAATTTGGGGAAGAAGGCGGTGGTGTATAACAGTCAGGAGAGAGAAAGAAATAAAAAAAATGCGAAACATATAGTGCGGTCGAAAGACTTATTTTCCGGTCTGGAGTACTGACTGGAGCAGAGAGCGGATCTGGAGGATTTGCTGGAGTAAACCTGAAAGGAAAAAAAAACACAAAACAAAGAAACACAAAAGACTTTATTGTTCCACAAGACAAAAAAAACTTAGATGGAAAACCTGCACACTCCGAGAGCAGCCTGAAGTAATTCAAATATTGTGTTATCAAGGGGTTTTGTAAATAGATCAGCTAGATTTTTCTCCGTTGAAATGCACTCCAGGTTGATCTCCTTGTCTTCTACCAATTCTCTTATGAAGTGATACCGTATTTCAATATGTTTAGTCCGGGAATGTTGAATTGGATTCTTGGAGATGTTGATAGCACTGGTGTTGTCATAATAGAGTGTCATGCACTCTTGATGAAGACCATAATCTTGAAGCTTTTGTCTCATCCATAGGAGCTGCGTACAGCAGCTTCCAGCTACTATATCTTCAGCTTCAGCTGTGCTGAGAGATATCGAATTTTGTTTCTTACTTAGCCAGGCAACTAAGTTTTTTCCAAAGAAGAAACACCCACCAGAGGTACTTTTACGATCATCTGCATTTCCGGCCCAGTCGGCATCACTGTATCCTACAAGATTCAGGTTAGTATCATTCGAAAACCAAATGCCGTAATTGAGAGTACCTTTGACGTATTTAATTATTCTTTTCACAGCTTTAAGATGTGATTCTTTAGGGGCCGCTTGAAACCTGGCACATATTCCAACACTGAGCATAATTTCTGGACGACTTGCTCTTAGGTACAATAGACTCCCGATCATGCTCCTATATAGAGTAGGATCAATTGGCTTCCCTGATTCATCTTTGCTTAATTTTGTAGTTATAGATATTGGCGTTCGTGCTTCTTTAGCTGACTCAAGCCCAAACTTCGTTAGAAGGCCTTTTGCATTTTTTTCTTGAGATATAAAAATATCTTCATTGGTTTGTTGGACCTGTAGTCCTAGAAAATAGGTTAGTTCACTGATCATACTCATTTCGAATTCCTGTTGCATGGCTTGAACCAGTTGATCTGTAGCACCTGTTTGAGTGGAACCAAAGATAATATCGTCAACATAAACCTGAGAAATTGTAATATGTTTACCTGACCTTTTGATAAATAAGGTTTTGTCGACTCCCCCTCGGTTGTAGCCGTGCTGGAAAAGATAATAGGATAGCCTTTCATACCAGGCCCTTCGAGCTTGTTTTAGACCATATAGAGCCTTGTACAGTTTGTAGACATGGTTGAGCAACATATATATCTTCGGATAGATATCCATTTAGAAAAGTCGTTTTGACATCCATCTGGAACAACTTTATTCCTAGAGCACACGCTATACATAGTCGAACGCGAATAAATTTTAGACGTGCTACAGGTGCAAACGTCTCTTCATAGTCGATACCTTCAATTTGAGAGTAGCCTTGTGCAACCAGTCTTGCTTTGTTGCGAGCAATGTTTCTAGCTGAATCAGTTTTGTTGCAAAAGATCCACTTTGTTCCTACAACATTCACACCATCAGGTTTAGGAACTAGATTCCATACCTTGTTACGTTCAGATTATCCGAGTTCTTCCTGCATAGCTTTAATCCAGTGTTCATCAGATAGGGCTTCTTTTACCGTTTTGGGTTCGATCTTTGACGTGTAACACGTATACCCTGCAAGCTCGAGGTAATTTCGCTTAATCCCTCTAGTTTGTACTCCAGAGGATGGATCTCCTATGATATTTTGTGTAGGATGATCTTTGTGAGTTCGGATAGCCACTTCTAGTGCTCCAGCATCTGGTTCTGGACTAGTAAATGATGGAGTCGGAGTAGGATCTGATGACGCAGTTTTAGGAGGTTCTCGATTATTTGTGTCAGATTCTGGAGTAACTTCAGGGTTAATGACTCTTATAACCTCTGTTATTTCATCAGGTTAATCATCAACCACCACATTTGCCGATTCCATGATGGATTTTGTAACTTTGTTGTAGACGCGGTAGGCACGACTATTTGTTGAGTAACCAAGAAAGTACCCTTCATCACTTTTAGGCTCAAATTTTCCAGTTGGGTTTCGGTCCTTTCCATATTTCATACGGAGTGTGATGCGTTCCAGGTCGTAGATATACTCGGTTTATCGTGTGACAAGCAGTACTTACTGCTTCAGCCCAAAATCTCCGAGGCAAGTCTTTGGCATTGAGTAGTACTCGAGCCATCTCTTGAATCGTCCGATTCTTCCTTTCCACAACGCCATTTTATTATGGCGTTTTAGGTGCTGAATATTCATGAGAGATACCAACCGATGCACACCAATCATAAAACACTTGATTGTCAAATTCACGTCCATGATCACTTCTAATCTGTATGATTGGCTCATCTTTCTCTTTTTAGAGCTTTAGGGCTAGGGTTTTGAAGGCTTCGAAGGTTTCTGACTTTTCCCTGAGAAAACTGACCCACAAAAATTGAGAAAAATCGTCAACACAAACTAAAATGTACATTTTACCACCAATGCTTTCTGTTCGGGTAGGACGAATAAGGTCCATGTGAATGAGTTCCAAGCAGTTTCTAGTATTGATCATATTTTGAGAAGTATGCGCTGCTCTAGTTTGTTTTCCAGCTTGACAGGTACTACATACTCCAGCTATTTCTACCTTGATGTTAGGTAGACATCGTACACCCTCAATCTTGATTAGTTTTTCAAGAGAGCGATAATTTAAGTGACCCAATTTTTGGTGCCATAGTTTTGATTCTTTTATGTTGGACCTGTAACAAAAAGAGTCGTTAGTAAGTATATAGCAATTACCAGAAGAACGTTTACCTTCCATGACACAGTTCTTTTGGTAATCTATGACGCTGCAACTGTCTTTTGTGAAGTAGACTTTCCATTCCTGGTCACATATTTGGCTTATGCTTTTAAGATTTGCATGAAGACCCTCCAGCAAGAGAACTTGTTTAAGTTTGGGTAGACTTGTGACATTTAGAGTGCCAATACCAGTGATCTTTCCCTTAACTCCATCGCCAAAAGTCACTTCTCCGGTGCTTCCCTTTATATTATTTAGAAACTTAGCATTACTCGTCATATGACGTGAACATCCACTATCAAAGTACCTTCTCTCTTTTCTGTTAGTACTTGTAGAGTGGTAGGAGACATGGCAGACAAAATCACTTTTCTTCACCCAAATTTGCTTGACAAACGGGGTGATAGACTTGTTGGTGTATTTCTCAAAACGTTGGTCTTTGTTGGATGTGTTGTCCATCATTTTTATCTTGCGTTTGAGTTGCTCTAGTTCCTTTTTGAGTTCTTCCAGCTCACGTTTGAGACTTTCTTCTTTCTTGTGATTGTCTTCAATAAATGCTGTCCCAGTCAGATATACTAGAATGCTAACCTGACTAGACAGAGATCTATTAACTTTTACAAGTATTTCCCATTTTGCATACAATTTTTTATATTCTACTTCAAATGAAGGCACAAGTAAATCTTGATCTTCTAATGACACATATTCTTCAATTTCAGATTCTTCACCAGTTATAGAGTCAGGTACTGTAGTTGTGAGAGCCGTGAAGGCAACAAAGTTTCCGGAGATCTCATACGGATCAGATCCTGGATCAGTTTCTGGTTCATCATCATCACTCCAGGTAAGGGCGACATTCATCGACTTCTTCCTTCTTAGGTAGGTTTGACATTCAGCCTGCACATGACCATACCCTTCACATTCATAACATTTGATCCCTTTGCTTCCGGTTTTTTCTTTGGATTGAGAGTTTCTAGATGTGCCTGATCGTTGGTTGGACGAGTTTGGTTTTTGATTGTTTCGAATAGCACTCGACCCCGATCCTTTTTGACTTTGAAACTTGCCAAATTTTCAAGTTTGTCGTTGTTTTACCTGTTGCAACAATTTAGAAAAACCTTTAGTTAAGAAGACTACTGGATCGTCACTTACCTCATCTGGATCAGAAACAGCTCCAGCGTCTTCGACGGTAAAGGCTACGATTTTACCTTTTGTTTCAGGGCCGCCTAAGATTTCCATCTCATAGGTTTGTAGGCTTCCCATCAATTGTTGTACCATTTTCATTTCCCATCCATCGTGCTCCTGAATAGCTGTAACTTTCATGCGAAATCTTGGACGAAGTGAGCGAAGAATCTTTTTGACAAGTCTTTCTTGAGTGATTGGCTCGCCTAAGATGCTTGCCCTATTGGCTAGTTCTTGTACCCGAGCATGAAAATCCACTATGGTTTCATCATCTTTCATCTTTTGATCTTCAAAGTCTGTTTGAACCATTTGAAGTTTGGATTGTTTAACCGATGCGGTTAATTCATAGGTAGTTTCTAAGGCATCCCAAGCTTCTTTAGCCGAATAACACCCTGCAACAATGGTAATCTGACTCTCATGCATTAAAGATAAAATAGTATCTAACACGTTATGATTGTAGCTTGCGGTGGTCATCTCAGTCTGTATCCATTCTGCCTCTAGTTTGGGGACTGGAGGATCTCCTGTATTGTCTCCATCTTTGGTGGGATGAGACAAACCAGTAAGAACAGCCCTCCAGACCCTCTCTCCTTGAGCTCGTAGATGCATTTTGGTGCGGGCCTTCCAGAACGCATAGTTGTCACCTGTTAATTCAGGGGGTGCTCTATGTCGTTCCATTATGTAAGACTCAATGCACAGTGAGAAACAAATAAACCAGATAAACAGAAAAGCAAACCGATGTTGAGATCTTGAGTTCAAAAAACACGTGATCTCCAGATCGGTTAGACTAGTAATTTAAGTCCCCGAGCTTTGATACTAATTGAAAAAGCACGTGAGTCTTGAATGCAAGATTTAGCTTTAAGAGATTAATTTTATTTCAATTATAAAGCTGGACTAGATGCAATCCTACTCCAGATATAACAAAGAACATAAAATAGATAGCAGTAAAAGAAAGCATGCACCAGGAAATGTTCACGCAGTTCGGAGCCTCACTCCTACGTCTGCGGGGACACTCACATCAACCCAAATCCACTATGATAAAAACGGAGTACAAGAGGAGAGTTAATTACACAGTAAAGTATAACCTATAACTACTCCGGAACCTACTCTAGTGGATCCGATGTGCAGGCGATCTTCATTGCTTCATAATCTGATTACGGGCCTTTCTTCACACTCAGCAGTACAGTATATATTTGGTATAAATGAACCGGAACCAAGAATTTCAGAGTAAAACAATGTGAAAGAGTGTGCGAAAAATGCTAACCAAAGTAGCAATTTATATAGGTAGTAAAGGATCCTTCGATCCACAAATCAAGCACTCTTTCCATCCTTAATTTCGGCTGCTCCAGTAGATTTAGATCTCCTCTTTGATAGGGTCTTGATTAAAAGATTTGAAGAAGCTTCATACCTCCTGGATTACTTTCTTGCGCTGATCCAGTCAACTACTCCAGACGTTATGACTAATCCAGCAACTAATCCAGAACTACTTTGACAACTAATCTAAGCCAATATTAAGAGGTTTAAACGTGCAACATTTTTACACTTTCAATATTTAGTTTAAATTAGTATTGTTTTATTTGGAATAGTCAATAATAATATTAGTCTTCCTATTTTTATGTTAGTCTTCATGCACGTTAATAGAAGTGGGGATGTGATTCTAACTTTCAGTGCATAATCTTGTGTTAATGAAGATATTATCTTTCTTCTCTTCTGATCTAATAATTCTACTCCTACATTAGATATTTATTTTTCCTTCTTTCACACCCAACAAACTAATAATAATAATAATGATAATAATGATGATAATTGTAACACCCCATGTTACGATCCCTAAACGAAATTAAGTAATTAATTACCCACCCTAAAAAGGGAATTAAAATCCATTAATTAGCTAAAAGGGGGGGGGGGGGGGGGGGGTCCACCATTGTCCATGTGCCCTTATCCCTAAAGCCAATCCCTTAGTCCTATAGGAAATAGAATTAACAAACCCATACCACTTAGACCCTAATTAGGACTCTTAAATATATTAATAAGGACATAGGAGGCCCCTAGAACTCACACCACAATAACTTTCACCACACAAGAATTCCCAAGAATTCCCGTAGGAGAAATAACGAAATAAGAAATCTTAAAGAAAGACCCTTTATAGCCAAGGAAATTAATTAAGGCTAAGAGGTAACCCATGTCTCAACAAAACCTATTTTCCTTGCTATAATCTCCTTCCTTGGCTCCTTCTATATGCTCGTGTCTTGATGAATTCTTTTATGCTAATTGATATAATCTTGATGATTGATGGGATGATTTTATGTGTGAGCTTCATGATCTTGATGTTGAAAAGAGGTTCTTGATGATTATGTGATGATTCTTGATAAATTTTGATGTTTCTTGATATTAAAGATAAAATATGATTTTAATGATTTGGATGGGATTAGAGAACTAGGTTGGATTGGGAATTTGTATTGTGGTGTTCTTGATATATATTTGGTTGGGAATTCGCATGTTCGGGTGTTGTTTATGTTTAGAAGTCATGATAAGATGTGTTCTATGTGATTCTTACTTTCGGTCCATTAATTGCCTACGTGGTGTCGTTATTCACGTTTAAAAGTGTCTAAGCATGGTTTCGGGTTCCACAAAGGATTCCGGGATGCGTTATTTGATGAAAGAGTCAGTGGGGGTAGGGGAACCCGCCACCTACCCGCTGCAGCGGGCAGCCGCCGGGCAGACGTCTGCTCGCCGGCCACCCGCTGCCCAAAAGATCATCACCGGCAGGCAGCCGGCGGGTGACCCCCACCCACCGGCTACTCGCTGGTCTGTTACCCACCCCGGGTTCTCGGCTTCCCCGTTTGATGTTCCCTACTCCCCGTGGTGTCCCAATGGACCCTGTTTGTCGTGCTTGATTCTAGTTTTATGTTTCGGGTACCATTCGTAGGGTAGGAGAGTCTTAGGAATTTCATGCTAGTTGAATCGGTAACCCGTTGACCTAGGTGGAAGTTGTATGAATCCCTTAGGACTATTCTTAGTGTGTGAATGACCACACGTAAGCTTATGTACACATCTCCCTCTTCCCTATGTGCTACTATGTGTTATGTGATGCATGATTCCGCAATTTGGTTGCGATCAAATTGGGTGTTCCTGAGCTGCGATTCAGAAGTTGGCTGTGGTCAAATTGGTTACTTATGAGCTGCGGTTCATCGTCCTGGCTGCGGTCAGTGATTCACTTCTTAGGCTGCGGTCCACTTGGGCCTCGTGTGCTGTGACCCACCGACGGGAAGCACGATGCGGTGTGTAGGGCCAATAGCCCGAGGAAGGCTGTAGTCCACCGAATGAGCAATCAAGCGGTGTGTAGGGTACGGCTGGCTGCGATCCATCGAGTGTATGGGCCAGCAGTGTGTAGGGTCGTAGTCTCCGAGGATCATCGCCACCGAATGTGTCCCTCAGGCGGTGTGTAGGGCTTGATCTACTACGACCCACCGACTGAGTTCGTCAAGCGGTGTGTAGGATCGTAGTCCCCCCTTGTAAAGAGGATCACAGTCCACCGACTGAGCGCATCAGCGGTGTCTAGGACTGTGGTCCGCCGTTGAGTTCGTCAGCGGTCTATAAGGTCGGTTGCGATCAACTCCCTTCATGCTGCGGTATGTTTGGCTTTCAGGCACAGATGAGTAGACCCCGGAGCGCGCTAGAGATCCGAAGCTTAGATTAGTTAGTTTCTTTTTCGGCCTGCGTGCCATGATTATGTATTGACATTGCATTGCGGATATTTAGTTAGTTAGCCTGTGCATCTGGGTTCTCCAGCTCAGATGTGGCATGGCACCCCGTACTCTTATGTTTGGTTTTGGGATTTATTGAGGATTTACCTTTAGTATATAAGCTTTAAAAGTTTAAAAATTTCGGGGTGTTACAGTTGGTATCAAAGCCTAAGTTTGACCCTAGTATAAGACTCTTAAGACCAGACTTTAGGACATTAGGCATAAACTCTAGGATTTAGGAATCATAGGACACGCGGTGAGATTGTGAGACCCCTAAAACCTTCCCTCACACTAATTCACACATAATTTAAAGAACTCCCATTCGCTTATCACATCAAGGTTAGGGTACAACACTCTAACCCGACGTTACTATAAACATTGGCTCCCTAGATCAGCAACATGGCACCCTATAGAAGACAATCAAGGACTCCGGAACCCGCCACGCACGACCCTCTGGCTCAAACCCTACAGCAACTAACCCAAGTCGCCCAAGCACTGAGCGACGTAGCTCTCCGAAACAACCGACCACCTCCACCAAACACGAGCTCAGAAATCGCCCGACAAGTTTCAAATCATCGACCACCCACTTTCTCGGGAGAAGAAGATCCCGCCATCCTAGAGGAATGGATTCGGACCTTCGACAAGATTCTGGGGTTGGTAGAATGCCCAGAAGAACGTCGTGTAGAGGTAGCCTCATTCTACTTCGGACATGAGGCAGACCTTTGGTGGATCCACGAGGGACCCACTTACATGCAGGAACCAGGGTTCAACTGGGAAAACCTGAAAATACGACTGCGAGAACGATTCTACCCAGCACACGTAAGAGCACCTATGCACGAAGAATTCCTCCACCTAAAGCAAGGAACAACTACCGTCATGGAATACCATAAACGATTCCTCGAACTAGCACGCTTCGCACCAGAACTAGTCCCCACAGATATAACCAAAGTAGAAAGGTTTGTATCAGGCTTCAACTTCGAAGCCTGGAAAGCACTAGTAGTAAGCAGACCCCGGACCCTCAACGAGGCTTATTCTAGTGCCGCCAATCTCTATCGGATCCAACTACTACAGCGTGGGGTTCAAGAACAGATTAGAAAAAGGAACACAGGAAGTGGAGCACCACCTATAAAAAGAACCAGAAATGACGCTAACACGAGGCCAAGCAATCCAACTAGCCAGCGGACGCCCCTAGGAAACAACGAAGCTAATACATGAAGCTTCCCTTGCCCCAAATGCAACAAAAACAATAGAGGCAAGGACTGCGTGGGAAACCCCTGGAGATGCTTTAACTGCGAAGGAGAGGGACACAAGTCCTTCCAGTGCACTCGACCCTTGAACTCGCGCCCTACAGTCATGGGTCAACGCGGAGGCATAAACAATCAAGGGAATTACGGTGCCCCCGGAAAAGTGTTCGTCATGAGCCGCACGTAAGCTGAACTTGAGGATGCCTCGACGAAGGAAACATGGTCCCAGGAGACGAAGATCACGCAAACCCACCAGAAGAAAACCAAGAAGATGAGTTCTGTTTAGGATAACTGGCGAATCCCTTGTAACCACACTCATAGTAGAATTACTTGTTTAGACTAATTACTTCAGAATTATTATAAATAAAGAGCTAAATCAAAATAATTTAGCATAAGGGAAAGGGACTAGACTATCCGCATCAACAACAAGAACCAACCAAATCTTATACCACTAGAAGACAAAAGAAGGGAAAAACCAAGGAGTACACAACAAGGAAGACTAATGTCATCGATTGGAATCGAACCCTTGACCTCCCACTTATATAAGACTAATTCCTCAACCACTAAGCTATGAGTGTTTCTTAAAACCTTAAGGGAACACTCCCTTCTTAAAACCTTTACAAATCCCTAAAACCCACAAAATCCCCAAATCAAAAACCCTTCTTCTCCTTCTTCCACACCCTCTCTCTCTCTCTCCCTCTTGCTCTCCCTCTCACCCCGCCGCTGCACAACACCACCCAATCACCACAACAGCCACCCTGCCAGCCACCGCCACCAACCGAGCCACCGACGTCCGCCCATGCAACGCCCACCGTCGCCGCCCCGGAAGTAACCCGCAACGCCACCACCGCCCGTCGCTCACCCGGACGTCTCCCACTGCCAACACACGCCGCTGCCACCCCAGCTCCACCCAGGACCACCGCTACCTCGCCGAGCCATCGCCACAGCCAGGGCTCGCCGCCTCCCCTCGTTGCCGTCGATAACCGCGCCACCGGAGCCTCGCCGGAGTCCCGCCGGAGCTTCGCCGGAAACTCGCCGAAAAAAGGTCACCACCAAAAGGGAGAAACACCACCACCTAGGGAAACCTCACAATGCCGAAAAAGCCCGTTGGCATCTGAACCCCAGATTGGAACGACGCCGATTACACGGTAATCAGAGGTAAAGCCCTCGAACCCGACCAATTCTCTCCGGAGTTGGTCGATATGCTTAAATATCAAGGACTCTTGGATATGTACCTCACCATCAAAGGGGATACGTACCCCGAATTAGTGAAAGAGTTCTATCACCATTTAGTGGTCATCAAACGGGGTGATAAAGTAGAGATCACCGCTAAAGTCCGGGGCAAGGAGATAGTGTTATCCGAAGGCCGCTTGGCAAAACTCCTAAAACTGTCCCCCACAGGTGTGTCGGACTACGACCGGAAGGGATGGATCGGTACCCATGGCACGGGGTATATGGACTACCTCGGGTTCCTACTAGGAAAGGAAGAAGGCTTCACCTCGGCCACCCGGCCAAACAGGAAATGTCTAACCGCTGAACAAAAGATACTAGTCATGAATGTGACTGATAGCTTGTTGCCCACAAACAACAAAAGCAAGGATGTGGGAAGTTTGGAATGTACTTTTGCCTACTTCCTAAAGCACAAAATCAAGTTCAATCTACCGGCCCTTGTGTTGAAACACATGGAGTTCTGCAAGACTAGCAACTGGCTGAGTCTACCTTACGGGATGATCCTAAGTTGGATCATGGAGAAAAAGGGAGTGGACCTAAGCCACATAGAAATCAAACCCGTAAGTGGTATGGTTTTCAATGCCCAGAACCTCCGCCGCAATGACATCTACTACACCGAAGGGGGACAATACCTCACCCTAGAGGAGATTTGCCTTAAACCCGAAGAGGAACGGAGCGAATTGGTTGGTCAACTGGATATCTCTAACAAAAAGCTTAAACGGGCAATGCAAGAATGTGGGGGACTGGAGGGAAATGAGGAACATGAGGAGGATAGTGAGCCTAATCCACCGGCGCCCGCACAAGCAAGGGAAAACCCAAGGGGCCGAAATGAAGAATCAATCAACGAGCGCATCCTCGCGCAACTCACCCAGCAAAATCAAATCATGGACGAGGGGTTCTCGTCCCTAATCCATGCAACACATGCATTAGGCCAGAGGGTGGCAGCAATCGAGACCACATTGGGCACCCGCGGAACATCCAGCTCAGGAGCAGGAAACCAAGGTAGACCCGAACTTTCCAATCACCACTTCACCAGAAATCCAATCTACCCCAATGAAGACAACACGTGGAGCCACAATTCCTAATTAGGAGGCCAGAATACGAGACATCCAGGGGTGAAAGAATGGATCCACGCACCGGCTTCAGGGACGAAGCCTCTTGTAAAGGGGGGGGGGGGGGGGAGAATGTAACACCCCGTGTTACGACCCCTAAACCAAATTAAGTAATTAATTACCCACCCTAAAAGGGAATTAAAATCCATTAATTAGCTAAAAGGGGGGTCAACCATAGTCCATGGGCCCTTATCCCTAAAGCCAATCCCTTAGTCCTATAGGAAATAGAATTAGCAAACCCATACCACTTAGACCCAAATTAGGACTCTTAAATATATAAATAGGGACATAGGAGGCACCTAGAACTCACACCACAATAACTTTCACCACACAAGAATTCCCAACAATTCCCGTAGGAGAAATCAAGAAAGAAAAAATCTTAAAGAAAGACTCTTCATAGCCAAGGAAATTAACTAAGGCAAAGAGGTAACCCATGTCTCAACCAAACCTAAATTCCTTGCTATAATCTCCTTCTTTGGCTCCTTCTATATGCTTGTGTCTTGATGAATTCTTTTATGTTAATTGATATAATCTTGATGATTGATGGGATGATTTTGTGTGTGAGCTTGATGATCTTGATGTTGAAAAGAGGTTCTTGATGTTTATGTGATGATTCTTGATAAATCATGATGTTTCTTGATATTAAAGATAAAATATGATTTTAATGATTTGGATGGGATTAGAGCCCTAGGTTGGATTGGGAATTTGTATTGTGATGTTCGTGATATATATTTGGGTGGGAATTCGCATGTTCGGTTGTTGTTTATGTTTAGAAGTCATGATAGGATGTGTTCTATGTGATTCTTGCTTTCGGTCCATTAATTGCCTATGTGGTGTCGTTATTTACGTTTAAAAGTGTCTAAGCATGGTTTCGGGTTCCCCAAAGGATCCCGGGACGCGTTATTTGATGAAAGAGTCAGTGGGGGGTAGGGTAACCCGCCACCTACTCGCTGCCCGAGAATCACCACCAGGTAGCGGGCAGATCATCGCCGGCGGGTAACCCCCACCCACCGGCTACCCGCTGGTCTGTGACCCACCCCGGGTCCTCGGCTTCCCCATTTGATGTTCCCTATTCCCCGTGGTGTCCCAACGAACCCCGTTTGTCGTGCATGAATCTAGTTTGATGTTTCGGGTACCATTCGTAGAGTAGGAGAGTCTTAGGAATTGTATGCTAGTTGAATCGGTAACCCGTTAACCTAGGTGGAAGTTGTATGAACCCCTTAGGACTATCCTTAGTGTGTGAATGATCACACATAAGCTTATGTACACATCTCCCCCATCCCAATATGCTATTATGTGCTACTATGTTTTATGTGATGCATGATTCCCCAATTTAGTTGCGATCAATTGGGTGTTCCTGAGCTGCGGTTCAGAAGTTGGCTGCGGTCAAATTGGTTACTTATGAGCTACGGTTCATCCTCCTGGCTGAGGTCAGTAATTCACTTCTTGGGTTGCGGTCCACATGGGCCTCGTGTGCTGAGACCCACCGACTGGACGCGCCAGGTGGTGTGTAGGGCCAATAGCCCGAGGAAGGCTGTAGTCTACCGAATGAGCAATCAGGCGGTGTGTAGGGCTACGGCTGGCTGCGATCCACCGAGTGTATGGACCAGCGGTGTGTAGGGTCGTAGTCTCCGAGGATCATCGCCCACCGAATGAGTCCCTCAGGCGGTGTGTAGGGCTTGATCTACTACGACCCACCGACTGAGTTCGTCAAGCGGTGTGTAAGATCGTAGTCCCCCTTGTAAAAAGGATCACAATCCACCGACTGAGCGCGTCAGCGGTGTGTAGGACTGTGGTCCGCTGTTGAGTTCGTCAGTGGTCTATAGTGTTGGTTGCGATCAACTCCTTTCATGCTGCGGTATGAGGTAGGGTGCTGCGGGGCCGTGTTAGTGCTATATGCACTAACCCTCATGTTTGGGGCATGCGATTGGTCCCGTGGCGCCACCAAAGTGTTCTTGTGTGATAAGATGATGATTGAATGATGATATGAATGATTGAAAGTAAACTGTGACTTCTGATACATGTTCGTTAGGATATATGCTAGTATCTTCATGTGCTTGGTTATGATTATTGAAATGCTTGTCCCTACTTGATTGAGTCTATTCTCGGTTTTTAAAGCTAGAGTCTCCTAAGTATATATCTTCCGGCTTCAAAATTATTTTCATATATCTATATATATATATATATATATATATATATATATATATATATATATATATATATATATATATATATATATATATATATATATATATATATCTACCTATATTGTATTTCAACGCGTTGGAGTGGGTTACCGGCATCATTCGCTGAACAGATATATTTGGCTTTCAAGCACAGATGAGTAGACCCCGGAGCGCGCTAGAGATCCGTAGCATAGATTAGTTAGTTTCCCTTTCGGCCTGCGTGCCATGATTATGTATTGACATTGCATTGAGGATATTTAGTTAGTTAGCCTGTGCATCTTGGTTCTCCAGCTCAGATGTGGCATAGCACCCCGTACTCTTATGTTTGATTTTGGGATTTAATGAGGATTTACCTTTTTTATATAAACTTTAAAAGTTTAAAAATTTTAGGGTGTTACAATAATAATAATAATAATAATAATAATAATAATAATAATAATAATAATAATAATAATAATAATAATAATAATAATAATAATAATAATAATAATAATAATAATAATAATAACAACAATAATAACAATAACAACAATAACAACAACAACAACAACAATAACAACAATAACAACAATAACAATAATAACAATAATAACAACAACAACTAATTATATAAAAATAAATAAATACCATAATTGATTAATCAAAATTTTGAATTAACTACGACTGTTACTTACATGTGGTGGATCAAATGCTGGCATGGATACTTCAAGCTATAAAATGGGTAAAATACAAAATTAACAGGATGGACAAAACATGGGGGCAAATTGACATTTTAATCAAAATTTATTTTTAAAATAATATTATATTTCTAAATTAAAACTTAAAAATCCAACAATATCATTTCCTAAACCAGTGAGGTAATTAGATAGACTACATAGGGGAACAAATGGGCAATTGCAAGTGATGGTTTTATTGGGACCGGGTCCACCATAAACCGTGTATAGAGGTACAGAATGTGACAAAATTATATCACGCATCGCGGTGCGTAATGGATTATGCACTGAGCTTCTAAACGACGTCGTTTTGTTTAATGAAAAGAAATGATACCCGTTTTGCGGCGTTCCACAAAAAGTAACTCTGTTATTCAGTTTCATTTTGTATACACTGCGGTTTCATTTCAATACAACTACAGTTTCAATTTGATATAACTACAGTTTCATTCGATATTTATACGCTCAAATATGTGAAAATGTTATTTAATTTTATTTTATATACACTATAGTTTCATTAAAATACAACTACATTATCATTTCGTTATAACTACAGTTTCATTGCACAATATACACTAAAATATGTGAAATGTTATTCAATTTCATTTTTTATACACTACAGTTTAATTTCAACACAACTACAGTTTCATTTCAATTCAATTGCAGTTTCATTTGATAATATAAATATAATACGCAAGGCAGTGTTAGTTTAAAAAGGTAATTAATACACCAAACATGCGCGCTCTGATAATTGTAATGGCGCGCTGTTTCTTTACTTAAAAAAACAGCATCGTTTTAGGGCCGCGTGCCACAAATCTTTGTGGACCGCGGTCCACCGTATAATTTCTGACAGAACCCGAGGGGCGGGGGGGGGGGGAACCCTGGGTGGGGGGAGGGGGTTAGGAAAATAGTAGCTTCATTACCCGGGGTGCTAGGGCCAACCAAAACAGCGGCCCAAAGAATACATAAATACTAAATACAATACCCATAAAATTACAACTAAACAAGCTAAGGGAGCTAATAAATAAAATAAAATTAAATATGTTACCAATAGGGCTCAAACCCTACTGTGCCAACAAGAGGTTGAAAACCTAGACCAACGAACCAGGGGAAGGTTGGTGAACCAATGGATGCCTTTAAAAGGGATGGAATGGTGTCTATTTATATTTTTGAAGGATTCATTGACAAATGGATGGCATTTGGTAGCCTTCATTCTGTGCCACACACGTGTTCCGCCCCACTACTTTGCTTCTACCGCACTCTCATGCATAAGTGGAGTTTCCTGCCCTTTAACACATAATATTTTAATTGGTGTGGTGGTTTATAACTTGTGTTATTGTGCTTGAGGTTATGGGTTTGATACCCCCTTAGTAACAATTTTTTTAATATTTTGCTCCAAGCCTCCTTCTTCCTTTAGCCCAATAGATTTCCATTATTCTTATTGGGCCACTACCTCACCCATATAGATGGACACCCCGCTTGGAGAGTTGCTAAGACTTTCCCAATAAAATAGACCTCCAGGACGTTATGCTATGCATCCGTATGCACCATGCATGGTGCATACGGATGCAAAAACGACGTCGTTTTATTAAAAATGCGCATCCCACTTAAAAAAAATCAGTTTCGATTCCCCTCGACAACATTATGTTTTTCATTCATTCTGGAATTTTAGTTCATAGATTCTGGAATTTTAGTTCATAGATTTTGGAATTTTAGTTCATAGATTCTAGAATTTTAGTTTATTGATTATGGATATTTAGACGTGAATCAAACTGATTTATTTTTTCATTCATGCTGGATATTTAGTTCATTCAGTGTGGATATTTAGTTCATTCATTATGGATTTTTAGTTCATTCAGTATGGATATTTAGTTCATTCATTATGGATTTTTAGTTAATTCATTCTGGATTTTTAGTTCATAGATTCTGGATTTTTAGTTCATAGATTCTGAAATTTTAGTTCATAGGTTCTTGATTTTTAGTTCATTGATTCTGGATATATAGTTCAAATTATGCACAAAATAATGTTGTTGCTGGGAATCTAAACTGATTTTTGTTTTTTAAGTGAGACGCGCGTTTTTAATAAAACGACATCGTTTTTGCATCCGTATGCACCATGCATGGTGCATACGGATGCACATCATAATTTGCCATCCCATATCCCCATCAGCAAGATTCATGCGACACTTGGACAGTTGGGTCAAGCCTTTCCCAATAAAATGGACCCTAGGGTCTCATATCCCCCATCAACAAGATTCATGTGGCAATTAACATTATTTGACTTATTCCTTAATTATGGGTTAAATCAATTTCTATTTACCTCAATTTTTTATTTTTTTAAAAAAAAGTTCTTATAATTTTAATTGTGGATTTTTTTTTGAAAGTTACTAGCTCTATTACATTGTAATGTATGTATGTTCATATACTTTCTCAACCTACTGAAACACAAAGAACCAATAACACCTCCACTGAGGCTTGAACTCATAATCTTCCAAATGGAAGTCCAACTCGGATACCATTAGACCACATAGTCCTGGTTATTTTTTGAAATTTAATTGAACTTTTAATGTAATAATTTAAATTACAAAGGAAGTAAAATCACACACTCTCTCTCTCTTTGTATTTTTCTTTGTTAGATACAAAAAAAAAAAAAAAAAAAAAAACGGATAAATACCTCATTTAGACCATTGACTATATTGTTTTATCTATTTTTGTCCTATAGTTTGAATATCCCACACCTAATCTACGCTATAAGATTATATGCAATGCAAGTTTGTAATGCTATGTTCGGGTCTTTGGGGTAGCGGAAATGTCAGGGTTTGGAAGGGCATACCGTTTGTCAGTGATTCAATCGTTCATAGGCGAATTGGAAGGTGGTGAATACTGTGGGTAACGAGAACACGGGAATGCAATACATTTGACCAAATGGAAATTGCAAGCTGCACGAATAATAAAGATGAATACGGACGCTACTTAGTAGACGATAGTAAAGAAGTTGCCTTTATGATAAACGGGGTTGACTTTTGTTTTGTTAAGCGATCTGCGAATCGTGCTTCCCACACTCTTGCTCGGGAAGTCATTTCTATGTCAGGTTGCGGGGAGTGGTTTGATAATCTTCTTCTTTACCTTGTTTCTCTTCTTACTCCCGGTTTAATGAATTAATTTCTTTTCTTCAAAAAAAAAAAACAATTGGATATGCTATTAAAATAATATAATGTACTTTATATATTAGAATAATGAAACTTCTGGGGTAAAATAATATACTTTATGAAACGTACATTATGAGTTATATACTTTAACATATTTTAGAGTAATGTATATTATGAGTTATAAAAATGTATGTTGCAGTGGGTCCCGTGAAAAAAAATTACATGAAACGACCTTATTTTTGGAACTGTGTGGACCATGCATGGTCCACGCAATAACTATTGAGGTATACGATGGATTAGTCGCGATCAACGTAATTGCCTTCTTTTATTATATTGAGATGTTTAACATACAATAATTCATTCTATCAATAAACTCATATATTTATAAATCAAGATAGCCCTTAATTAAATAAAATCTACCACTGAACTGACTCAAATCTTTATGGCTAATATTCTAGGGATATGATGCAAATTATTGTGTGGCCACAGTCCAAAATGAAATCGTTGAATTTTATGAGTTAGATTAATGTGTATTGTGAATTATGAGTTAGAGCCTCTCCATCTATGAATTTGGGGGAGGTTTTTGCAGCTTTTTGATCCATGTGGAGGAGAGAGAACATTGGACAGAGAATGGTGAGGGCCTCAAGCAAGACCATAGTTTTTTGTGGGTCCTGCAGAAGGAAGAAAGCTACTGCCTTCGTGCGCGAAACGCGCACAATTAGTGCCTAGCCGGCTGGCGCGTTAACGGCATAGTTTTTTTTTCCCTCTTTTTTCTTCTTCTTCCACCCCCCGCCCCCCGCCACTCTCATACTTGGCTTCCTAAAATATTGTGCAAAAAAACAAACAATTGGAGAATCTCTTAGAATAATGTACTTTATATGTTAGAATAATAAAACTTCTGAGATAAAATAATATTACCTCCGTCCCATTTTATGTGTCTGGTTCGATCAACGAGGCTTAACTAGAGATATTTTTTAATTCAATTTTTCATAATATTAAGTATTTAAGTTTAGTATTAGTATACAAAAGTTATATATTTAGAAACTACACTAAAAGTACTATTAAACATAAAAAATCAAATTCAAAAATAAGTTTAAAATACTAAAGAAAATAAACAAAGAAGAAAGAGTTATTTTGACCAATGAATAGTAAGTAGGACATGGGACAGATGGAGTATATATTATGAAATGTACATTATGAGTTATATACTTTAATATACTTTAGAGTGATGTATATTATGAGTGATAAAAATGTATGTTCCAGTGCGTCGCGTGAAAAAAATTTATGTGAAACTGATAAACTTTGCTAACTGGGTAGAAGCATGCCAAGTTGAAAGGAGAAAGAGGTCTGTTTTATTGAAGTAATATGTATGTAACAAAGCCAAAAGAAGGAAAACAACAAACTTATATACTGGAAACAAACAGAGAAGAAAACGGTTATAACAGCTATATTGGGTAAATGGCAACAATACCCTTCTCGTTATACAGGCTACTAGACTGCTGTCTTCTTGGAGAGTTGCTGCTGATTGCTTGATGGTGGTTCCTTCATCACCCCCGTGTAAGCTGGAGCATGAACATCTTGAAGGCCCAGCTTAGTATGAAAGGTGTCAAACAATGCTTAGATAAAGTCTTAGTGAAGCCATCCGCAACCTGCTTATTGGATGGAATGACCTGTAGCTTAATCACCCCCTCATGCACCTTTTGCCTAACAAAATGGCAATCGATCTCAATATGCTTGGTGTGTTCATGAAACACATAATTTTCACCTATTTCCACAATAAACTTATTATCATAGAACAAGGTAATAGGGCTGTCAAAACAGATCTTCAAATCTGCTAGCAAATATAGAAGCCATTGGATTTCACAAGTTGTGGAGGTCAATGCTCTATATTCAGCCTCAGATGATGACCTTGATATTGTGGCTTGCTTCTTGGCTTTTCAAGAAATCAAAGATTGTCCAACGTAAACACAGTAACCAGTGATGGACTTTCTGGTTTCTGGACAAGATGCCCAACCAGAATCAGAAAAGCCTTGCAACCTGATGTAAGAGTTTGAGGCCCTATGAGCTGCAACCAAGTGAGTGTCCCTAGGTTTATCCACAAATTGTCTTAACTGTTGAACAACAAAAGAGATACCAGGCCTTGTGTTTGTTAGATACAGAAGCTTGCCTACCATTCTTCTAAACATTTCAGGTTTGTCTAGTAACTTTCCTTCCAGTGAGGCTAACCTTTGACCTGTATTAAGGGGTGTCCTTGCAGGCTTTGCATCTAGAACCATCAGCTTTATGCTTTATCTTATAGACCCATCTGCCTCCAATAGGTATTTTCCCTGCTGGCAAATCTGTAAGGGTCCAAGTGTTGTTCTGAACTAATGCCTCTGTCTCAGTTTGTATGGCTTTTCTCCATTCCTCATGTTTCACAGCTTCATTGTAGGATTGGGGCTCATGTATGGAAGAAATAGAGAGAGTACAGAATTTATGACTGGGTTGCAAGTTATCATAAGAGATGAACTTATCTACTGAGTGAGGGGATGTCCTTAAAACTGAGTTTTCCTTGGATGTTGACCGACAACAGTAATCTTGTAACTTGGAGGGGATGTTCCTTATTCTTGATGATCTTCTTAGCTGAGTTTCTGGGACACATTCTTCTATGGAACCATTACCAATAGCCTATATTTCATTTCCTGAGTCTTCAGTATTATCATTTCCCAAATCAACATTGATATCAATTTCTAATTCACCACTGTTCTCAGCATTGCCACTGTCAGCCTCAGCATTTTCTCTTCCTGTACTGCATAGTATATCCCTTGAGCTGGCACATTCATCTGTTGAAACAAGGGTGGGGCTGATATCTGTTGTAATAGAAATGGGGATAAGAGGTAATGTAGGACTGAACTTTTCAACAACAGGAAGATTATTGTCTAAGCTTGGTATTTTGAAGGGATAGACTTGTTAATAGAATTGAACATCCCTAGAGACAAATATGGATTTATCAGCCATGTCATACAACATGTAGCCCTTTACATTTGTTGGAAACCCTATAAAAACACATTTCCTAGCCCTTGATTGCATATTATTCCTTCCCTGTGAAATAGTTGCACCAAAACACAAGCATCCATATTTGTTTTCCTTTACTCTTTTTGAGGTGAATATATATATTTCTATATTTCTCAATTCATCAATTTGTTATTTTGTCATTTAGATATTTTTCCTCTATTATATAACTTCTATAATTCTCAATCTTTGATTCTTTGCTTCCGCATTATTCCACTATATTCCTAACAAGTGGTATAAGAGCGGTTTAATTAGAGTTATTTTCAAAGATGTCGACTATTAACAAGTTCGATATCGAGAAGTTCGATGGGAAAATTAGCTTTTCTATCTGGAAGGTTCAGATGGAAGCCATTCTAACCCAGAACGGTTTGAAGAAAGCTCTAGCTGGGAAGAAGAAGAAACCGGCTACAATGACATATGAAGATTGGGAAGATTTGGATGACAAGTCACGTTCAACCATTCTTTTGTGCCTGTCTAACGAGGTTCTACGTGAGGTAGTAAGTGAGACGACTGCGTTCGATTTATGGTCCAAGTTGGATACGCTTTACATGGCCAAAACTGTGGCGAACACGCTACGCCTGAAGGAGCGTCTGTACACAACCCGTATGACGGAAGGTACTTCTATTAAATCTCACTTGGATGAATTCAATTCTATTTTATTGGACTTGGAAAATATTGATGTCGTAATTGACGATGAGGATCGTGCTGTTTTATTGCTTGTCTCTCTTCCTAGATCATACAAGCATTTCAAAGAAATTATGCTGTATGGTAATAGTAATGATACCCTTACTTTCGACAATGTTAAGTGAAACCTATTGTCCAAAGAAAAGTTTGACTTTAAAATTAAGTCTGAGGACAAAGGTGACGGCTTGACCGTAAGGGGTCGTTTACTTGAATCAGTGAGTATCAATAAATATTCTAGATCCAAGTCCAAAGGACATAAGTCTAACAAATCCTGTGAGTACTGCAAGAAGCATGGTCATGATGTGACTGCATGCTTCAAGTTGAAAAAGAAGCAAGAGAGAGAAATCGATGGTCATGATGTGACTGCATGCTTCAACTAGTGTTGTTGAAAGTGATTCAGAAGGCGATGTTATGTTATCTGTTACCTCCAGTTGCAAACGGAGCGAAACCGAGTGGATTCTGGACTCTTGTTGTACATTCCACATGTGTCCTCACAAAGATTGGTTCGTCTCTCTGGAACCGGTTGATGGTGGAGTTATCTTGCTGGGTAATGATACCCAATGCACGGTTAGTGGAACTGGAAGTGTGCAGATTAAAACACATGATAACGTTATCAGGACTCTTACCATTGTTCGGTATATTCCTGATTTGAAACGCAATTTGATATCCTTGGGCACCTTGGAATCTCTGGGGTGCAAGTACACAGCTGAAGGTGGAGTTCCAAATGTCATAAAAGGCTCTCTTGTTCTCTTGGAAGCTTCTCGTTCTGGAAGCTTGTACATCTTGCATAGCAGTACTGTGACAGGTTCAGTAGCGGTATCCTCATCGATGTCTGATGCGGATCTCACTCAATTATGGCATATGCGTCTGGGGCATATGAGTGAGAAAGGCATGTATCTCCTGAGGAAGAAAGGCCTCCTTGGTGGTTCAGGTACGGGTAAATTACAATTTTGTGAGCATTGTGTTTTTGGGAAACAATAGAGGGTTAGTTTCTCTACTGCTACACACCGTACCAAAGATGTATTGGAATATATACATTCTGATTTATGGGGACCAACTAAATTCCAGTCTATGGGAGGCTGTAGATATTTTATGTCTATTATTGATGACTTTTCTCGTAAAGTCTGGGTCTATTTCCTGAAACATAAAAATTAGGCATTTTCTATTTTCAAGAAACGGAAAATTCTTGTTGAGACTCAGACAGGTAAAAAAATCAAGAAGCTCAGGACAGACAATGGTTTGGAGTTCTGTGAGTCAGATTTCAATGACTTTTGTGCGGCAAATGGAATCGCTAGGCACAAGACCTTGCCTGGTAAACCCCAGCAGAATGGTGTTGCCGAATGTTTGAACTGACTCTATTGGAAAGAGCTCGTTGTATGCTCTCTAATACTGGCTTATGTAAACGACGTGATTTTTGGGCTGAGGCCGTTTCTACTGCTTGCTATTTGGTAAATAGATCTCCACATTCATCCCTTGATGTCAAAATTCCAGAAGAAGTTTGGTCAGGTAATCCTGTTGACTACTCTATCTTAAGAGTTTTTTGATGTCCTGCTTATGCTCATTCCAGTACGGGTAAATTAAACCCGAGAGTTGTCAAATGCATTTTCATTGGTTATGTTTCTGAATCAAAAGGGTATCTTCTATGGTCTCCTGATTCTCATAAAATCATTCTGAGTCGAGATATCACTTTTTATGAAAATGCACTACTTTCTTCTGGAAAAGTTCTCAGTAGAGATGACACACAGAGTACTGGTGAAAAGGTAGAGTTTGAGTTCAGGCCTATTCATAGTATTGCTACCATCGATTGTAATACTAAAGATGATGCATCTACTAGCACCGCACCTCTCGTCGAGCCACAACGAGAGTATTCCATTGCTATGGATCGTCCTAGAAGGACAATTTAAAAACCTGCTAGGTATGCTAGTGATTATGAAACCAATATGTTTGATTATGCTCTTTCATTCGCATAGGAGGTTGATGGTCATCTATCCTGATATTTTGAAGCTCTTCCTATTGCTAAGTTCAAGCAGTGATTGAGTTTAGTCGGCTGTTCCAATTGCTAATTCCCAAAGTGAATTTGATCCAATGTGGAGATTGTTAGAAAAATAATATATGTGGCCCAAATCCTAAGTCATCCACAACCTTTGACATTATTGTGCATGTCTTAATTTTTTGCATGCCTTCGCGGATTTCTCTGGGACTCCACGTACTGCCGCTATTGCCGCAATATCCTCCCATGTAGCTCTACATGCTCTCACATTATGCCGCATTAGTCTCTCAATATTTAGTGTAAATAACATTGTTTTCTTTGTAATTAGACACTTCAATTCAATATATTTTGAATTCATTCATTTGCTTTCTTTCATTCTTCTTCTTTCTTTGTCCGTCACGTAGAATACATATATATATATTTGTTTTCCTTTACTCTTTTTGAGGTTAATATATATATTTTTATATTTCTCTATTCAACAATTTCTTATTTCGTCATTTAGATATTTTCCTCTATTATTTAACTTCTATAATTCTCAATTTTTTATTCTTTGCTTCCACATTATTCCGCTATATTCCTAACACATTCTTTTATGATGTGTTTCATTCTTTGGTATGTCCAAAGTGAGGGGGGCTCCTTGTGCACAGTAAGCAAAGGTCTAGCCTCTGTGTTACAATTAATTCAAAAAGCAACTCATACCATATATCAACTAAACAAGTTAAATTTATAGTAATTCTACAACTCATACGTTGAACATTATATTTTAGCACCAACAGACTCATAGACAATATCAACACCTTTTGGGAACTCCTCCTCCAGAACCAGGTATAGTAGATCGAACTAAGATAAAGTAGTTCGGGTTGGGGACATAATGCCTTAAACATACATCAACAGAAAAACCATATCAGAAGCAATCAGTTTTGTCAACAACTTTTTTGTAAGACGGGAATACGGAATAGAAACTGACATTTCATCTTCTTTATTTAATTGCATTGGATATTAAACTTCTGAATTCTGATGCCACTATACAACTGTTAATCTTGGTTTAAATGGAAGTCAAGGTTGCTCAAATGGAATCGGGAAAGGTGGTTTGTTGTGCAGGTATACTGTTAAAAATGCATAAGAATCGTCTAAGACTTAGAAATGAATCTTTAGTCCTGAAAGATGAGTCAACAAGTTAAAATCGAAAGGGTTTGAGGTTACCTCTTCGTCTGTTTCGTGAGTCATTAAGCATTCTTTTTCATACTCCAATTCCATCATTTTGTTCACTAGATATAATAATGTCATATCTTCTTTTGAGGTATTGCTTTCGTCATGTAGAATATTCCGACTCACTTGTTTCTAGTAGGTCACTGAGGAATCCTAAATTTCATTACAAAGAAAGCAAATTTTTCGTCACATAATAATTCATTATTTCCTGCTGATCTTGAGGTTGATGATTGATTGCCTACAAGAGTTGCGCTTCTTTCAACATGTTCTTCCTCGATTTTTGCGTTCATTTCGAACACATATGCTTTGAGATCACTGAATAATTTATGAATTGTGAGGGTTCTAAGATCTCTATGATCTCTTATTGCATTCACCTTCATATCCCAACTTGAAGGTAGTCCACGCAATATTTTGAGCGAAATTTCCTTCTTGTTGATGTCTTTAAAATCTAGAGCCACAAGAAGCCATGCATGCATTAAAGTTGGAGTAGACTAGATCAACATATTATTTTTGTTAAATAAGTTAGTTCAGCTTGTGTAGCTGATAAATAGTTTTTTCTGGTTGATAAATTCTCATTTATAGTTTGTTTTGTATCTAATTCTAATGTGAGAAATAATACACCATTGAGCTTGGTTTCTTCTTTCACCACAAAATTCAACATGGTATCAAAGCCTTTTTAAGTTTCTTCCATTGTTATTTATTTTCATTCCCTATGGCTAGTAATGATTCGGAAGAAACATTACCAAATTGTCAGATTACAGAATTGTCAGATTTGACAGCCAAGGCTAATGAATTAGTAGCATCTTTTAAGCCGATTTCTTACGAAGGTAAAAAAAAAATTTCTTCTCATACACCCATTTGGATTGTTGATACAGGTGCAACGGGTCATATTGTTAATAACATTGCATGTTTTATGACTCTTCGTAAAACTAA
Organism: Ipomoea nil; assembly: GCF_001879475.1. NCBI lineage: Eukaryota > Viridiplantae > Streptophyta > Magnoliopsida > Solanales > Convolvulaceae > Ipomoea > Ipomoea nil. The sequence goes on along the minus strand of NW_017619391.1, from coordinate 328,533 downwards.
TCGTATGCATGTTATGTTGCCCAATGGAAATAAAAGTGTAGTTACACATGTGGGTGATGTACAGTTATCTTCACACAAAATTTTACGGGATGTTCTGTGTGTTCCAGAATTTGATTTTCACTTGATTTCTGTTGGCAAGCTAACCAAGGATATGGGTAGTTGTGTGGTTTTTCTGCTGGATATTGTGAGATACAGACTGGGATGAGTAGGAAGACAATTGGTTATGCTGAGAAGAGGCATGGCCTGTATCATTTCAGAGAGACAAAGGAAGAGTTATTAGTAGAAAAATATGCTATGTCTTCTATTTCTAGCTTTGATATATGGCATTTCAGACTAGTCATCCCTCTACCAGGAAACTAAAAGGCTTGCGAATGCTTGATAATTCAATAGAATACAATCCCCATTTGGTTCGTGGTATTTGTCCTTTGGCTAAATAGAAACGATTACAATTTTCCACTAGTATTACATCATCTACTAAAAGTTTTGAGTTGATTCATGTGGATATTTGGGGTCCATATCACGTTCTGTCTATTTATGGACACTATTATTTTTTGACAATTGTAGATGATTTTACTCGTGTTACGTGGGTATTTTTTATGCAAAGTAAACAAGAAGCACGCTTATTGCTTAAAAAATTTTGTTGTTTTGTTTCTACACAATTTGAGAGTAATATTAAGTGTATCCGGACTGATAATGGCCAGGAATTTAATATGAGACATTTTTATGAAAGTCAAGGTATTGAACATCAAACTTCTTGCCGGGACACGCCACAACGGAATAGTATTGTTGAACGCAAGGATCAACATATTTTGGCTGTAGCTCGTGCATTATGTTTTAAAGCTCATTTGCCTGAGTGTTTTTGGGCAGATTGTATTGGACATGCAGTTCATCTCATAAATCGGTTTCCATCACCAGTTATTGGTTCGAAAACACCTTATGAATGGCTTATGAACAAAGCACCCGTATATAATTTTTTGAAGGTCTTTGGATGTCTTGCTTATGCCTTTACATTATCTACTGGACGAAAAAAGTTTTCACCTCGAGCACGAAAGTGTATATTTATTGGGTTTCAAAGAGGTACAAAAGGTTTTAAATTTTATGATTAGCATTTTAAGGAAGTGTTTTTATCACGAGATGTTGTGTTTCATGAAAGTCAATTTTTCCTTTTACAAAAAGTGATGATATTTCAGATCAATCTAGTGTCCCTCTTCCGGCAGGCTCAGGGTTTGTAGATGACAGTTTATGCAAGTCTTTCTCACAACTTGTAAGTGGGGATGAGGAGCAAGTGGCTTCTAGTGGTGCAGAACCTGGCTTGTCTAGTGGTCACATGGATTATGGATTTAATGAGGACCGTGATTGTACTAGTGAGGTTACCACAGTTCCAATGGAACAAAGTTCTGTTGATAGAACTATATTATTGCAACCATCTCCTTCGGCAGAACATGGTATTTCAGACAATGAAAGTCATCAAAGAGTTAGTGAAAATGCACAACCTGCCCTGCGTCATTCTACTGTAAGTCATGCTCCTCAATGTCAACAAGGAGTTGGTGATAATCCACAACCTGCCTTACGACGCTCTAATCGAAATCGCACACCTCCGAACTACCTCAAAGATTACCATTGTGCACTTTTAAAAAATGGTCCTTCTAGTTCTTGTGTGCAGATGGAAGGTACACCTCATTTGCTCTCTAAAGTTACTCATTATGATCAAATTTCAGAATCACATAAAAAATTCGTTTTAATGACATCTTCTATTGATGAGCCAAGGTGTTATAATGAGGCTATAAAGTTTGATCATTGGCGAGAGGCTATGAAAACCGAATTAGAAGCACTTGAAGCTAATAATACGTGGATTTTAACCGATTTACAACCTGGTAAAAAGCCTATTGGGTGTAAATGGGTTTACAGGACTAAGCTTCATGTAGATGGTTCTATTGAGAGGTACAAAGCACGGTTGGTAGCTAAAGGATATACCCAAACTTTTGGTTTGGATTATTTAAACACTTTCAGTCCAGTGGCAAAAGTTACTACCATGCGAGTGTTACTGGCTACCGCAGCTATGAAGGATTGGCATTTGCATCAACTAGATGTAAATAACGTCTTCTTGCATGGTGACTTAAATGAAGAAGTTTTCATGTCCCTACCACTGGGTGTGGACTCCAGTAAACCAGGACAGGTATGCAAATTGGTTAAATCGTTGTATGGACTGAAGCAGGCTAGTAGGCAGTGGAATAAAAAGTTGACTACTGAATTAATTAGTCAGGGTTTTCTGCAGGCTGCGTCTGATCATTCTTTATTTACCAGAGGAAAGGGTAGTTCATTTATTGCTCTTTTAATTTATGTTGATGATATCGTGGTAGCAAGTGGTGATCTTGTACAAATTAGATCTATTAAATCACATCTTAATGATTCCTTTCGCATTAAGGATTTGGGCCCTTTAAAATATTTCTTGGGTTTAGAGGTTGCTCGGAATAAAGATGGAATTAATTTGTGCCAACGTAAGTATGCTTTGGAATTGTTGGCGGAGACAAATTTTTTGGGGTGTAAACCAGTAGTAAGTGGCGAGCTGTCGTAGGCTCCCAAATTAAAACCTTACAAACGTAGTAGCGGGAGTAAGGATCGATCCCACGAGGAGTAACTAGTTTAACTTTTGTGCTCAAATTAAAGGTAGGGGGTTTGGAATATATCGAGAATAAAGATAAAATAAACGAGAATTTAAATAAACAAGAAATTTAATTGAACGAATAAAGCAATGAAAATAATATATCGAAAACACTTATAATAAGAAATCTTGGTTAGTAAAGATCCACCACCGGAATTCAACACTGATCATTGATTAATAAAGTAATTAATATGCAATTGAATATTTATCGTGAAATTATTTCCTTTCTGTTTTCCCTTAGTTGTAGGTAAATAAAGCACAAGCGGTTTATTTACCCCTAACTACTAAATAACCTAAGACAAGCGCTATATATTTAATTTAATAGCAGCAATAGGAACTAGGAAAACCGACAAACTAAATAACACAAGCACAAGCGCTATAGATTTCATCTCTGTACATATTAAATATATGATTTGTATTGAATGATGACCAAACAACCTATTATTATAATATATATATATATATATATATATATATATTATATGCTAGTATAGAACGTACTATTTATATTCTATATATATTATAGATATATATTATATTTTGTATGTAGTAGTACGTAGTAAATATGTATATTAGTATGTATTTATATATTATATATTATATATAGTTAGTACTATATTTAGCTCATTATTGTTAAACTCTAAAAATAACTAATTGTTAAATAATATTAAATAATGAATGCAAAATTATTATAAAGATGTACTTAAAATATGAGCGTAAAATATGCATATCAAATTCCCACACACTAAAACGTTTGCTTGTCCTCAAGCAAAAAAAATATTATTTGCGAAGTAAATTGAAATGAAATTCCCAAAACTCATAACATATCATGAACAACATTCTAAAGCACCCTGCAATTAATAAGGTAGCACCCCTGTCTGAAAATTGAGAGAACTAAATAAGTAAGCCCTCACAGGAATATCACTCATCACTCATCACTCAAGTGTTTGATGGGTATAACTTTCACTCAAGTTCATTTCTATAAAATTGTTCTACCATAGGCTTGCATATCTTCTCAATCACCACTACAAGAGTCATGCATGACACAAATCATAAGGACTTTCCACAGGTTGTAATGGGGCTAGGGTTAAGGTAGGGAATATTTAGGGAATAGCTCAATATAACTTTCAAACTAGAGGAGCAAAATATATGCAAATAATCCAAGATACTTGCTCAACACCCCTCAATTTTTCACTCAAAACATTTCCGATTGAGGCTCCAACATGCCTATCATTCTCAAAAGTATAGAATGCTTCCTCAGTATTACCAGAATTTCCCCCTTACTTCGTTTATTTAGAAGTAACTTCAACTCAAAATCAATTGCTGATTCTTTCTCATTTTCTCATAAATTTCCAGCAATATTTTTCTTTTTCAAACATATATTCTCCATTTTTCCATTTTCATTTTTTTCAATTTTTCAATTTTTCATGTTTTTTTTTTTTTCATAGAAAACCAACGACATATTGGCAACGAAGATACAACTCACCTCACTCTCAATCATACTAACAAAAGTAAGTGATCTCCCCCACACTAATCCTTTCCAACCTCACGTAGATTACAAAAATAATCCAAAATTTGCTCCACTAGTTATTCAGCTGGGTGAAGGCATTATTTTAGATATAAAAGGCTTGTAATGTGGTTCAAAATAAAGAAAGGAATGGCCATAAAGCTCAAAGTGGTTAACAAAGGGAAATAAATCATAGGACAAACCGGTTATTTGGCTAGTGAGGCTCAAAGTCAAATAATGGCCTTAATCACATTTGAATCATGCATGGTCAAATTAGCTTTAAAAGAGAATCAAGGCAAGTTCTAGAGAAACAAAATTATGGAAGAAAGCGCACAATAGAAAGAAATTAAGACCGAAGTGTCGGTCAATGGCTCAAAATCTCACAGGTTTATTGCTTACTTAATATAGCCACTACATATCAAACAGGAAATGCTAACAAACTAATCACAATTTTCCAAACTATTTATTCAATCATGTCATGAATTCCAAGAAAGGAAAAAAAAAATAATTTTTCAAAATAATACTTATTTTGCATAAAATAATAGTAAAATATTTTTTTTTAAAAATTATGAAATAAGAAAAAAAATAATAATAAATTTTTTTTTGACATAAGCAAACAAACAATAAAACTAAATTAAGCAAACAAACAATAAAACTAAATTAAGCAAACAAATAATAAAACTAAATCTCCTCCCCCACACTTATTACCAACATTGTCCCCAATGTTGAATAAAAACATGCAGAAAAAGGGAATAAAATAAAATAAAATAAAAATGTAACAAACACACCTTAGGTTGCCTCCCAAGCAGCGCCTTTGTTTATCGTCGTTGGCTCGACTTATGATATTTCTTTAAATTTCCATCGCCTTTTTGAGTACCTTCGATGATTATGATTATTCAAAGAAATAGCCCCTTCATGCAGATTAGGACTCAAAGATGATTTATTATTTTTTTCTTCTTTATTTTCATTAGAAGCAATTTCATCAAATGTAACAAACTTCAAAGAATCAACAAAAATCGCAAAATTATCATCACTAGGAGATTTCATGGTATCATATATATTAAAAGCCACAAGTTTACCATTAGACACCATTGTAAGCATACCACTATGAATATCGATTTTAGTTTTTGAAGTTTTTAAGAATGGTCTTCCTAACAAAATATGAGAAATTTTATTATCATTTTCCATATCCAGTACATAAAAATCAGCAGGAAAAACCAAGTTATTAACTTCAACAAGCAAATCCTCAATCACACCCCTAGGATATGTAGTAGATCCATCAGCCAATTGAATTACTATACTAGATTTACTCAGGGGTCCAAGATTTAACGAATTATAAACAGAATATGGCATCACATTAATAGAAGCTCCTAAATCTAACATAGCATTTCCAAGTTTCACACCACTTATCATGCACGGGATAGTAAACATACCTGGATCTTTACACTTTTCAGGAAGATTGTCTTGACTAGCCATAGAGACATTCTCATGCACTTTCATTTCCTCAACTCCGTTATTTCGTTTATTTTTCAAAGTGCATAACTCTTTTAGAAAATTTGCATAGCGAGGTATTTTTTTCATAGAATCTAAAAATGGTTTATTAGCCTCACACTCACGAAATGTTTCATACATATCATTATTCGATTTTCCTCTTATTGGTTCTAAAAGAGCTTCAGGAAATGGGGGTACTGGTTCATAATCAGAAAAAGAAGAAAGCTTACCTTCGGACGTCTCTTTATTATTGACAATGATCCCTGCACTTATTCCCTTGTTTAGATCGACGTTCTTTTCCAGCGACATACTACTCACAGTAATTGCACTTACATTCTCTTTAGGATTAACGATCGTTTGAGAGGGTAATTTGCCAGAACTCTGTGCTTCCAACCGACTTACCGTAGTTGCTAGTTGGCCAACTTGCCTTTCTAAGTTTTGAATACTAGCCTTTGTTTCTTGAATACTAGCCCTTGTCTCCTGTTGGAATAGTTGTGTTTCTTGTTGAAACTGCAAAGTGTTAGTAGCAAGAGATTTAACAATATCTTCTAGATTCATACCTGAGCTAGAGCTTTGGACTGGTTGTTGGCTGGAAGGAAATTGTTGTCTATACTGTTGAAAGTTGGAACGATTCTGAACAAACTGGTTCCCTTGTGAGTTCCCATAGCTAAGGTTCGGGTGATCCCTCCATCCAGGATTATATTTATTAGAAAATGGATCATACTTACCTTGAGGTTGTCCAAGAAAACCTCCAGCCATGTTGACTTGTTCAATAGGTTCTTCTTGAAGAGTTGGGCAGGCATCAGTTTGGTGCCCAACTACCGAGCAAATTCCACATGCTTTTATAGTTTGCATATTGCCTACTGCTAATTGACAAACAAGAGTAGTTAAACCAGTAATTTGTTGTTCAAGAGCAGAAATATTTACCTCATTCACTTGCTTAGGCGGTTGGACAAGTCTATTGCCAAATTGTTAAGAATTTGCAGCCATGTTTGCAATTAGGGTTCTTGCAGCGTCTGGTGTCTTGTCAACTAACGCACCACCGCTTGCGGCATCAGTCATGCTTCTATCCATTGGGAAAAGTCCTTCATAAAAGTACTGAATGAGTAATTGATCACTAATTTGATGGTGTGGGCAGCTTGCACATAATTTCTTGAAACGTTCCCAATATTCATACAACGACTCTCCATTGTTTTGTCTTATACCACAGATTTCCTTTCTAATGTTGGCCGCCCTTGAAGCTGGGAAATATTTTTCAAGGAATGCTGTCTTTAAGTTATTCCATGTGGTGATGCTTCCGGAGGGTAAATAATATAGCCAATCCTTCGCTAAATCTTTCAAAGAAAAAGGGAAGGCTCTCAACTTGATTTGTTCCTCAGTAACCCCAGTGGGTTTCATACTTGAACACACCACATGGAATTCCTTTAAGTGTTTGTGAGGATCTTCACCTGCAAGTCCATGAAAAGAAGGCAAAAGATGAATTAATCCAGATTTAAGTTCAAATTGCACATTAGCATCTAGAGCAGGGAAAGTGATGCATAAAGGTTGCTGATCTAAATTTGGAGCTCCAAGCTCTTTTAAGGTTTGATTTTGAGCCATGGGTTCCTCTTCTAAATCAGAATGGGCGGAAGGTTGGGGATCGGTAGCCAGATAACTAAACTCCAATTTCCTCAAAGCTTATTTCTTCCACCTGCGTACAGTTCTTTCAATTTTCTGGATTGTACGGCAAGATTTTTTGATTAGCAGATCGAGTTACAGGCATAAACAAAAAGATAATATATTGCAGCAATTTTATAAAAGTAACGAAACAAAAGACTTTTAAAAAAAAAAATTTTTGGGACAAATGAAAAACAAATAAACAAATAACAAAATAAATAATTAAATAAATAAACAAACAAAAAATAAGCTAGAAAATCTCCCCGGCAACGGCGCCAAAATTTGGCGAGCTGTCGTAGGCTCCCAAATTAAAACCTTTCAAACGTAGTAGCGGGAGTAAGGATCGATCCCACGAGGAGTAACTAGTTTAACTTTTGTGCTCAAATTAAAGGTAGGGGGTTTGGAATATATCGAGAATAAAGATAAAATAAACGAGAATTTAAATAAACAAGAAATTTAATTGAACGAATAAAGCAATGAAAATAATATATCGAAAACACTTATAATAAGAAATCTTGGTTAGTAAAGATCCACCACCGGAATTCAACACTGATCATTGATTAATAAAGTAATTAATATGCAATTGAATATTTGTCGTGAAATTATTTCCTTTCTGTTTTCCCTTAGTTGTAGGTAAATAAACCACAAGTGGTTTATTTACCCCTAACTACTAAATAACCTAAGACAAGCGCTATATATTTAATTTAATAGCAGCAATAGGAACTAGGAAAACCGACAAACTAAATAACACAAGCACAAGCGGTTGCATTTAATTTAGGAAAATATTCTACCCGAGTCCAATTATCACTAAGGCGTCAATAATTAACCCAGTTGCTACTGAATATTAGAATAATTTGTAGCACAACATCATCTAATATAGCAAATAATTATATCAAGTAAATAACTAGTAGGCCTCCCTAGAAATTAAATGATACAACTATTCAAATAACTTAGAAGAATATTTAATACCCAAATGCATAAAAATTATATAATAAAAATAAATAAATAACCTTACAGCGTTATGAACTCCGGGGCTTCAATTCACTAAACCAACTAGAAATTAGCCACAAATGAATATTGATAACAATTTCAACGAATACTATAGAAGAGGAAAGAATGAACATTTTACAATAGGAAACTCATACTATTTATAGAATTCTAAAAATAGATTCAATTGAGCTCAACCATTCAATTTCCCTATTTTTTAGGCTCACGTCCGAAGGCCTCCGCTGCTATCGCATACATGGTTGACGACCTGCACGTTTTTGGCGAAATGAATTGAATGATTCATTTGCATGCATCTCTGTACATATTAAATATATGATTTGTATTGAATGATGACCAAACAACCTAATATTATAATATATATATATATATATATATATATATATATATATATATATATATATTATATGCTAGTATAGAACGTACTATTTATATTCTATATATATTATAGATATATATTATATTTTGTATGTAGTAGTACGTAGTAAATATGTATATTAGTATGTATTTATATATTATATATTATATATAGTTAGTACTATATTTAGCTCATTATTGTTAAACTCTAAAAATAACTAATTGTTAAATAATATTAAATAATGAATGCAAAATTATTATAAAGATGTACTTAAAATATGAGCGTAAAATATGCATATCAGTAAGTCCTATGGTTATCTCTTCAAAGGAACTACATGCTGACAGTCCTGCACTCAGTGATGCCACTGCTTATTGGAGGATGGTTGGTAAGTTATTATATTTAACAGTCACTCGTCCGGATTTAATTTTTGCTACACAACAATTGTCGCAGTTTGTTGATGCTCCTACAGAGCTACATCTCAAAGCAGTGTATAGAGTCTTGAGATACATAAAGAATTCCCCTGGACAAGGTGTTTTGTTTTCTGCATGTTCAAATTTTCAAGTGAAAGGATTTTCAGATTCTGATTGGGCAGCTTGTCCAAAGACGAGACGTTCTATTAGTGGATATTGTGTATTCCTTGGTGATTCATTGGTTTCTTGAAAGTCAAAGAAACAAGAAACAATTTCTCGTTCTTATTCCGAGGCAGAGTATAGAGCCTTGGCAACTACTAGCTGTGAGATCCAATGGTTGTTATTCTTGCTTGCTGATCTGGGAATTACGATACCTTCTCCGGCATTGTTATTTTCTGATAGTCAATCTGCACTTGCTATTGCAGCAAATCATGAGAGGACAAAACACATAGAAATTGATTGTCATTTTGTCCGAGAACGTATCAAAAAGGGAATTTTGAAGATTATGTATGTTTCTAGTGCCAATCAATTAGCAGATTTCTTTACGAAGCCACATGCTCCTACTTTATTTCAACGATTCAATACCAAGCTAGGCATACACTCTGTATATGATCTAGCTTGCGAGGGGTGTTAAAATCTAGAGCCACAAGAAGCCATGCATGCATTAAAGTAGGAGTAGACTAGATCAACATATTATTTTTGTTAAATAAGTTAGTTCAGCTTGTATAGCTGATAAATAGTTTTTTCTAGTTGATAAATTCTTATTTATAGTTTATTTTGTATCTAATTCTAATGTGATAAATAATACACAATTGAGCTTGGTTTCTTCTTTCACCACAAAATTCAACATCTTTACCCAAATTATTGATTTCTCCTTGTATCTTTATCAATCTCGCTTCCATGTCGATTATACTTTCATTTGAAAGCATTTTGAAATCTTCGAACTTTTTCATGGCGATAGTTAGCTTGTTGTCTTTTTTTTTTTGTTTGTTGCCTTCTCCGAATTAGATGACTGTTTCTCATATTTCCTTTACGGTAGTGCACTTTTTATACTTTGAATTGCTTATTTAAATACAAACATTGGGCACTAAATTAGTCGCACAATGCGCGTCAACGCATGTAAAAACTAGTAATAATTTTTAAAACTGGTTCAAATTAAACCAGGCTATTAGACAGATCAGAGCCCCTATTTTTTTAGGAAATCAAACGACACTTCTTACATGGTTTATCTACAAAGAACGGATTAAGTTTCAAAATATTCTTTGATTTACGGGAAAACACATAACTACTACATGAATGTGCGCTTTGAATTAAATTTGGCTTGTGACCCTAACCGATAAAAGCCATAATCAAGAAAATATTGTGATGTATTTTGTTTATTTAATTATTTTTTTTGAGTGACTAGGCAAACCTGCAGTCACTATTAGATGGCGTGTACTGTGCAAATTTCGCCTTGTGACCCTAGCTGGCACCACAAGGAGGCAAACCAACCTAAGTTGCTGACTGGCTCAAACCAAGAAGCCAATGACTGCTCTTGCTGAGAATCGAACTTGATACATTATGATTACCAAAACGCTAAAATTCAAATGAGCAGCTTCTTCGATCAGCTTTTAGAGAAGGTCATTTTGCATTTAATTATATATTAACTAACATGCAGCTAAATTACCAAACATCTTCTACAATTAGTTAATGCTATCAACTAATCAAAGCCACTAACCCAATCACCTAACAACTATCATCTTTCAACTTTCAGCTATTTACCAAACACCCTCATAATTCATCTAAAAGTATATGAATATAATGCTTGCTATGGATGGGAATTTGGAGGAGATCTATACTTGCTGTATTTTTCAAGTGCATGTTATGCTGTCTTTTTTAAGTTAGTAGTTTACTTCAAATTTCAGTCCTAAGAGCTAGAGGTTGCATTATTCTGATTGCTCTAACTTGCAGTTGTAATAATCAGCACATTAAGTTGTAGACATTACCTATATGATTATAACATTTGGCTCCCTTCCAAGACAATAAATCCTTATATTACATGATCTTTGATTTCCAAGACAATAGCAGTATTTAATAATATATACCATTATACCGCATTGCATGTATCTATCAAAAACTACTAAACTAGTATTTATATACTGTATATTGAAATGTCTAACAAAATTATTGTACTTCGTATTAAATTAACTGATATCTTCATTAATTAAGATACCATTTAAATAAAAATTACAAAATTTCTAGAGTTAGCTCAATTTTTTGTCCTAAATTTATAGGTATCAATTCACTTTAAGTCTTTTTTTAAAGGTTTTATGAGGTTAGGTTAGTATCGTTAGATTATTTATATCCAACATAATTTGCATGCAAAAGAAAATTTATCCAGAACATGTACTAAGCAATTGACACATAATTAGATTTTGCATGCAGATAAACCACAGAGTAACACGCACTAGACTTCATGTAATAAATTAATTAAAATCATGCAAGAATACAATTGAGCTTGTGAAAAAAAAAAATTACGTGAAACAATTTTGTTTTTGGAGTTGTGTGGATCACAATTCACGCAATAACTATTTAGGGATATGATATATGATAAACTGGCTGCGATCAATGTAATTGTCTTCATTTATTATATTGGGCATGTTTGGTTATTGACGGATCCGCCAAAATTTTAACGGATCCACCAACTTTGGTAAACAGCGATTTGGAGTAACAGATTACTCTAAACCGTTGCAATGCAACACACTGCATTTAGCAGCGTGTTGGGTTGGTGTATTGGGGAGGAAATTCCTTCCCCAAAACACCCTCCAATTATTATTATTAATTATTAAAAAAATAAAATATTTATGTCGTGTTTTGAAGCCTGAGGCTTCTTTAAATAAAGAAGCCTCAGGCTTCTCCACTCTTGCCCATCCTATGTGGGATGGGCAAGAGGCGAGTTAATCTAAAGGGGCGGCAAATCATGATCGATGTAGTGAATATGAAACACCTATTTGTGATTTCCGCGCAAGCGTTGGTATCGTACTCGAGCATACGACACGGTATTCACGTCGTTGTCGAGCATAAATATCAAGACGTTGATAAGTCGTACATAAGAACACGATAAACTTCTTCTTTAGAAGATGTATCTCTGTGAAGGTTCAATATCGGATCTAGCACGTTGAACACGATAAACTTCTTCTTTAGAAGATGTATCTTTGTGAAGGTTCAATATCGGACACACAATAAACTTCTTCTTTAGAAGATGTATCTCAGTGAAGGTTCAATATCGGACCTAGCACGTTGAAATGAACTTTCGACGTAGCTATGGTTGAAGGGTATGAAAGAGAATCCGAGCTCAAAGCTAAACGTAGTAAGAGAGCTAGGATTGAAAAATCCTTTGGTCCAGATTTTCTGACGTACATGCTAGAATGTGACGCGCATATTCTAACTTGTTTACTAGAAAATAATTTGGGTTTTCTGACATGGTTGTTAGAAAACAAGCCTCGAACATATGTAGAAGTGGTGACTTTTACAGATGGACCAACACAAGAGAGGCTATCGAGAGTGAAGTAGATTCTATCTTAGAGAATCATACTTTGAACTGGTTGATCTTCTTTCGGGTTGTAAAACCTTAGTATTTGGCATGTTGGTTTGATCATACAATGATAAGTAACGAGTTTAGTATAATCAAGGGTGACAAATGTATACGTAATGCGTACGATAGACGAGGTTATCACTATTTGTCTATTCACAATAAACTCAACGTGGGTAGTAACGATCACATGATCAATTCTGCCTGGAACATGTTAAATTTGAGATTTGACATGAGACGTGTGAGTTTGGCAGATTTAATCTTCGAGATTAAAATAGTGAGAAGACCATATGGTCTCGTGTTAGGCCAATCTCACTGAGTTGATTGAATCCTTCCAAGGATGATAATCAAGTGGCTTAGACACCGTTAGATACTAACGTACAACTAGCCAATAATCACGAAGATTGTACATCTCACGGAGAATACATTCAGATTATTGGTAGTTTAATTGTATTAAATGGGTTGTACTAGGTCGGATATTGCCTTTGCGGTTAACGAACTCGGTAAACATACGAGTAACCCTAGCGTTACGCACTAGAAGGAAATAGTGAGAGTTATGAGATACTTAAGGTATACTCGTGACTTTGGGCTGCACTACGTGGGATATCTTGCTATACTTGGAAAGTATAGCATGGATATCAAAGGACGCTAAGTCCATTAAAGGCTACGTGTTTACGTGGGCCAGTGCAGTTGGTTATATGGAAATTCTCGAAACGATTTGTGATAGTTAAGATCCATGACGGGATCAAAGCTGAGAGCCTTGCACTCGTGTCGCGAGCGAGTAGGCCGAATGGCTATGCCATTTTTCTAGGAATGTTCCTAGAGGTAAACTCGTACATCCAATTTGTGTGCGTTGCGATAGTCAAGCCAAAATTGGTTAAGTACAGAGTTAGATGTGAAATGGTAAATCTAGACATATAAGTCGTAGACATAATACCATTAAACAATTTCTCACAAGAGGGGTTATCTTTATTGACTACTTGATGTCAAAAGATAACATAGCCGCCACTAACTCGCTAACCCGAGGGTAAGCAAGTGGTTGTGGAGAACAGAGCATGGTTGGGAGGTTCCTGTGTAAGATATGTCATCGTATACACAAACGGCAGTCGGTTCAAAGACATCGCGTTCTACCGCATAGCTAATATAGTAAACATGTCTTCACAAGGGAAGGTTCAAAGGGTATAGTGATCCCTACCTATCGTATGCAGGGATCGACTGTTTCCGATTTCAAAATACCCTGAAAATCAATTTTTCATTCATGTGGGGGATTGTTGGAAAAATAGCATTAAAAAAGCATTTTGTGTGGCAATTTTGTGGTACAATTATCCATGGGTTCCACTTCTGATTTGGGTCGGGTCAAAGTGGATTCGGGTTCTTCGTAGTGAGACGAAGACATTGATATATTGTACGCTCAAAACGGATAATGGGTGAATGAGATATTGATTCTCAAAGTAGACCCATTAGAGTTGGAAAAATGAAGGGAAAAAGTGAGCTTTTGTCCCACGTTGGTTTGGAAAGAGGATCTGCCCCCCTTTTTATACAAGAGCTCTTTTGTTGTTTGTAGAATTGTGTGAAAATCAAATTCCAACTAGAAACGAGATCGAAAAGGCTTGATTCAAGCTTGAGCTCGTGTGCGCCGGCATCTGCGGGCACGAATGTCGTCCAAAAATTGGCTGGCCTTAGGCCGAAGTAACATCAAGTTTCGGCCTACATGGGACCATGGAGGTTTTAGCCTTGGTTGTTGAAACTTGAGAAAGTTTCGGCCTACATGGGACCATGGTGGTTTCGGCCTTGGTGGCCAAAACTTGAGCAAGTTTCGGCCTTGTAGGCCGAAACAGTGTGGTTCCCAGAACTAGATTGCTTTCTCCTGGACCATTACGAGTTTTAATTCATAAATTAATTCTCGAGATTAATGGTCAGCTGTTACAACAGTTTTTATCTGATTTTCAATATCAGAATAAATGCCAAATTAAATGTTGTTTAGTACACAACCTGCTATATAAGCTTATGTAGAGAGCAGTAGATTTCACACAGAAAAAAGTAGTGAAGAACTACGAACAAGGAGACACAAGACACACAACAGTTTTCTTCTCCAAAACTATACTCTTACTCCATTCTTGAAACTGCGTTCTACCCGTGCTCTAGTTCGCCAGGTTCGTTCGCTTGGGTGCTCAAACATCGAACCGTTGTACGTTTTATCCTGCGAAGCCGAGGCCACAACGCTCCTAGCACTCTTGGGAGGTGACAAATAAGGTTTTAAGGAAAAAGACACTTCGCCTAACTCGTACTAATCTTTATTCTTCTCATTCTTTCTTGTGTTGGATTATGCTCTAAGCAAAATTCCTTTCTACATTCTTGTTGGATTGGAATTATAATCTGAGGATAATAAGTTCAAATTTTTGGTTGATATCTTTTTTGTAGATATATACGTATATATAACCTTTGGATCCGTTTTATATATATTTGTGTATATATATATATATATATATATATATATATATATATATATATATATATATATATATTTCGGATATATATCAAATATTATTATATATATATTTTCATGTGTATATATAAATATTATTTTTGGATATTAAATCGATTTTGGTTCATTATCACCAACAATTAGCGGGATTCTAATCCCACATCTTCTTTGTTTGTTTTTTTTTTTGTTATTATTATTATTATTATTATTATTATTATTATTATTATTATTATTATTATTATTACTACTACTACTACTACTACTATTATTATCATTATTATTATTATTATTATTATTATTATTATTATTATTATTATTATTATTATTATTATTATTATTATTATTATTATTATTATTATTATTATATCATTTTGATCATTTTACATGTTAACCGCTAATCTAAATTGCTAATTTTACCAAACATCTTTTTACAAATCGCTTATACAATCCGCTAGTCAAACCCGCTATTTTTTAACCGCTAATACAATCCGCTACCGATAACCGTTGATTGCCAAACAATCCCATTGAGATGTTTAACAAACAACAATTGTACCTTTGAATTAACTCATATCTCTACACGGGTTGGGTTGGGAAAATCCCAACCCGTGGAAAAACGGGTCGGCCCATCCCGTCCCGTTTCCAGTTGAACCCGAGACGGGCCAGCCCATATGGGCTAGGCTGGCCCGTTTTGACAGCTCTACACGCAGATATATTTTAGTTAAAGAGATAATTTTTCTAGATGGAGATATAGTATCAAATAATATAATATTTTATTTGTAAAAATATTTTATTTTTGAAAATTAAACTTTAATAAATATTATAAAATTTGAATTTGAAAATTATAAGAAGTAAATAAAAAAGAATTTGATTTAATAAATCATGAATAAGTCATATGTTGTTGCATGATTCTTGGATGTTCACTAATTTCTTCATCATCCTAAAACTACATAAACCAGGAGTTATAGATACCTACAATTTGGTTTACCATTCAATTCAATAAAGCCTTTCACTATAAAAACAAACACTACAAACCATTTTAAGAAAGCAGAACTACATACTATACATACAATTAATCAAAGCAAAAACAATAAAAAGAAATAAGAGATCCGAAAATGGCTGCCAACCAAAAGCTTGTTGCAATGTTTTTTATGTTTATGGTTGCTCTCTCTTCCATGGAGCTTGTCCATGTCCATGCTAATGAAGAACCAAAATACAAGGGTATTCAAATAACCACTCCTATGACTCCTATGGAGACCAAGAACGGTGCCAAAGGAGAAAAAGATACTTTGAAAGATCCGATGATTGGGAGTAGTACAGTGGTGTTTGAGAAAGTATAAGACATATATATGTTTTAGAATAAACATGTTATTGTACCAAATAATTATATAATTTTCCGTAGGAGGTAGATAGTATCTAGTATCTAATAGATACTATCTACATTTACAAATCTAATAATCTACAATACATACAATCTAATAAGAGAATAAAGTTACGCTTACGGGATTAAAAAAAAATGTTTGGCGTAATTGTTTGTTAAGATGAATGATTCACATTATTTTGATTTTAGTATTTGTTATGGTTTTCCTTATTTAGCATATATTATATTATTTTCTTCCCTGTTTTTTCTCCCCTTAAATAACCATGCATTCCGATTCCATTAATTATTTATTATTTTTAACTTACTCATTGATTTCATAAGAAAGGTCTTAGATTTTATTCTCATTTAAATAAGAGTTGGCATAATTGTTAAACATATACTACGAATATGTTAAAAAAATAAATAATACAATATAAAATTTAACAATAAACTTTAGTCAAATAATTACCCCGACTAAATACATAGCATTCAAAGTTTAGCATCAAAGATTATAAATAGGAACCTTTTAATTCATTTTCTGCATTTAAAAAAATAAATAAATTTGGGTTATGTTTTATTTCCTTTTATATCGTTTAATAATCTTTTTGATTCAATATTTCAATTATGTTTTTGTATTATTGAAATGATTTTGTTCATGGTATTAATATTTTTTCATCTGTATTTCTATAATGGTAGAATTGTATATTACTTTACAAATATTGTACTATTAGATACAAGTATTTTTTTTTTTTATCGGTCAAAATTGTTCTTACATCATTGTCATACTTGGGTGACCAAACAACAAAGTTGTTATCAGAAATAAACCTACACCTGAACTTTAAAACGGTAGGACCATTTTCTGGGGTCTTTAAAGTATAGATCCCACCATTTTGATTGATATTTTAATAATAATTATAGCTCCTAACATGTTTATTAAGTTATAATTATTACTAACTACCATATTTTGGATACTACAATTCGTGTGTTTTGTTCTTTACTGGTTTAGTACAGCCAGTGAAGTCCGCGTCTGAATAACCGACAAGATCTAAATTGTCCGTCTGCTTAAACCCAAGCTTGTAACCTTTGGTTCCTTTGAGATACCTTAGAACCTTCTTTACAGCTCCCCAATGGTCTAACCCCGGATTGTGTTGGTAACGCCCTAGCATTCCAACCGCAAAAGCAATATCCGGCCTCGTAAAGACTTGAATATATCCAAGACATCCAACTGCTGCAGCATAAGGGATGTTCTCCATGGATTCCTTCTCCAAATCATTTTTCGGACATTGGTCCAACTGCTGCAGCATAAGGGATGTTCTCCATGGATTCCTTCTCCAAATCATTTTTCGGACATTGGTCCAAACTGAATCTATCCCCCTTAGATATGGGAGCAGCGTTTGGTGAACAATTTTGCATATGAAATCTCTCTAAAACTTTGTTTATATAGATTTCTTGAGATAAACCTAATATACCCCGGGACCTAACTCTCTGAATTTTAATGCCAATAACATAAGAGGCATCACCCATATCCTTCATATCAAAGTTCTTAGAAAGAAATTGTTTCACATTACGAAGCATCCCCTTATCATTGGTGGGAAGTAAGATGTCATCCACATATAAAACAAGGAAGCAAATTTTACTCCCACTCACCTTCTGGTATATACAGTTATCTGAGGTATTTTCAACAAAACCAAATGAAGAAATTACCCCATCGAATTTGAGATGCCATTGACGGGAGGGTTTTTTTAAACCGTATATGGATTTCTTAAGCTTACATACTAAATGCTCACCACCCTTAGAAGGGAAACCTTCAGGTTGTTTCATATAAACCTCATCTTCTAGATCACCATTTAGGAAAGCGGTTTTCACATCCATTTGTTGCAACTCAAGATTAAAATGTGCAACTAATGCCAGAATTACCCGAAGTGAATCTTTCTTTGATACAGGAGAAAATGTCTCCTTGTAATCGATTCCTTCTTTTTGAGTAAATCTCTTGGCAACAAGCCGGGCCTTGTATCTCTCAATGCTGCCTAATGAGTTTCTTTTGGTCTTA
This sequence comes from Ipomoea nil, assembly GCF_001879475.1. Taxonomy (NCBI): domain Eukaryota; kingdom Viridiplantae; phylum Streptophyta; class Magnoliopsida; order Solanales; family Convolvulaceae; genus Ipomoea; species Ipomoea nil. Next base: position 309,981 of record NW_017619391.1, on the reverse strand, counting down.
AAAACCCATTTACAGCCAATGGCCTTGGCCCTATTAGGCAACTCAACAAGATCCCAAACTCCATTATCCTTCATGGAATTCATTTCATCTTTCACGGCTTCTAACCATAAGCCAGACTGTGCACAATTTGTGGCTAGAAAGAATGTTTCAGGATCATTTTCAGCCCCTATGTCAGATTCTTGTAGATACGAAACATAATAACTAGGAACTGCTGATCGCCTTATCCGAGTAGACCGTCTTAAAGTTGGACCCTCATCACCTTGTACAGGCTGCGGGGCAACTACCTCTTCAGGAACTGGTGGCAGTTCTTGAATCGGTTCAGTCTGCATCGGCTTAGAATCTTGCTGTATATCCTGAGTTGGTTCAACCATTGGTTCGAAATCTAGTTCAGGCGGTTGCTGTAAGTCCTGAACTGGTTCTTCCAAAGGTTGTTCCTCAACAGTTTGTGGAATCTCAAGGGTAGGTGGTATATCTGCAGGCAGAACTGAAGGAGCACTGCGGATAAGTACAACCCCACCAGATGACGCAGAAGGTCGAGAGTTAGTATGATCGAAGGAAGGAACTAAGTCCTTAAACCGATCACTCCCACTAATCGAGTCATCTTCAAGAAATTTAGCATTCCTTGATTCCACTATCCTAGTAGTATGAGATGGACAATAGAACCTATAACCCTTAGAGGATTGTGCATATCCAATAAAGAAAGCACTAGTCGTCATCGGGTCAAGTTTCTTCTCGTGTGGGTTATATATCCTCACCTCAGACGGACATCCCCAAACACGCATATGTTGCAAACTCGGTTTCCAACCTTTGAATAACTCAAACGGTATCTTAGGGACAGCCTTGGTTGGAACACGGTTTAATATATACGTTGCCGTCTTAAGTGCTTCATCCCACAACGACTTCGGAAGCTTAGAGTTGCTAAGCATACTCCGCACCATATCCAAAAGAGTCCGGTTTCTTCTTTCAGCTACACCATTTTGGTCCAGAGTACCAGGCATGGTGTATTGGGCAACAATCCCATGCGCTTGAAGAAACTTAGCAAAGGGACCAGGTGCTTGTCCATTCTCAGTATATCTATCATAGTATTCACCACCCCTATCAGACCTAACTATGTGTATTTTCTTGTTACATTGGTTTTCAACTTCAGCTTTAAATGATTTAAAGGCATCCAATGCTTCATGTTTATGATGAAGTAAATACACATAGGAAAATCTTGAGAAGTCATCAATAAAGGTGATGAAATATTTCTGACCAGGTATTGTCATATCAGGACAACATATGTCAGTATGAATAATTTCCAACAATGTTGAACTTCTATTGGCACCTTTCTTTGACTTGTTTGTCTGCTTACCCTTAATGTAGTCAACGCAAGTCTCAAAGTCAGTATAGTCTAAAGTAGAAAGTACTCCATCCTTTACCAACCTTTTAATACGCTCAAGGGAGATATGACCTAATCTCCGATGCCACAACATTGAGGAATTGTCGTTAATACTACACCGTTTGCTCTCGTTTTGAACATGTAAAGAATTGTAAACTGAATCATTCTTTAATTTAAGACGGAAAAGACCATCAGACATTGTACCAGTACCAACACAAGTAGAATAACAAAATAACTCGAAATCATTGGCATTAAATTCAAAAGAATATCTGAAGGGTACAAGTCTAGATACTGAAAATAAGTTCCTAGAAAAACTAGGAACATAAAAAGTCTTTTCTAACGTCAATACAAAGCCATTGTCCAAAACTAAATTGCAAACTTCGATAGCTTCTGCTGGTGATGCAATCTTGTTTCTAGAGAAGATGCTACACTCAGTTCCCATTGGCTGTCTCAGTTTTGTCATATCCTGCAAAGAGTTTGCAATGTGGATTGTTGAACCAGAGTCAACCCACCAGGAATTAGTATTAACTTCTGACATGTTAGATTCGAAACAATCGAAAGAAGATGAAATGTTACCTTTTTGGGACATCCATTTCTGAAACTTGATACAATCTTTCTTCATGTGTCCCTTTTTTTTTGCAAAAGAAACACTTTGGTATCTTCTTAATGTTTGTTTTCGGGGTTAGTTTCCCCTTAGCAGCCATGGTAAGTCCCTTAGGCTTTCCAGACATTCTTTTAGGCCTTGTTGTGGCCATTAAAGCACTTTCCCCAAGCTCAGTTAAAAGCCGTGTTTCCTCTTGAGTACACATGGTAATCAATTGATTGATAGACCATTCATCCTTATGTGTATTATAGGAAATTTTAAATGCATTATAGTCCTGAGATAGGGTATTTAGTGCAAAGTGCACCACAAAGGCATCTGGAAGAATAATCTTCAACTTCTTCAATTGAACCGCAATGTCCCTGAGCTGTATGATGTGTTTCCGCGTTCGCTTGACAGTGGAAAGACGTATATTGATAAACTGCATTATCAGGGTACTTGCCAGAGATTTGTTCGCGTCAACAAATTGATCATCGATGGCCTTGAATAATGGCTGAATGTCCTCAATATCATCGACGGGACCACGAATCTCTCTGGCAATTTTAGACTTAATGAGGAATGCGCCTAAGCGATTGGCTGTTGCCCATCGCTCGTATAGCGTTTTTTGTTCCTCAGTGCTTTCCGCAGTAAGCTCAGCAGCCTTCTCAATGCGAAGAGCATAAGCAAACCCTAATATTCCTAATTTCAATAAAACAGCGTCTTTCCACTATTTGTGATTATCATAATTAAGGATAGGAATATCAATTGTTATTGATTGAGTGATTGGAAGAGTGAATGTAAAAAAAGAAAAATTTAAAGCTTGGTTAGAGTATTTTCGAGGCACAAAAATTACACAGAGATACTGAAGTACATAATATTACCAATGTAAAATTATGCGAAAGATAAATTCGGATGCCATAAAAATTGTCTGTGGGCTAAATTTTTACGCATAATGAATTTACCAAAACTGAATGGTGGAAACGGAATTGGTGCGATTTTAATTTTTTCACCCTTAATGACGAAACTACCAAAACTATATGCCGATACATAATCCCTGTGGGCAAATTATGATCATAGTATGGTATTTCAGCCTAATTCACCCTACAAATATAACAAAATTGCCTGTGGGCTAAATTTTGCCATATCACGCAGAGTGAATTACAATATTCTTGCATTAAGGAATAGCACAACCTTCATCAAAGAACAAAACACACGAATCATAGTGATGTGTCCTCTATTTAATCAGAGTAGTATCCATTATGGTCACATGCATTTTAATTCTCCAACTTAGGTCCTTTATGAACAAACCCTATGTTTATTCTCGGTACCTTAAGGGATGTTTCTCAAAATACATTATGTGCACAACTGAAGGAGAAAACACATCCAAATTGTACAAAAGAGTACACTGTATTGGCTAAGCCCAGTGACGAAAGCAATTTACTATATGAGATTTTAAAGTATAAACATAATATTCAAACACCGATGAGTCCAAACCAAAAGAGACCCAACATTTTGAATAATAATGTACTGAATATATACTTTAAAACTTTTAAACTGTAAGCCCATGAGAAAATGTTTTAATGCATAAAGATCAAATTTATAAGAAATAACTTAATTTGCAAATTTAAACAATATCAAACCAAAAGGATATGCTATCATTTGTAAATTAAAATCTCACAAACTCTAATTGCATAATTAACCTTAATATTATGCACTTAATGTGATCGAATGCATAAAACAATCTAAAGAGTATGAACCAACTAAAGGATATGAATTTAAACAAAATATTCATTTATTCATACTTAACAAAACATGGGCAATCAGAACTAAAATCATAATTCCAAGAACTAAATGAATTATGGAATTAATGGCAAAAGTCAATTGCCTAGCAAATATGTTTTTCCAAGATTACTAAATTGATTCAAAATCACTCACCATAACCCAGTTGATAATATTATTATTATTAATGGCAAAATTGCAAATAACCAAAATAAAAATAAATAGCCATAATAATATTATCACATTAAGTAGGAGACTAAATATGAAAAAACAATGGTTAAAACCGCTAACATTTATAAACGTTTTCGAAAATTTTAAAAACTTAATAAAATCTGAAATCCGAAAAACATTAATGTCAAGAAAAAACATTTTCTTAACTGGAATATTGTCACATAAATTTATTTGAAAACAGTTCAAGATACATATCTGAATACCATAACAATATTAATGTCATCATTAATTAATTATTAATATTAATAAGTAACATTATAATCACTATTAACATTAATAATAATGACAAATCAAAGTATAGTAATATAATGCACCTTTTAATGTTTCTATTTTTCTAAAGAATAAAATATGTGACTAATCCAAATTAGCGGTTAACTGTAACTGTAGCACTAATCATCAATAATAATCATAAAAGATAATTAATGGCTAACCTTAATGATGCAAATTGCATCTCTCCATTGCGCTTACAACGATGATGATCCGAAGAAAAATTCCAGAATTCTCTCATCTTCACTGTCGGTGTCAGTAGCCTCGATGCAGCGTCCAATGGTACATCTAATGGGTTGAAGGATTTATTGACATAAAACTTGCCTGTGGGCTAAAGTTTTAATTCTATTAAATCCAATTAAGAAACCCTTATGATAATATTTTTCACAATTACTAAAGTGCCAGAAGAATCTAGTGACATAAAACTTGCCTGTGGGCTAAAGTTTTACTCAATTAGATCCAACTGAAAATTTTATTTATGATGAAACCATTATAATATGAGTTGAAGAATCAAATCATATAAAACTTGCCTGTAGACTAAAGTTTTAGTCAATAAGATTCACTACAACCATTATGATAAAACTTAAGAAATCATGTTCCTTTTCTTAATCGCTGTGGGCAAATTAAGAAATATGATCTAAAGTTTACATCGTAAAATTAAACTTCATGATAGAATTGAAAATTATTTACAAATAACCATAAAGTAAATAAATTGATTTATTTCTATCGTCACTGATAAAACTACTAAACTACATTCCGATACATAATTGCATGTGCGCTAAACTATGACCGTAGTCCAGTATTTCATCCTGATTAATTATACAATATAACGAAATTGCCTGTGGGCTAAATTTCATCATATTACATACAATTAATCACAAATGATATGTCCAAAACTTTATGTGATCAAAATAAACCGCTTAATATATAATTTTAACAGATTAAGGATGTTGTGGCTACTCTCAAACCAAATTAAAATTATAAGATCACTAGACAATTATCAAATTCTTGCCTAAACTTTATGTGATTAAAATTTAATAATCTTAGGTAGCTGAATATGCTGTAGCTATTCCTTAATTAACCAAGATTGAACACTTAAGAGACTTCAGTAAATTAAAGATGCTTTGGCTATTCTTTAATGAACCGAAATAAAATCACATTGGCAAGGAATACTTAAAATTTTGACAAACACATTATACCAGATTGTAATGGGAAAATCTAAATATACTCCAAGGAAAGGTGGTTAGAGACTAAGTCTCACTGAAAACCAATTCCTTAAATAGAGTATCAATTTAAGGAGACTAGTGGCACAAGATGTTCTTAAGTCATGGCCATTAAAAATAGTATGTCTCCCCGATTCATATATACTTAATGTATAACTGTTTGGGGGTATGAACCTAAAACTGTAGGGTATACACCAGAAAACTGTAAGGTTCACCTATGATTAAAGCTTAAATGGTGAACTAAAAATAGCGGACTAAACGTGCTTAAATTCATGCACTACCGCGACTAAAGTTTATGCGTAAGTCCAACTTAAATAGGAACTAATATAATTTCATCTCAAAGTATGCATTGCTAAAGGCATAATAAAATTGCATAATTTAAAAACATAATATTATGTGGTGGACAAATATGCATAAAATTAAGCATTAAACTCATATATTCCAAATAAATTACATAACTTAAAGCAATTTACAATTTGAGATTTTAAAGTATAAACTTAATATTCAAACATCGATGAGTCCAAACCAAAAGAGACCCAACATTTTGAATAATAATGTACTGAATATATACTTTAATTTTTTTTTAAACTGTAAGCTCATGGGAAAATATTTTAATGCATAAAGATCAAATTTATGAGAAATAACTTAATTTACAAATTCAAACAATATCAAACCAAAAGGATATGCTAGCATTTGTAAATTAAAATCTCATAAACCTAATTACATAATTAAACTTAATATTATGCACTTAATGTGATCGAATCATAAAACAATCTAAAAAGTATGAACCAACTAAAGGATATGAATTTAAACAAAATATTCATTTATTCATACTTAACCAAGTATGGGCAATCATAATTCAAAAAACTAATTGAATCATGGAATTAATGGCAAAAGTCAATTGCCTAGCAAATATGTTTTTCCTCAATTACTAAATTGATTCAAAATCACTCTCCATAACTCAGTTAATAATATTATTATTATTAATGGCAAAATTGCAAACAATCAAAATAGCAATAAATAGCCATAATAATATTATCACATTAAGTAGGAGACTAGATATGGAGAAACAATGGTTAAAACCGCTAACACTTATAAATGTTTTCGGATAAAACTTTGAAAACTTAATAAAATTTGAAGTCCGAAAAACATTAATGTCAAGAAAATTATTTTCTGTACTGGAATATTGTCACATAAATTTATTTGGAAACAGTTTAAGATACGTATCTCAATACCATAACAATATTAATGTTATCATTAATTAATTATTAATATTAATAAGTAACATTATAATCACTATTAACATTAATAATAGTGACAAATCAAAGTATGGTAATGCACCTTTTAATGTTTTTATTTTTCTAAAGAATAAAATATGTGACTAGTCCAAATTAGAGGTTAACTGTAACTGTAGCACTAATCATCAATAATAATCATAAAAGATAATTAATGGCTAACCTTATTGATGCAAATTGCATCTCTCCATTGCGCTAACAACGATGATGATCCGAAGAAACATTCCAGAATTCTCCCATCTTCATTGTCGGCGTCAGTAGCCTCGATGCAGCGTCCAATGGTACATTAAAAAAATTTATTGGTAGGACTTAATTACCAACATTAATATTCATGTAAAATGAAGTGGTAATCTTACCAATGTACCAAATATAGCAGATTACCATTAATAATTATTATGGAAAGTAATAAAATGAGATTAGCCCCTAAACTTAATAACAGTAATTAATAATGCCAAATTTAGCTTAATAAGTGGCAAAACTGTAATTAAGGGATGTCAAATACTAATCTCAATTTTACCACATAATAATTAACCATGACTATTATGATACTTAGGGAGACTGGAGTTAGGTAATAACCAAATTACCATTATTTTGACAATATACCAACTATATTGCTTTTGCCATAAATTAAAGACTTAATATTATTATTAAGGCCCTGAAAATTATTGATAGATTGAAAATTTAATCAACTTAAACAATAGTTGTAGTTCTTAATGACCAAAATAAGAATTAAATCCTTAATGTCTATAAATAGGCCAAGACAATAATTGTAGCACTTAATCACTCAAATTAGGCTCATAAACCTCAATGGCCCAAGTGAATTATAACATGGATGAAAAATGGTCTAATACTGAAGTAGACCCAAAACTTAATATTATTACCAACGATTAATACCAAAATATGGTAGTTAGTAATAATTAAAACATAATAAACATGTTATAAGGGGCTATAATTATTATTAAAATATCAATCAAAATGGTGGGATCCATACTTTAATATGACCCAAGATAGGTCCCAAATAGCTTATTCAAAATAGGTTCTAAAGTCCCAGAGACACATAAAACTAAAATGTTCTCAAAATTAAGGGGAAACCAAACAAACTACTTAACAGGCCATAATGCCTAAAATTGGCCAAAGGATCTAAAATTGAATGATATTTTAATAATGAATTTATGTGTTCATAGTATGCTAAATCCAACCTTAATGCATGCTTTTATGAATGTATAAGTATATCAATAAAATGATTATAAATATACCCAACATGCTTGGATTTGTACATTAATATATTATTAACACACATATCCTAATTAAATTGCAATAATTGAAGCAATTTAATATGCACTTTAACATTAAATTAAAATTCAAATAACAAATTAAAACATAATATTTGCTCCAAATTGAATAATACTTTAATTGTGAATATAATGCCAAAATTGAGAAAAAACTAAAGGGCATTCAATATTCAAAAAAGAGACAATTACCATATATATATATATATATATATATATATATATATATATATATATATATTTATTTATTTATTTATTTATTTATTTATCATTTGCCAAAAAGAAAAGATATACAATATTAAATATGGTAACATTGATATGGTAATATTTAAACCACATAATTACCATTTACCAAAATTTAATAAGTAGTATATAATTATGAAATAAGGCAAATAATAAATAAATATGTATGGTAAATAAAAGAATATTGCACTTTAATAGGTAGATTGCGTACCCGTCTTCTCCGGCCTCTTCCAAAGAATCGCCAAAAAACTTGCGAAGCGGAGATGAAGCAGCGGCAATAGGTTCTCGACGACAAACTGAAGTGTCGGTGGCCTTGCACTGTCATTTTCTCCGACAACCAGTCCACGGTGGAAAAGCTCAGTCTGACAGAGGAAGAGAGCAGTTGCGATGGCGCCACTTGAAGTAGGAGGGAAAGCAGCGACGGTTTCGCCGGGAAGCCAAGCCCGCCTTCACCGTGCCACCTCGCTGCAACGCCTAAGCTTGCCCTGCCGTCGTCGTCTCCTGAAGCTTGCCGTCATTCTCCATGGCAACCGGCCGCCCACCGATATCCTCATCCTCAGTGGCGACGTCGACAGCGATTGAAGGAGAAAAAAAAACATATATTTTTTTAATAGCCGTCATTGCTTCGCCACCAATAGAGATAGCCGGCGCACAAATCCGGCAAGTGAATCATAAAGTAACTCCAGTTACAAATTTTGAATAAATTAAAATCATCCATAATGTTGAAATTGAAACAAAATCAACTAAAAATTAATTCTAGCCTGTCTTAAACCAATTACGGATAATCCCTTCAAAATATACATAATATTTTACTCAATTATATCAAAAGATATATTTTTATATGCATATTTTGATGAATTAGAATGAATGTAATTGAAAACCAAAGCATATACTAAACCTCATGTATATGAAATTAATGTTGATTTTTAGACAATACAATCAACCAGGCAGAGATTATAATGGCTCTGATACCAAATGTTAGATATACCATAGTCTAACTATAATAAACCATAGTATACGAGAAACCTGACCTCGTATGATAGCGGAAGCGTAGCCGTGTGGATCTCCAGCCATAGTTGAAGTTCCTGTTGTGTTGCCTCTTAACGGTAGACCGTTAGCCATGTTTTGCCTCAAACCTGACTCAGAACCCTAGATGGTGTATTGGTATCTACTGAGCAGTCTGAGTACCGTAACTGAATGTGCTAACTAATCCATCATCCTGTATCCCATCAATCCAGGATTATATTAGGCATAGAGTTTGGTTGACTAACAACTACTAGTTATTAAGTCCAACCAGACCACTTAATAAGCCTAGTCAACTTGCACCACTTAATTAAGGACCTAGTATATAATATATAATATATATTATTATGGAAAATCTTACACTCTCCCACTTGGTGCAAGTACTAGCACAACCTTCATCAAAGAACAAAACACACGAATCATAGTGATATGTCCTCTATTTAATCAGAGTAGTATCTATTATGGTCACATGCATTTTAATTCTCCAACTTAGGTCCTTTATGAACAAACCCTATGTTTATTCTCGGTACCTTAAGGGATGTTTCTCAAAATACATTATGTGCACAACTAAAGGAGAAAACACATCCAAATTGTACAAAAGAGTACACTGTATGATCTTTAAAACTTTATAAGCATGCCTTAAGTAGAGATCTCTTAATGTTAGCATAATGCTAACTATATTTCATGACTTCTTTATAAGTTAACTTTAAGTACTATCTCTAACGGCTAAGAGCTTGGAGTTGACATGTCTGTCACTCCCACTCATCAAAAATAGCCAAAATATAGTCAAGTCACAGAAGCATTCCAATAACTTAGACAATAAACCAAAGGTCTAAGTCCATAAATTTGGAATCTTAATCATACACCATAACTTCCCAAATAACTTCAATGTCCATTTTAAATGAACTGAACATAATGAGTCTTACTTATATGTCTCACAAAATTTGTTTTGAGCCTTACAAACCAAAATGACCCAGGATCAATTTTGAAGAAACTAAAGACCATATTAATCACTAAAAAATTTATTAATTGACAGTGCACCACAAGTTAAATGCGTTTGTTCCAATAAATTCCTTAATATTGTTACAACATTTTCATAAATATGTTGCACAACCAAATGTTCAATAATTTGAACTTATGAATTTATATGAACAAATACAAGATTAATACTTGTGGAATCTTTTGGACTTATTGTTTAACATACAACCCAATTTGGAATGTATGAATACAATAATTAAATCCAAAAACTTTAGTGGAGTATCTTAATGATCTTTTGCTAAATGATCACTCCCACTGATTAAAATATTCTTCAGCGAAATTAATAAAATGAACTTAATAACATACATACTCATAATTGATTTATTGACCAACTAACAAATGAAGACATAATTCCCCACCAATAGTTGGACATACTAAATAATCAATTTTTAGTTCCAATTAAAGTCCAACTAAATAATGAAGATATATTTCCCCACCATAGTTGGACATACTAAAAAAAACAAAATACATCTTTCAAAACCAAGTTAGAATTTGGCTCAAAAGATACCTTTTATTATTAATGGAATCCAAGAGGTATGTCAAATCACGTAACTTACTACAGTTAGTCCGAAGAATCGAGCACGATTCGTGGATTAATTAATAGAAGTGACTAAATTTTGGGAAGTGACTGAAAAACATGTTTTGCCAATGCAAACCATGAAACTTAGAATTATAATTGAACTAAATTTATAAATTCTAAGAAATTGCGATAAAATTATTATCTAATGGGTTAAGGGATTTATTGACATAAAACTTGTCTGTGGGCTAAAGTTTTAATTCTATTAAATCCAATTAAACCCTTATGATAATATTCTATCTCAATTACTAAAGAGCCAGAAGAATCTAGTGACATAAAACTTGCCTGTGGGATAAAGTTTTACTCAATTAGATTCAACTGAAAAAATTTATTTATGATGAAACCATTATTATCAAATGAGTTGAAGAATCAAATGTCATAAAACTTGCCTGTAGGCTAAAGTTTTATTCAATAAGATTCATTACAACCATTATGATAAAACTTAAGAAATCATGTTCCTTTTCTTAATCGTTGTGGGCAAATTAAGAAATATGATCTAAAGTTTACATCATAAACTTAAACTTCATGATAGAATTGGAAATTATTTACAAATAACCATAAAGTAAATAAATTGATTTATTTCTATGGTCACTGATAAAACTTCTAAACTACATTCCGATACATAATTGCCTGTGGGCTAAATTATGACTGTACTCCAGTATTTCATCCTGATTAATTATACAAATATAACGAAATTGCCTGTGGGCTAAATTTCATCATATTACATACAATTAATCACAAATGATATGTCCAAAACTTTATGTGATCAAAATAAACTGCTTAATATATAATTTTAACAGATTAAGGATGCTGTGGCTACTCCCAAACCAAATTAAAATTATAAGACCACTAGACAATTATCAAATTCTTGCCTAAACTTTCGGTGATTAAAATTTAATAATCTTAGGTAGCTGAATATGCTGTAGCATTTTCTTAATTAACCAAGATTGAAAACTCAAGATATTTTTGTAAATTAAAGATGCTTTGGCTATTCTTTAATGAACCGAAATAAAATCACATTGGCAAGGAATACTTAAAATTTTGACAAACACATTATACCAGATTGTGATGGGAAAATCTAAATATACTCCAAGGAAAGGTGGTTAGAGACTAAGTCTCACTGAAAACCAATTCCTTAAATAGAGTATCAATTTAAGGAGACTAGTGGCACAAGAAGTTCTGAAGTCATGGCCATTAAAAATAGTATGTCACCCCGATTCATATATACTTAATGTATAACTGTTTGGGGGTATGAACCTAAAACTGTAGGGTATACACCAGAAAACTGTAAGGTTCACCTATGATTAAAGCTTAAATGGTGAACTAAAAATAGCGGACTAAACGTGCTTAAATTCAGGCACTACCGCGACTAAAGTTTATGCGTAAGTCCAACTTAAATAGGAACTAATATAATTTCATCTCAAAGTATGCATTGCTAAAGGCATAATAAAATTGCATAATTTAAAAACATAATATTATGCGGTGGACAAATATGCATAAAATTAAGCATTAAACTCATATATTCCAAATAAATTGCATAACTTAAAGCAATTTACAATATGAGATTTTAAAGTATAAACTTAATATTCAAACATCGATGAGTCCAAACCAAAAGAGACCCAACATTTTGAATAATAATGTACTCAATATATACTTTCAAATTTTTTTTAACTGTAAGCCCATGGGAAAATGTTTTAATGCATAAAGATCAAATGTATAAGATATAACTTAATTTACAAATTCAAACAATATCAAACCAAAAGGATATGCTATCATTTGTAAATTAAAATCTCACAAACTCTAATTGCATAATTAACCTTAATATTATGCACTTAATGTGATCGAATGCATAAAACAATCTAAAGAGTATGAACTAACTAAAGAATATGAATTTAAACCAAATATTCATTTATTCATACTTAACCAAACATGGGCAACCAGAACTAAAATCATAACTCCAAGAACTAAATGAATTATGGAATTAATGGCAAAAGTCAATTGCCTAGCAAATATGTTTTTCCAAGATTACTAAATTGATTCAAAATCACTCTCCATAACCCAGATAATAATATTATTATTACTAATGGCAAAATTGCAAATAATCAAAATAGCAATAAATAGCCATAATAATATTATCACATTATGTAGGAGACTAAATATGAAAAAACAATAGTTAAAACTGCTAACACTTATAAATGTTTTCGGATAAAATTTTGAAAACTTAATAAAATTTGAAGTCCAAAAAGCATTAATGTCAAGAAAATTATTTTCTGTACTGGAATATTGTCACATAACTTTATTTGGAAACAGTTTAAGATACATATCTGAATACCATAACAATATTAATGTTATCATTAATTAATTATTAATAGCAATAAGTAACATTATAATTACTATTAACATTAATAATAACGACAAACTAAAGTATTGTAATGCACTTTTAATGTTTCCATTTTTCTAAAGATAAAATATGTGACTAGTCCAAATTAGCGGTTAACTGTAACTGTAGCACTAATTATCAATAATAAACATAAAAGATAATTAATGGCTAACCTTAATGATGCAAACCGCATCTGCCCATTGCGCTAACAACGATGACTATCCAGAAGAGAAGAAAAGACTCCAGAATTCTCCCAATCTTCACTATCGGTGTCAGTAGCCTCGATGTAGCGTCCAATGGTACATTTAAAAATTTATTGGTATGACTTAATTACCAACATTAATAGTCATGTAAAATGAAGTGGTAATCATGCCAATGTACCAAATATAGCAGATTACCATGAAATAATTATTATTATGGAAGGTAATAAAATGAGATTAGCCCCTAAACTTAATAACAGTAATTAATAATGCCAATTAATGATAATAACTACCATAAAGGCAAAACTGTAATTAAGGGATGTCAAATACAAATCTCAATTTACCACATAATAATTAACCATGACTATTATGATACTTAGGGAGACTGAAGTTAAGGTAATAACCAAATTACCAACTATATTGTTGTTGTCATAAAATTAAAGACTTAATATTATTATTAAGGCCCTGAAATACTATTGATAGATTAAAAATTTAATCAACGTAAACAATAGTTATAGTTCTTAATGGCCAAAATGACAATTAAATCCTTAATGTCTCTAAACAGGCCAAGACAATAATTATAACACTTAATCACTCAAAGTAGGCTCATAAACCTCAATGGCCCAAGTGACTTATAACATGGATGGAAAAATGGTCTAATACTGAAATAGACCCCAAAACTTAATATTATTACCAACGATGAATACCAAAAAATGATAGTTACTAATAATTAAAACTTAATAAACATGTTATAAACTCAAAAAGAGCTATAATTATTATTTAAAATATCACTAAAATGGTGGGATCCATACTTTAACAGTTAATGACCCAAGATAGGTCCCAAATAGCTTGTTCAAAATAGGTTCTAAAGTCCCAGAGACACATAATACTAAAATGTGCTCAAAATTAAGAGGAAACCAAACAAGCTGCTTTAATAGGTCATAATGCCTAAAATTGACCTACGGATCCAAAATTGAATGATATTTAAAAATGAATTTATGAGTTAATAATATGCTAAATCCAACCTTAAAGTAAATAAATACTTCAAACACCATTGTGACTCTTGTCTCCATTCTTCCTCCGTCCGGCTGCACTGGTTGCTTCTTCAGTTCATCGTCGAGATTGCCGTGTCAGGAACCGGCCTGCTGTTGCTAGCTTGCTGTTGCTTCTTCATTCTTCTCCCGTCGGTGCTGCGTGAGGTAAGTCTTCTGGTTGTTTAATGAAGATGAAGCAGATGATGGGGGTAATAAATTGGGCCGGGTTTGGTCCATATTGCAAGGCCTAGACCATTTTTGGTCTATTCTTTGGATCTTGGGCTATTTAATATTTTCCCCATTATTTATTTGTTTTATTTGGGTCTTTGGTTTATTCTCCAAATAAATTGCTTCTAGTTAATTGATTTATCTTTAATTTATTATTAAATTATCATTTAATTTGAAACAAATATTAAGTTTTAATTTGTCATTTGAATTTTAATTTAATATTAAGGTGCATATTAAATTGCCTTAATTATTGCAATTTCTTTAGGATATATGTGTTAATAATAGATTAATATGAAAAATGTGAGCATGCTAAGTATTTTTATAATTTTAATTATACATTCATAAAAGCATGCATTAAGGTTGGATTTAGCATACTATTAACACATAAATTCATTATTAAAATATCATTCAATTTTAGATCCTTTGGCCAATTTTAGGAATTATGGCATGTTAAGTAGCTTGTTTGGGTTCCCCTTAATTTTTAGAACATTTTAGTTTTATGTGTCTTTGGGACTTTAGAACCTGTTATGAACAAGCTATTTGGGACCTATCTTGGGTCGTTAAAGTGTGGATCCCACCATTTTGGTTGATATTTTAATGATAATTATAGCTCTTTTTTAATTGTAACATGTTTATTAAGTTTTAATTATAACTAACTACCATATTTTGGTGTTCATCGTTGGTAATAATATTAAGTTTTGGGTCTACTTAAGTATTAGACCATTTTCCATCCATGTTATAATTCACTTGGGTCATTGAGGTTGATGAGCCTAATTTGAGTGATTAAGTGCTATAATTATTGTATTGGCCCGTTTTGAGACATTAAAAATTTAAAGATTTAATTGTTATTTTGGCCATTAAAACTATAACTATTGTTTAAGTTGATTAAATTTTAATCTATCAATAGTTTTTTAGGGCCTTAATAATATTAAGTCTTTAATTTTATGGCAAAAACAATATAGTTGGTATATTGTCTGTAAAATTGGTAATTTGGTTATTACCTTAACTTCAGTCTCCCTAAGTATCATAATAGTCATGGTTAATTATTATGTGGTAAATTGAGATTAGTATTTGGCATCCCTTAATTACAGTTTTGCCATTTATTAAGTTAAATTCGACATTATTAATTACTGTTATTAAGTTTAGGGGCTAATCTCATTTTATTACTTTTCATAATAATTATCATTTAATGGTAATATGCTATATTTGGTACATTGGCATGATTACCACTTCATTTTACATGACTATTAATGTTGGTAATTAAGTCCTACCAATAAATTTTTAAACGTACCATTGGACGCTGCATCGAGTTTGTTGGCACCGACAGTAAAGATTGGGAGAATTATGGAGTTTTTCCTTCTCTTGTGGATCGTCATCGTTGTTAGCGCAATGGACATATGTTGTTTGCATCATTAAGGTTAGCCATTAATTATCTTTTACGGTTATTATTGATAATTTGTGCTACAGCTACAGTTAACCGCTAATATGGACTAGTCACATATTTTTTCTTTGGAAAAATAGAAACATTTAATAGGTGCATTGCCATACTTTAGTTTGTTGTTATTATTAATGTTAATAGTGATTATAATGTTACTTATTGCTATTAATAATTAATTAATGATAACATTAATATTGTTGTGGTATTCATATATGTACCTTGAACTGTTTCCAAATAAATTTATGTGACAATACTCCATTTCAGAAAATAATTTTCTTGACACTAATGTTTTTCGGACTTCAAATTTTATTAAATTTTCAAAATTTTATCCGAAAACATTTATAAGTGTTAGCGGTTTTGACCATTTTTTTTCCATATTTAGTCTCTTGGATTATGGAGAGTGATTTTGAATCAATTTAGTAATTTTGGAAAAACATATTTTCTAGGCAATTGACTTTTGCCATTAATCCCATAATTCATTTAGTTCTTTGAATTATGATTGCCCATATTTGGTTAAGTATGGATAAATGAATATTTGGTGTAAATTCATATTATTTAGTTGGTTCATACTCTTTAGATTGTTTTATGCATTCAATCATATTAAATGCATAATATTAAGATTTATTATGCAATTAAGGTTTGTGAGATTTTGCTTTACAAATGATAGCATATCATTTTGGTTTGATATTGTTTGGATTTGTAAATTCAGCTATTTCTCATAAATTTGATCTTCATGCATTAAAACATTTTTCCATGGGCTTATAGTTTAAAAATTTTAAAGTATATATTCAGTACATTATTATTCAAAATGTTGGGTCTCTTTTGGTTTGAACTCATTGGTGTTTGAATATTAAGTTTATACTTTAAAATCTCATATTGTAAATTGCTTTAAGTTATGCAATTTATTTGGAATATATGAGTTTAATGTTTAATTTTATGCATATTCGTCCTAAACATAATGTTATTTTTTAAATTATGCAATTTTATTATGCTTTTAGCATAAAATTTAGTTGCGGTAGTGCCTGAATTTAAACACGTTTAGTCCGCTAATTTAGTTCACATTTTAAGCCTCAATCATAGGTGAACCCTACAGTTTTCTGGTGTATACCATACAATTTACTGGTTTATACCCCAAACAGATATACATTAAGTATATATGAATCGGTGAGGCATACTAGTTTTAATGGCCACGACTTAAGAACATCTTGAGCCACTAGTCTCCTTAAATTGATACTCTATTTAAGGAATTGATTTTGAGTGAGACTTAGTCTCTAACCGCCTTTCCTTGGATTATATTTTTATTTTACCATCACAATCTGGTATAATCTGTTTGTCAAAATTTTAAGTATTCCTTGCCAATGTGATTTGATTTCGGTTCATTAAAGAATAGCCAAAACATCTTTAATTTACTAAAGTCTCTTAAGTTTTCAATCTTGGTTAATTAAGGAATATCTACAGCATATTCAGCTACCTAAGATTATTAAGTTTTAATCACATAAAGTTTATGCAAGGAATGGATAATTGTCTAGTGATCTTATAATTTTAATTTTGTTTGGGAGTAGCCACAACATCGTTTATCTGTTAAAATTATATATTAAGCGGTTTATTTTGATCACATAAAGTTTTGGACATATCATTTGTGATTAATTGTATGTAATATGATGAAATTTAGCCCACAGGCAATTTCGTTATATTTCTATACTTAATCAGGATGAAATACTGGACTACGGTCATAATTTAGCCCACAGGCAATTATGTATCGGAATGTAGTTTAGTAGTTTTATCAGTGAAGATAGAAATAAATCAATTTATTTACTTTATGGTTATTTGTAAATAATTTCCAATTCTATCATGAAGTTTACGTTTATGATGTAAACTTTAGATCATATTTCTTAATTTGCCCACAGGGATTAGGAAAAGGAACATGATCTCTTAAGTTTTTTATCACAATGATAGCAATGAATCTTATTGACTAAAACTTTAGTCTACAGGCAAGTTTTATGTCATTTGATTCTTCAACTCATTTGATAATGGTTTCATCATAAATATATTTTTTCAGTTGGATCTAATTGAGTAAAACTTTAGCCCACAAGCAAGTTTTATGTCTCTAGATTCTTCTGGCTCTTTAGTAATTGTGAAAAATATTATCATAAGGGTTTCTTAATTGGATTTAATAGAATTAAAACTATAGCCCAAAGGCAAGTTTTATGTCAATAAATCCCACCGCCCATTAGATGATAATTTTATCACAATTTCTTAGAGTTATAAATTCAGTTCAATTATAATTCTAAGTTTCATGGTTTGCATTGGCAAAACATGTATTCAGTCACTTCACAAAATTTAGCAACTTTTATTAATTGATCCACGAATCTTGCTCAGTTCTTCGGACTAACTGTAGTAAGTTACGTGATTTGACATACATCTTTTGGATTCCATTAATAATAAAATGTATCTTTTGAGCCAAATTCTAACTTGGTTTTGAAAGATGTATTTTGTATTTTTTAGTATGTCCAACTATGGTGGGGAAATATATCTTCATTATTTAGTTGGACTTTGATTATTTAGTATGTCCAACTAATGGTGGGGAAATTATGTCTTCATTTGTTAGTTGGTCAATAAATCAATTATGAGTATGTATGTTATTAAGTTCATTTTATTAATTTTGCTGAAGAATGTTTTAATCAGTGGGAGTGATCATTTAGAAAAAGATCATTAAGATACTCAACTAAAGTTTATGGATTTAAATGGCTTCATACATCCTAAATTTGATTGTATGTCAAACAATAAGTCCATAATATTTCACAAGTATTAATCTTGTATTTGTTCATATAAATTCATAAGTTCAAATTATTGAACATTTGGTTGTTCAACATATATATGAAAATGTTGTAACAATATTAAGAAATTTATTAGAACAAAAGGATTTAACTTGTGGTGCACTGTAATTTAATGAATTCTTCAGTGATTAATAGAGTCTTTAGCTTCTTCAAAATTGATCCTGGGCCATTTTGGTTTGTAAGGCTCAAAACAATTTTGTGTGACATAAAAGTAAGACTCATTATGTTCAGTTCATTTAAAGTGAACATTGAAGTTATTTGGGAAGTTATGGTGTATGTTTAAGATTCCAAATTTATGGATTTAGACCTTTGGTTTACTGTCTATGTTTTTGGAATGCTTCTGTGACTTGACTATCTTTTGGCTATTTTTGATGAGTGGGAGTAACAGACGTGTTAACTCCAAGCTCTTAGCTGTTAGAGATAGTACTTAAAGTTAACTTATAAAGAAGTCATGGAATATAGTTAGCATTATGCTAACATTAAGAGATCTCTACTTAAGGCATTCTTATAAAGTTTTAGAGATCATACACTGTACTCTTTTGAACAATTTGGATGTGTTTTCTCCTTCAGTTGTGCACATAGTGTATTTTGAGAAACATCCCTTAAGGTACCGAGAATAAACATAGGGTTTGTTCATAAGGGACCTAAGTTGAAGAATTAAAATGCATGTGACCATAATGGATATTACTGTGATTAAATAGAGGACATGTCATTATGATTCGAGTGTTTTGTTCTTTGATGAAGGTTGTGCTAATACTTGCACCAAGTGGGAGAATGTAAGATTTTCTCTATTAATATATATTATATACTATATATTAGTGCCTTAATTAAGTGGTGCAAGTTGACTAGGCTTATTAAGTAGTCTGGTTGGACTTAATAACTAGTAGTTGTTAGTAAACCAGACTCTGTGCCTAATATAATCCTGGATTGATGGGATACAGGATGAGTGATGTTAGCACAGGACGGCTCAGTAGACACCGATACACCATCTAGGGTTCTGAGTCAGGTCTGAGGCAAAACATGGCTAACAGTTTACCGTTAAGAGGCAACACAACAAGAGGCTACACAACAGTAACATCAACTATGGCTGGAGATCTACAGGGCTACGCTTCCGCTATCATACGAGGTCAGGTTTCTCGTATAAGTAAGACTCATTATGTTCAGAGTATACCATAGTATTGGCTAGTTCCTGGTATACTAACTAGTATGTCACCTTTAGTTGTTATCAAAATGGCTTCATACATCCTAAATTTGATTGTACGTCAAACAATAATTCCATAATATTTCACAAGTATTAATGTTGTATTTGTTCATATAAATTCATAAGTTTAAATTATTGAACATTTGGTTGTGCAAGATATATATGAAAATGTTGTAACAATATTAAGGAATTTATTAGAACAAAAGGATTTAACTTGTGGAGCACTGTCATTTAATAAATTCTTCCATGATTAATAGGGTCTTTAGTTTCATCAAAATTGATCTTGGGCCATTTTTGATTTGTAAGGCTCAAAACAATTTTGTGGGACATATAAGTAAGACTCATTATGTCCAGTTCATTTAAAGTGAACATTGAAGTTATTTGGGAAGTTATGGTGTATGATTAAGATTCCAAATTTATGGACTTGGACCTTTGGTTTATTGTCTAAGTTATTGGAATACTTCTGTGACTTGACTATCTTTTGGCTATTTTTGATGAGTGGGAGTGACAGACATGTCAACTCCAAGCTCTTAGCTGTTAGAGATAGTACTTAAAGTTAACTTATAAAGAAGTCATGGAATATAGTTAGCATTATGCTAACATTAAGAGATCTCTACTTAAGGCATGCTTATAAAGTTTTAGAGATCATACAATGTACTCTTTTGTACAATTTGGATGCGTTTTCTCCTTCATTTGGTATTAAGTTTTAACAATAAAATGTATCTTTTGAGCCGAATTCTAACTTGGTTTTGGAAGATGTATTTTGTTTTTTTTTTTTTTTTTTATTATGTCCAACTATGGTGGGGAATTATGTATTCATTTGTTAGTTGGTCAATAAATCAATTATGAGTATGTATATTATTAAGGTCACTTTTTAATTTCGCTGAAGAATATCTTAATCAGTGGGAGTGATCATTTAGAAAAAGATCATTAAGATACTCAACTAAAGTTTTTGGATTTAATTATTGTCTCCATACATCTCAAGCTGGATTGTATGTCAAACAATAAGTCTAAAATATTCCACAAGTATTAATCTTGTATTTGTTCATATAAATTCATAAGTTCAAATTATTGAACATTTGGCTGTGCAACATATTTATGAAAATGTTGTAACCAAGGAATTTATTATAACAAAAGCATTTAACTTGTGGTGCACTGTCATTTAATAAAATCTTCAGTGATTAATAGAGTCTTTAGTTTCTTCAAAATTTATCCTGGGCCATTTTGATTTGTAAGGCTCAAAACAATTTTGTGGGACATATAAGTAAGACTCATTATGTTCTGTTCATTTAAAGTGAACATTGAAGTTATTTGGGAAGTTATGGTGTATGTTTAAGATTCCAAATTTATGGATTTAGACCTTTGGTTTATTGTATAAGCTATTGGAATGTTTCTGTGACTTGACTATCTTTTGGCTATTTTTGATGAGTGGGAGTGACAGACGTGTCAACTTCAAGCTCTTAGCTGTTAGAGATAGTACTTAAAGTTAACTTATAAAGAAGTCATGGAATATAGTTAGCATTATGCTAACATTAAGAGATCTCTACTTAAGGCATGCTTATAAAGTTTTAGAGATCATACAGTGTACTCTTTTGTACAATTTGGATGCATTTTCTACTTCAGTTGTGCACATAATGTTTTTTTGAGAAACATCCCTTAAGGTAAAGAGAATAAACATAGGGTTTGATCATTAAGGACCTAAGTTAGAGAATTAAAATGCATGTGATCATAATGGATACTACTCTGGTTAAATAGAGGACATATCACTTTGATTCATGTGTTTTGTTCTTCGGTGAAGGTTGTGCTAGTACTTGCACCAAGTGGGAGAATGTAAGATTTTCCCTAATAATATATATTATATATTATATATTAGGGCCTTAATTAAGTGGTGCAAATTGACTATGCTTATTAAGTGGTCTGGTTGGACTTAATAACTAGTAGTTGTTAGTCAACCAAACTCTGTGCCTAATATAAACCTGGATTGATGGGATAAAGGATTATGGATTAGATAGCACATTCAGTTACGGTACTCAGACCGCTCAGTAGACACCAATACACCATCTAGGGTTCTGAGTCAGGTCTGAGGCAAAACATGGCTAACGGTCTACCGTTAAGAGGCAACACAACAGGAACACAACTATGGCTGGAGATCAACACGGCTACGCTTCCGCTATCATACGAGATCAGGTTTCTCGTATACTATGGTTTATTATAGTTAATTGTATGTAATATGATGAAATTTAGCCCACAGGCAATTTCGTTATATTTGTATACTTAATCAGGATGAAATACTGGACTACGATCATAATTTAGCCCACAGGCAATTATGTATCGGAATGTAGTTTAGTAGTTTTATTAGTGACGATAGAAATAAATCAATTTATTTACGTTATGGTTATTTGTAAATAATTTCCAATTCTATCATGAAGTTTAATTTTATGATGTAAACTTTAGATCATATTTCTTAATTTGTCCACAAGGATTAAGAAAAGGAACATGATTTATTATGTTTTTATCAGAAGGGTTGTAATGAATCTTATTGAATAGAACTTTAGCCTACAGGCAAGTTTTATATCATTTGATTCTTCAACTCATTTGATAAATTGTTTCATCATAAATAAAAATTTTCAGTTAGGATCTAATTGAGTAAAACTTTAGCCCACAAGCAAGTTTTATGTCACTAGATTCTTCTGGCTATACAGTAGTTGTGAAAAATATTATCATAAGGGTTTCTTAATTGGATTTAATAGAATTAAAACTTTAGCCCACAGGCAAGTTTTATGTCAATAAATCCCACCACCCATTAGATGATAATTTTATCACAATTTCTTAGAGTTATAAATTCAGTTCAATTATAATTCTAAGTTTCATGGTTTGCATTGGCAAAACATGTTTTTCAGTCACTTTCCAAAATTTAGTCACTTCTATTAATTAATCCACGAATCTTGCTCGGTTCTTCGGACTAACTGTAGTAAGTTACGTGATTTGACATACCTCTTGGATTCCAATAATGTAAAAACGTATCTTTTGAGCCAAATTCTAACTTGGTTTTGAAAGATGTATTTTTTTTTTTAGTATGTCCAACTATGGTGGGGAATTATATCTTCATTATTTAGTTGGACTTTAATTGGAACAAAAAATTGATTATTTAGTATGTCCAACTAATGGTGGGGAATTATGTCTTCATTTGTTAGTTGGTCAACAAATCAATTATGAGTATGTATGTTATTAAGTTCATTTTATTAATTTCGCTGAAGAATGTTTTAATCAGTGGGAGTGATCATTTAGAAAAAGATCATTAAGATACTCCAATAAAGTTTATGGATTTAAATGGCTTCACACATCCTAAATTTGATTGTATGTCAAACAATAAGTCCAAAATATTCCACAAGTATTAATCTTGTATTTGTTCATATAAACTCATAAGTTCATTATTGAATATTTGGTTGTGCAACATATTTATAAAAATGTTGTAATCAAGGAATTTATTAGAACAAAAGCATTTAATTTGTGGTGCATTGTCATTTAATAAATTCTTCAGTGATTAATAGAGTCTCTAGTTTCTTCAAAATTGATCTTGGCCGTTTTGGTTTGTAATGCTTAAGACAATTTTGTGGGACGTATAAGTAAGACTCATTATGTTCAGTTCATTTAAAATGAACATTGAAGTTATTTGGGAAGTTATGGTGTATGATTAAGATTCCAAATTTATGGACTTGGACCTTTGGTTTACTGTCTTAGTTATTGGAATGCTTCTGTGAATTGACTATCTTTTGGCTATTTTTGATGAGTGGGAGTGACAGACGTGTCAACTCCAAGCTCTTAGCCGTTAGAGATAGTACTTAAAGTTAACTTATAAAGAAGTCAGGGAATATACTTAGCATTATGCTAACATTAAGAGATCTCTACTTAAGGCGTGCTTATAATGTTTTAGAGATCATACAGTGTACTCTTTTGTACAATTTGGATGCGTTTTCTCCTTCAGTTGTGCACATAATGTATTTTGAGAAACATCCCTTAAGGTACCGAGAATAAACATAGGGTTTGTTCATTAAGGACCTAAGTTGGAGAATTAAAATGCATGTGACCATAATATATACTACTCTTATTAAATAAAGGAAATGTCACTATGATTCGTGTGTTTTGTTCTTTGATGGAGGTTGTGCTAGTACTTGCACCAAGTGGGAGAATGTAAGATTTTCCCTAATAATATATATTATATATTATATATTAGGGCCTTAATTAAGTGGTGCAAGTTGACTAGGCTTATTAAGTGGTCTGGTTGGATTTAATAACTAGTAGTTGTTAGTCAACCAAACTCTGTGCATAATATAACCTTGATTATGGAATACAGGATTATGGATTAGATAGCACATTCAGTTATGGTACTCAGACTGCTCAGTAGATACCAATACACCATCTAGGGTTCTGAGTCAGGTCTGAGCCACATCTCAGTTGACTCCAATTGAACACGTTTACAAATCATTCTCATAATTTTAGTAATGAATGAAAACGTCTGAAAAATTTTGTAATTTAATTTTTACTATATCATTATAACAATATCTATTGTAACCACTCTATTACTCTTAATAAATAAAATAAATTAGTAGCTACAACAAAAAATAATACATATACATTTAATTAATTCAGAATTAGATGTCTTAAGTGGTTATTTTGTGGTACAATTATCAGTGGGGTCAACTTCTGATTTGGGTTGGTCAAAGTGGATTCGGGTTTTTCGTAGTGAGACGAAGAGATTGATATATTGTACGCTCAAAACGGGAAATGGGTGAATGAGATATTGATTCTGAAAGTAGACCTATTAGAGTTGGAAAAATGAAGGTAAAAAGTGAGCTTTTGTCCCACATTGGTTTGGAAAGAGGATTTGCCCCCCTTTTTATATAAAAGCTCTTTTGGAGCTTGTAAAATTGTATAGCATAGAGGCTCTCTCGCGCATACGCCGGGGGGGGGGGGGGGGGGGGGGGGGGGGGGGGGGGGGGGGGGGGGAGGGGAAGGGGGACGCAAATCATGATCGATGTAGTGAATATGAAACACCTATTTGTGATTTTCGCGCAAGCGTTGAAGTCGTACATAAGAACACGATAAACTTCTTCTTTAGAATATGTATCTCTGTGAAGGTTCAATATTGGACCTAGCACGTTGAAATGAACTTTCGACGTAGCTATGGTTGAAGGGTATGAAAGAGAACCCGAGCTCAAAGCTAAACGTAGCAAGAGAGCTAGGATTGAAAAATTGTTTGGTCCAGATTTTCTGACGTACATGCTAGAATGTGACGCGCATATTCTAACTTGTTTACTAGAAAATAATTTGGGTTTTCTGACATGGTTGTTAGAAAATGAGCCTCGAACATATGTAGAAGTGGTGACTTCTACAGATGGACCAACACAAGAGAGGCTATCGAGAGTGAAGTAGATTATATCTTAGAGAATCATATGTTGAACTAGTTGATCTTCTTTCGGGTTGTAAAACCTTTGGATCCTATTGGATCACTAGTCGGAAGATAAAACCAGCTGGTTATATTGAAGTAAAATGGTCGTGGACGCGGTAGAGCAAAATATGACAAGTCTAACATTGAGTGTTATTGTTGTCATTAGCGTGGCCATTATGCAAGCGAATGTTTGCATAAAAATGGTACACTGGATGCTCATTGTGTATAAGGAGAGGATAACAATAAGGATGAGGATAGTGGTCAAGCTCTTTTAATGTTCGTAGCAACAACTGAGACATCAAGTTACCACACATGGTTTCTTGATATCAGGTAAAAAAGGAAAGGATTGAGATCAGAATGGCCAGCCATGTGTGAGAGAGGAGATACCGAGTAGATTTGGTGTAAGATTTTATCTAGGATTCGAATTTGAAAAGGAAAGATTGAGAAGAGTTAAACGAAAGTGAGAGAGATATTAGAGATGAGATTTTAAAAATTTGGGGAAGAAGGTAGTGCTGTATAACAGCCAGGAGAGAGAACGAAATAAAAAAAAATGCGAAACATATAGTGCAGTCGAAAGACTTATTTTCCAGTCTGGAGTACAGACTGGAGCAGAGAGCGGATCTGGAGGATTTGCTGGAGTAAACCTGAAAGGAAAAAAAAACACAAAACAAAGAAACCCAAAAGACTTTATTGTTCCACAAGATAAAAAAAAAAAAACTTAGATGGAAAACCTGCACACTCCGAGAGCAGCCCGAAGTAATTCAAATCTTGTGTTATCAAGGGGTTTTGTAAATAGATCAGCTAGATTTTTCTCCGTTGAAATGTACTCCAGGTTGATCTCCTTGTCTTCTACCAATTCTATTATGAAGTGATGCCGTATTTCAATATGTTTAGTCCAGGAATGTTGAACTGGATTCTTGGAGATGTTGATAGCACTAGTATTGTCACAATAGAGTGTCATGCACTCTTGATGAAGACCATAATCTTGAAGCATTTGTCTCATCCATAGGAGCTGCGTACAGCAGCTTCCAGCTGCTATATATTCAGCTTCAGCTGTGCTGAGAGATATCGAATTTTGTTTCTTACTTAACCAGGGAACTATGTTTTTTC
Source organism: Ipomoea nil (assembly GCF_001879475.1). Taxonomy (NCBI): domain Eukaryota; kingdom Viridiplantae; phylum Streptophyta; class Magnoliopsida; order Solanales; family Convolvulaceae; genus Ipomoea; species Ipomoea nil. Next base: position 283,181 of record NW_017619391.1, on the reverse strand, counting down.
CAAAGAAGAAACACCCACCAGAGGTACTTTTACGATCATCTGCATTTCCGGCCCAGTCGGCATCACTGTATCCTACAAGATTCAGGTTAGTATCATTCCAAAACAAAATGCCGTAATTGAGAGTACCTTTGACGCATTTAATTATTCTTTTCACAGCTTTAAGATGTGATTCTTTAGGGGCCGTTTGAAACCTGACACATATTCCAACACTGAGCATAATTTCTGGACGACTTGTTGTTAGGTACAGTAGACTCCCGATCATGCTCCTATATAGAATAGGATCAATTGGATCCCCTGATTCATCTTTGCTTAATTTTGTAGTTGTAGATATTGGCGTTCATGCTTCTTTAGCTGACTCAAGCCCAAACTTCATTAGAAGGCCTTTTGCATATTTTTCTTGAGATATAAAAATACCTTCATTGGTTTGTTGGACTTGTAGTCCTAGAAAATAGGTTAGTTCACCGATCATACTCATTTCGAATTCTTGTTGCATGACTTGAACTAGTTGATCTGTAGCACCTGTTTGAGTGGAACCAAAGATAATATCGTCAACATAAACCTGAGCAATTGTAATATGTTTACCTGACATTTTGATAAATAAGGTTTTGTCGACTCCCCCTCGGTTGTAGCCGTGACGGAGAAGATACTGGGATAGCCTTTCATACCAGGCCCTTTGAGCTTGTTTTAGACCACATAGAGCCTTGTCTAGTTTGTAGACATGGTCAGGATGATGAGGATCTTTGACGCCTTTAGGTTGAGCAACATATATATCTTCGGATAGAAATCCATTTAGAAAAGCCGTTTTGACATCCATCTGGAACAACTTTATTCCTAGAGCACACGCTATACATAGTAGAAGGCGAATAGATTCTAGGTGTGCTACATGTGCAAACGTCTCTTCATAGTCGATACCTTCAATTTGAGAGTAGCCTTGTGCAACCAGTCTTGCTTTGTTGCGAGCAATGTTTCCAACTGAATCAGTCTTGTTGCCAAAGATCCACTTTGTTCCTACAACATTCACACCAAAATCTCTGAGGCAAGTCTTTGGCATTGAGTAGTACCCGAGCCATCTCTTGAATTGTCCGATTCTTCTTTTCCACAACGCCATTTTATTGTGGCGTTTTAGGTGCTGAATATTCATGAGAGATTCCAACCGATGCACACCAATCATCAAACACTTGATTGTCGAATTCACGTCCATGATCACTTCTAATCTGTATGATTGGATCATATTTTGAGAGGTATGCGCTGCTCTAGTTTGTTTTCCAGCTTGACAAGCACTGCATACTCTGGCTGTTTCTACCTTGATGTTAGGTAGACCTCGTACACCCTTAATCTTGATTAGTTTTTCAAGAGAGCGATAATTTAAGTGACCCAATTTTTGGTTCCATAGTTTTGATTCTTTTATGCTGGACCTGTAACAAAAAGAGTCGTTAGTAAGTATATAGCAATTATCAGAAGAGCGTTTACCTTCCATGACACAGTTCTTTTGGTAGTCTGTGACGCTGCAACTGTCTTTTGTGAAGTAGACTTTCCATTCCTGGTTACATAATTGGCTTATGCTTATAAGATTTGCATGAAGACCCTCCACCAAGAGAACTTGTTTTAGTTTGGATAGACCTGTGACATTTAGAGTGCCAATACCAGTGATCTTTCAATTCCCTTAACTCCATCACCGCAAGTCACTTCTCATGTGCTTCCCTTTATATTGTTTAGAAACTTAGCATCACTCGTCATATGACGTGAACATCCACTATCAAAGTACCATCTCTCTTTTCTGTTAGTACTTGTAGAGTGGTAGGAGACATGGCATACAAAATCACTTTTCTTCACCCAAATTTGCTTGACAAACGGGGTGATAGACTTGTTGGTGTAGAAGTAGAAGCACTCCGGTTTCGTATGTCCACGTACCCTGTACTAATGACATATAGGATTATAAAATCTAATCTTAGTTGCCTTTTTACTTGGAGAAAATTTGACTTGACGTTGAGCTGTACTAGTTTCTGTACTATCTTGATCTGCTCCAATAACTGAGTCAGGGCCTGAGGCTTTGACAAAAACTGTAGCTACTTTGTCCTTTCCTCCAGAGTATCCTAACCCATACTTCATAGATGTCTTTCGACCAGAATCCAAAATTTGGTCTAAGGTGGATGTGTTGTCCATCATTTTTATCTTGCGTTTGAGTTGCTCCAGTTCCTTTTTGAGTTCTTCTAGCTCATGTTTGAGACTTTCTTCTTTCTTGTGATTGTCTTCAATAATGCTGTCCCTGGCGTTGTTTTACCTGTTGCAACAATTTAGAAAAACCTTTAGTTAAGAAGACTACTAGATCGTCACTTACCTCATCTGGAGCGGAAACAGCTCCAGCTTCTTCGACGGTAAAGGCTACGGTTTTTCCTTTTGTTTCAAGGCCGCCTATGGTCCTGATAGGGTGGTAAAAAGTCTAGAGGGGGGGGGGGGGGGTGAATAGACTTTTTAAACTTTTTCACAATTAATAACCCTTTGGTAATTTCAACTCTAAGTAACAAGATATGAAACTTAGATACGCAGCGGAATAATTTAAACAACCAAGTGTTACGTAAAATCAAAGAGATATATCACATGCAATATGATGGATATTCTTGCAAAGGCTCAAATAATAAGTATGCAAATTTATGCCCACATGCATACGTGAAAGTTACTAGACCCAGATGAATATTTTCGCACAGTATAAAATGGGTCAGTCAAATATTCAACATGCAAGACAATAAATGAATATTTAAAGAGATGGTTCACTCAATATGTGTGCTATATCACGTGTGAATCAATGAATTAATCCAACTAGAATAGTGTCTGCATGCACTTGTAAAGTCACATAACCCAATCAATAAGATAAATGAATAAGACGAATAGTAAATGGGTTAGTATGCATGCAATAATAAATAAAGGCAGTAAGTAAATGAGAGAGGCAATTTATTGTGGTTCAGAGGTGGTGTAATCCTCCTAGTCCACTCTTCTCCTTTCACTCCAAGGAGGAAATTCACTATCTCGTTCACCCAGATACAAATAGTGAATCAAGTGCACACAGGCACTTCCCGAGTGTTTTGCACATAGCTACACTCAATCCCGAGTATCTCGCACAAAGCTATACTCCCGAGTATCTTGCACAAAGCTATACTCCTACACCAACTAAGTGTTTTGCACCCAGCTACACTCAGCAACCACGAGTGTCTCGCACAAAGCTACACTCACGAGTGTCTCGCACAAAGCTACACTCAACAGGGTAGTGTCTTGCACAAAGCTACACTCAACCCTCTTTCTACACACAGTAGAGGTAAGATTTAGAGAAAACAAATTTCTCTTCTAATGACTTGAAGAATCTCTTGTGAAAGCTCAAACTGAATATTTTCGAATGTTGCTCTTTGTGTATTGTGTTGCCTTCTCTACTTTATGTCTTCAAGTCTTCTTGGTATATATAGCTGAAGAAGCTATATTACCGATGTAGCATCAGTTGATCTTGATCGTTCATCTTGATCAGCTACACATTATTGTCAACTTGCATTGCGGTGATTTAATGCAAGAGATGAGCTTCTTACAGTGAGTTTGAAAATCCTCACCTGACAAATCTTCAAAAGTCATACATATCGGTTCATTAGCTGAATCTTCTCCGTAAAATAATTACCTTATCTTGACGGATTCAAAATGATGAAATCTTCCAAAAGATTTCCTGCTGATTCTTGCTTGAGTAAAAATTATATCTTCGTCCATTTCTTCTTCTGAAATGATATGAGATACGTAGCAGGAGATATAAATGAGAAAGAAGATGTGTAGAAGAATTCACGTGCATCTTCCTTATCATATCCACAAGCTTCCAAACTTGTACTTAACTTAGCATGACATGTGTCCACATTGTACCATGCACTCAACAAGTGTCATCTCTTAAAAATATGCTTCCAATGAAATTCGAAACAAACCCAACAAAATTTGTCTCCTAAGGTTTTACCACTACACCATATTAACTCATTAGTTAATATTTCTGGATTTAATCTTTATTCCCAGAATGGCTTTAGTAGTATTTTAGATTAATTCATAAATTAATCCGAATCTGCCTCTTGGTCGTCCCCTATCAGCTCCTTCGTCGTCCCCTTCTTTATCTCAATTACAAAAAAGTAGAGATTAAGTCTCAAACCCGTAACCTTTGACTTTAGCAACCTTATTCCTTATCCACTTCACCACTTCATCCTTTGGTGTCTTCCAAGGTAAATAAATCTCAAATAGTAACATTATGGATAAGTATATTTTGCAAAGAATTCGTAGACTTTTATGGCTTGACTTGGGCTAGGCTAATAGGCAATTAGACTCAAAATAAAATAGGGGAGTTCTAAAAATACAAATTTGGCTCATCAAAACTATTACACTTTATTCCTAACACCGCCTCAGATTTCCATCTCATAAGTTTGTAGGCTTCCCATCAATTGTTGTACCGTTTTCTTTTCCCATCCATCGTGCTCCTGAATAGCTGTAACTTTCAGGCGAAATCTTGGACGAAGTGAGCGAAGAATCTTTTTGACAAGTCTTTCTTGAGTGATTGGGCCGCCTAAGATGCTTGCCCTATTGGCTAGTTCTTGTACCCGAGCATGAAAATCCACTATGGTTTCATCATCTTTCATCTTTAGATCTTCAAAGTCTGTTTGAACCATATGTAGTTTGGATTGTTTAACCGATGCGGTTCCTTCATAGGTAGTTTCTAAGGCATCCCAAGCTTCTTTAGCCAAATCACACCCTGCAACAACGGTAAACTGACTCTCATGCATTAAAGAAAAAATAGTATCTAACGCTTTATGATTGTAGCTTGCGGTGGTCACCTCAGTCTCTGTCCATTCTGCCTCTACTTTGAGGACTGGAGGATCTCCTGTATTGTCTCCCTCTTTGGTTGGATGAGACCAACCAATAAGAACAGCCCTCCAGACCCTCTCTCATTGAGCTCGTAGATGCATTTTGGTGCGGACCTTCCAGTGCGCATAGTTATCACCTGTTAATTCAGGGGGTGCTCTATGTCGTTCCATTCTGTAAGACTCAATGCACAGTGAGCAACAAATAAACCAGATGAACAGAAAAACAGATAGATGTTGAGATCTTGAGTTCAAAAAAGACGTGATCTCCAGATCGGTTAGACTAGTAATTTAAGTCCCCGAGCTCTGATACAAATTGAAAAAGCACGTGAGTCTTGAATGCAAGATTTAGATTTAAGAGATTAATTTTATTTCAATTATAAAGCTGGACTAGATGCAATCCTACTCCAGATATAATAAAGAACATAAAATAGATAGCAGTAAAAGAAAGCATGCACCAGAAAATGTTCACGCAGTTTGGAGCCTAACTCCTACGTCTGCGAGGCCACTCAAATCAACCCAAATCCACTATGATAAAAACGGAGTACAAGAGGAGAGTTAATTACACACTAAAGTATAACCTATAACTACTCCAGAACCTACTCCAGTGGATCCGATGTGCAGGCGATCTTCATTGCTTCATAATCTGATTACGGGCCTTTCTTCCCACTCAACAGTACAGTATATATTTGGTATAGATGAACCAAGAATTTCAGAGTAAAACAATGTGAAAGAGTGTGTGAAGAATGCCAACCAAAGTAGAATTTAATATAGGTAGTAAAGGATCCTTCGATCCACAAATCAAGCACTCTTTCCATCATTGATTTCGGCTGCTCCAGTAGATTTAGATCTCCTCGTTGATAGATTCTTGAATAAAAGATTTGAAGAAGCTTCATACCTCCTGGATTACTTTCTTGCGCTGATCCAGTCAACTACTCCAGACGTTATGACTAATCCAGCAACTAATCCAGAACTACATTGACAACTAATCTAAGCCAATATTAAGAGGTTTAAGCGTGCAACATTTTTACACTTACAATATTTAGTTTAAATTAGTATTGTTTTATTTGGAATAGTGAATAATAATATTAGTCTTCCTATTTTTATGTTAGTCTTCATACACGTTAATAGAAGTGGGGATGTGATTCTAACTTTCAGTGCATAATCTTTGATCTTTAGCTTATATATATATATATATATATATATATATATATATATATATATATATATATATATATATATATATATATATATATACATACAGACATCAATGTAATCAAGTATTGTGTTAATGAAGATATTATCTTTCTTCTCTTCTGATCTAATAATTCTGCACCTACATTAGATATTTATTTTTCCTTCTTTCACACCCAACAAACTAATAATAATAATAATAATAATAATAATAATAATAATAATAATAACAACAACAACAATAACAACAATAACAACAATAACAATAATAACAACAATAATAATAATAATAATAATAATAACAATAATAATAATAATAATAATAATAATAATAATAATAATAGATGCAAGGATTTTCTTTTTGTTTATTAAAGCAAGAAGATTTATAACTAATTATATAAAAATAAATAAATACCATAATTGATTAATCAAAAGTTTGAATTAACTACCACTGTTACTTACATGTGGTTGATCAAATGCTTGCATAGATACGTCAAGCTGTAAAATGGGTAAAACACAAAATTAACAGGATGGACAAAACATGGGGGCAAATTCACATTTTAATCAAAATTTATTTTTAAAATAATATTATATTTCTAAATTCAAACTTAAAAATCCAACAATATTATTTCTTAAACCAGTGAGGTAATTAGATAGACTGCATAAGAGAACAGAAGGGCAATTGCAAGTGATGGTTTTATTGGGACCGGGTCCACCATAAACCGTGTATAGAGGTACAGAATGTGACAAATTATTTCATGCATCGCGGTGCATAATGGATTATGCACCGAGCTTCTAAATGACGTCGTTTTGTTTAATGAAAAGAAACGATACCCGTTTCGTACCGTTCCGCAAAAAGTAACTCTGTTATTCAGTTTCATTTTGTATACACTGCAGTTTCATTTCAATACAACTACAGTTTCAATTCGATATAACTACAGTTGCATTCGATATTTATACGCTCAAATATGTGAAAATGTTATTTAATTTTATTTTATATACACTATAGTTTCATTAAAATACAACTACATTATCATTTCGATATAACTACAGTTTCATTGCACAATATACAGTAAAATATGTGAAATGTTATTCAATTTCATTTTTATACACTGTAGTTTAATTTCAACACAACTATAGTTTCATTTCAATGCAATTGCAGTTTCATTTGATAATATAAATATAATACGCAAGGCAGTGTTAGTTTAAAAAGGTAATTAATACACCAAACATGCGCGCTCTGATAATTGTAATGGCACGCTGTTTCTTTACATAAAAAATGGCATCATTTTAGGGCCGCGTTCCATAAAGCTTTGTGGACCGCGGTCCACCGTATAATTTCTGACAGAACCCCGGGGGGGGGGGGGGGGGGGGGGGGGGGAGGGGGGTTAAGAAAATAGTAGCTTCATTACTCGGGGTGCTAGGGCCAACCAAAACAACGGCCCAAAGAATACATAAATAATAAATACTATACCCATAAAATCACAACTAAACAAGCTAAGGGAGCTAATAAATAAAATAAAATTAAATATGTTACCAATAGGACTCAAACCCTACTGTGCCAACAAGAGGTTGAAAACCTAGACCAACTAACCAGGGGAAGGTTGGTGAACCAATGGATGCCTTTAAAAGGGAGGGAATGGAGTCTATTTATATTGTTGAAGGATTCATTGACAAATGGATGGCATCTGGTAGCCTTCATTCTGGGCCACACACGTGTTCCGCCCCACTACTTTGCTTCCACCGCACTCTCATGCATAAGTGGAGCTTCCTACCCTTTAACATATAATATTTTAATTGGTGTGGTGGTTTGTAACTTGTGTTATTGTGCTTGAGGTTATTGGTTTGATACCCCTTAGTAACAATTTTTATAATATTTTGCTCCAAGCCTCCTTCTTCCCTTAGCCCAATAGATTTCCATTATTCTTATTGGGCCACTACCTCACCCATATAGATGGACACCCTGCTTGGAGAGTTGCAAAGACTTTGCCAATAAAATAGACCACCAGGACTTATGCTATGCATCCGTATGCACCATGCATGGTGCATACGGATGCAAAAACGACGTCGTTTTATTAAAAACGCGCATCCCACTTAAAAAAATCAGTTTCGATTCCCCTCAACAGCATTATGTTTTTCATTCATTCTGGAATTATAGTTCATAGATTCTGGAATTTTAGTTCATAGATTCTGGAATTTTAGTTTATTGATTATGAATATTTAGACGTGAATCGAAACTGATTTTTTTTTCATTCATGCTGGATATTTAATTCTATCAGTATGGATATTTAGTTCAATCAATATGGATATTTAGTTCATTCATTATGGATTTTTAGTTCATTCATTCTGGAATTTTAGTTCATAGATTCTGGAATTTTAGTTCATAGATTCTGGAATTTTAGTTCATATATTCTGGAATTTTAGTTCATATATTCTGGAATTTTAGTTCATCGATTCTGGGATTTTAGTTGTTTTTAATAAAACGACATCGTTTTTGCATCCGTATGCACCATGCATGGTGCATACGAATGCACAGCATAATTTTCCATCCCATATCCCCATCAGCAAGATTCATGCGACACTTGGGCAGTTGGGCAGTTGGCAATTAACATTATTTGACTTATTCCTTAATTATGGGTTAAATCAATTTCTATTTTCCTCAATTTTTTATTTTATTTTTAAAAAAAGTTCTTATAATTTTAATTTTATTTTTGGAAATTTAATTGAACTTTTGATGTAATAATTTAAATTACAAAGGAAGTAAAATCACACACTCTCTCTTTGTATTTTTGTTTGTTAGATACAAAAAAAAAAAAAGGATAAATACCTCATTTAGACCTTTGACTATATTGTTTTATCTATTTTTGTTGTATAGTTTGAATATCCCATCTAGAATCTACGCTAAAAGATGATATGCAATGCAAGTTTGTAATGCTATGTTCGGGTCTTTGGGGTTGCGGAAATGTCAGGGTTTGGAAGGGCATACCGTTTGTCAGTGATTCAGTCATTCATAGGCGAATTGGAAGGTGGTGAATACTGTGGGTAACGAGAACACGGGAATGCAATACATTTGACCAAATGGAAATTGCAAGCTGCACGAATAATGAAGATGAATACGGACGTTGCTTTTGATGTGGAGAATAATGTTATGGGTCTTGGTTGGATCTTGTGTGATGATGAAGGTCGCTTCTTTGTAGCTAAAGGTCTTCGTATCCCCGGTCAGTATAGTGTGTTGGAGGGGGAGGTGGTCTGTATTAGAAAAGCTCTTAGTTGGCTTAAAGATACGGGAATGGGGGATGTGGACGTTGAAATAGACTCGTAATTATATTTTTATGCTTTACATTCGAATTCTTTTTATTCTGCTTTTGGTTTTTTAGTAGACGATAGTAAAGTAGTTGCCTTTGTGATAAACGGGGTTGACTTTTGTTTTGTTAAGCGATCTGCGAATCGTGCTTCCCACACTCTTGCTCGGGAAGTCGTTTCTATGTTAGGTTGCGGGGAGTGGTTTGATAATCTTCTTCTTTGTCTTGTTGCTCTTCTTACTCCCGGTTTAATGAATTAATTTATTTTCCTCAAAAAAAAAAAATCAATTGGATATGCTATTAAAATAATATAATGTACTTTATATATTAGAATAATGAAACTTCTGGGGTGAAATAATATACTTTATGAAACGTACATTATGAGTTATATACTTTAACATACTTTAGAGTAATGTATATTATGAGTTATAAAAATTTATGTTGCAGTGGGTCGCGTGAAAAAAAAATTACGTGAAACGACCTTATTTTTGGAACTGTGTGGACCATGCATGGTCCACGCAATAACTATTGAGGTATATGATGGATTAGTCGCGATCAACGTAATTGCCTTCTTTTATTATATTGATATGTTTAACATACAATAATTCTTCCTTTCAATAAACTCATATATTTATAAATCAAGATAGCCCTTAATTAAATAAAATCTACCACTGAACTGACTCAATTCTTTATGGCTAATATTCTAGTGATATGATTCAAATTATTGTGTGGGCCACAGTCTAAAATGACATCGTTGAATTTTATGAGTTAGATTAATGTATATTGTGAATTATGAGTTAGAGCATCTCCATCTATGAATTTTGGAGAGGGTTTTGCATCTTTTTGATCCATATGGAGGAGAGAGAGCATTGGACAGAGAATTGTGAGGGCCTCAAGCAAGACCAAAGTTTTTTGTGGGTCCTGCAGAAAGAAAAAAGCTACTACCTTCGTGCCCGAAACGCGCACAATTAGTGCCTAGCTAGCTGGCGCGTTAACTCCATAGTTTTTTTTTTTCCCCCTCTTTTTTCTTCATCTTACTCCCCCCCCCCCCCCCCTCCCCCCACACTCATACTTGCCTTCCTAAAATATTGTGCAAAAAACAAACAATTGGAGAACCTCCGTCCCATTTTATGTGTCTGGTTCGATCAACGAGGCTTGACTAGAGTTATTTTTTAATTCAATTTTTCATAATATTAAGTATTTAAGTTTAGTATTAGTATACAAAAGTTATATATTTAGAAGCTACAGTAAAAGTACTATTAAACATAAAAATTCAAATTTAAAAATAAGTTTAAAATACTAAAGAAAATAAACAAAGAAGAAAGAGTTTTTTTTTTTGACCATTGAATAGTAAGTAGGACATGGGACAGATGGAGTATATGTTATGAAACCTACATTATGAGTTATATGCTTTAATATACTTTAGAGTAATGTATATTATGAGTGATAAAAATGTATGTTCCAGTGCGTCGCGTGAAAAAAAATTATGTGAAACTGATAAACTTAGCTAACTGGGTAGAAGCATGCCAAGTTGAAAGGAGAAAGAGGTCTATATTATTGAAGTAATATGTATGTAACAAAGCCAGAAGAAGGAAAACAACAAACTTATATGCTGGAAGCAAACAGAGAAGAAAACGGTTATAACAGCTATATTGGGTAAATGGCAACAATACCCTTCTAGTTATACTGGCTACTAGACTGTTGTCTTCTTGGAGAGTTGCTGCTGATTACTTGATGGTGGTTCCTTCATCAACCCCGTGTAAGCTGGAGCATGAACATCTTGAAGGCTCAGCTTAGTATGAAAGCTGTCAAACAATGGCTTAGATAAAGCCTTAGTGAAGCCATCCACAACCTGCTTGTTGGATGGAATGACCCGTAGCTTAATCACCCCCTCATGCACCTTTTGCCTAACAAAATGGAAATCGATCTCAATATGCTTGGTGCGTTCATGAAACACATAATTTTCACCTATTGCCACAACAGACTTATTATCACAGAACAAGGCAATAGGGCTGTCAAAACAGATCTTCAAATTTGCTAGCAAATATAGAAGCCATTGGATTTCACAAGTTGTGGAGGCCAATGCTCTATATTCAACCTCAGATGATGACCTTGATATTGTGGCTTGCTTCTTGGCTTTTCAAGAAATCAAAGATTGTCCAAGGTAAACACAGTAACCAGTGATGGATTTTCTGGTTTTTGGACAAGATGCCCAACCAGAATCAGAAAAGCCTTGCAACCTGATGTAAGAGTTTGAGGCCCTATGAGCTGCAACAAAGTGAGTGTTCCTAGGTTTATCCACAAATTAGCTTAACTGTTGAACAACAAAGGAGATATCAGGCCTTGTGTTTGTTAGATACAGAAGCTTGCCTACCATTCTTATAAACATTTCAGGTTTGTCTAGTAACTTTCCTTCCAGTGAGGCTAACCTTTGACCTGTATTAAGGGGTGTCCTTGCAGGCTTTGCATCTAGAACCATCAGCTTTATGCTTTATCTTATAGACCCATCTGCCTCCAATAGGTATTTTCCCTGGTGGCAAATCTGTTAGGGTCCAAGTGTTGTTCTCAACTAATGCCTCTATCTCAGTTTGCATGGCTTTTCTCCATTCCTCATGTTTCACAACTTCATTGTAGGATTGGAGCTCATGTGTGGAAGAAATAGAGAGAGTACAGAATTTATGACTAGGTTGCAAGTTATCATAAGAGATGAACTTATCTATTGAGTGAGTGGATGTCCTTAAAACTGAGTTTTCCTTGGATGTTGACTAACAACGGTAATCTTGTAACTTGGAGGGGATGTTCCTTATTCTTGATTATCTTCTTAGCTGAGTTTCAGGGACACATTCTTCTGTGGAACCATTACCAATAGTCTCTATTTCATTTCCTGAGTCTTCATTATTATCATTTCCCAAATCAACATTGATATCAATTTCTAATTCACCACTGTTCTCAGCATTGCCACTGTCAGCCTCAGCATTTCCTCTTCCTGTACTGCATAGTATATCCCTTGAGCTGGCACATTCATCTGTTGAAACAAGGGTGGGGCTGATATCTGTGGTAATAGAAATGAGGATAAGAGGTAATGTAGGACTGAACTTTTCAACAACAGGAAGATCGTTTAAGCTTGGTAATTTGAAGGGATAGACTTGTTAATAGAATTGAACATCCCTAGAGACAAAGATGGATTTATCAGCCATGTCATACATGTAGCCCTTTACATTTGCTGGAAACCCTATAAAAACACATTTCCTAGCCCTTGATTGCATCTTATTCCTTCCCTGTGAAATAGTTGCACCAAAACACAAGCATCCAAAAGATTTGAGCTGATCATAGTTTACTGCTTTCCCAAATAGTATCTCAAATGGTATTTTTTCAGCAATAGGCAATATGTTGATTAAAAAAGAAGAATGGAGAACACAGTGACCCCAAAATGTCATAGGTAAACCTGACTGGAACCTTAGTTCCCTTGCTACATTAAGTATATAATGATGTTTCCTTTCTGCCACCCCATTCTGCGGGGGTGTATGTACACATGATCTTGGATGCACAATGCCATTCTCATTTAAGAAAGCTGTCATCATAAATTCACCTCCATTGTCTATCCTTGCCACCTTTATCTTGGCAGAGAACTATGTATCCACATATGAGTAAAAATTCTGAAATATAGACTTTACCTCTGATTTGTGTTTCATCAAATGCAGCCAAGTAAACCTGCTATAATCATCAACAATTATAAAGAAATAGTGTTCTGCTTTAAGAGAGGCAGTGGAAAAAGGTCCCCACACATCCATGTGTATTAAATCAAAACATTTATCAACATTGGAAATATTAACAGGAAAAACAGTCTTCAATTCTTATGTTTGGCAAAGTGACAGGCATCACAAACAAACTCCGAAGACTTATAAGAAGGACAAAACTTTATTACATTCAGAGAATGAATTTTATTTATACGATAATGTCCTATTCTATTGTGCCATGTTTCTACAGACAGACTATTACACTGAACATTAGTACTACTATCGGAAGGAGGATTCCTTTTCTTGACAGGAGGATGAGTGATCAGGTACAACCCATTATCTTCTTTAGCAAAACCAGCCATCATCTCAAGATGTCCCTGAATGGTACAAGAATTAGCTCCCATAACAATTTCATAGCCTGATTGTTTTGCCAATTTGCTTGCAGATATAATATTAAATGCAAAAGAAGGAATGTATAACACATTCTGGAATAATACGTCAACTTGGAGTCTGATTTCTCCTATGTGTGTAGCAGCCACTGTTTCTCCATTTGGTAATTGAACAAAGATTCCATGGATCTTATGATAATCATCAAAGTATTCTAATGAGTAGTTATTATAATCAGTTGCTCTTGAATCTAATATCCAAATGGCAAATGAATTCAAAACAGCATTCTGTTAAAAAAATAATATATGTGGGTCAAATCCTAAGTCATCCACAACCTTCGACATTATTGTGCATGTCTTAATTTTTTGCATGCCTTCACGGATTTCTCTGGGACTCCACGTACTGCCGCCATTGCCGCAATGTAGCTCTACATGCTCTCACATTATGCTGCATTAGTCTCTCAATCTTTAGTATAAATGGCATTGTTTTCTTTGTAATTAGACACTTCAATTCAATATATTTTGAATTCATTCATTTGCTTTCTTTCATTCTTCTTCTTTCTTTGTCCCTCACATAGAATACATACATACATACATACATATATATATATATATATATATATATATATATATATATATATATATATATATATATGTTTTCCTTTACTCTTTTTGAGGTTAATATATATATTTCTATATTTCTCAATTCATCAATTTCTTATTTTGTCATTTAGATATTTTTCCTCTATTATTTAATTTCTATAATTCTCAATTTTTGATTCTTTGCTTCCGCATTATTTCGCTATATTCCTAACAAGTGGTATCAAAGCGGTTTAATTGAGAGTTATTTTCCAAGATGTCGACTGTTACCAAGTTCGATATCGAGAAGTTCGACGGGAAAATTAGCTTTTCTATCTGGAAGGTTTAGATGGAAGCCGTTCCAACCCAGAACGGTTTGAAGAAAGCTCTAGCTGGGAAGAAGAAGAAACCGGCTACAATGACAGATGAAGGTTGGGAAGATTTGGATGACAAGGCACGTTCAACCATTCTTTTGTGCCTGTCTAAAAAGGTTCTACGTGAGGAAGTAAGTGAGACGACTGCGTCAGATTTATGGTCCAAGTTGGATACGCTTTACATGGCCAAAACTGTGGCGAACACGCTACGCCTGAAGGAGCCTCTGTACTCAATCCGTATGACGGAAGGTACTTCTATTAAATCTTGGATAAATTCAATTCTATTTTATTGGACTTGGAAAATATTGATGTCGTAATTGACGATGAGGATCGTGCTGTTTTATTGCTTGTCTCTCTCCCTAGATCATACAAGCATTTCAAAGAAATTATGCTGTATGGTAATAGTAATGATACCCTTACTTTCGACAATGTTAAGTCAAACCTATTGTCCAAAGAAAAGTTTGACTTTGAAATTAAGTCTGAGGACAAAGATGAAGGCTTGACCGTAAGGGGTCGTTTACTTGAATCAGTGAGTAGCAATAAAAATTCTAGATCCAAGTCCAAAGGACATAAGTCTAACAAATCCTATAAGTACTGCAAGAAGCATGGTCATGATGTGACTGCATGCTCCAACTTGAAAAAGAAACAAGAGAGAGAAAATAAGTCCGCTGAAGCTAGTGTTGTTGAAAGTGATTCAGAAGGCGATGTTATGTTATCTGTTACCTCCAGTTGCAAACGGAGCGAAACCGAGTTGATTCTGGACTCTGGTTGTACATTCCACATTTGTCCTCACAAAGATTGATTCGTCTCTCTAGAACCGGTTGATGGTGGAGTTGTCTTGCTAGGTAATGATACCCAATGCAAGGTTAGTAGAATTAGAAGTGTGCAGATTAAAACTCATGATAACATTATCAGGACTCTTACCAATGTTCGGTATATTCCTGATTTGAAACGCTGGGGTGCAAGTACACAGCTGAAGGTGGAGTTCTAAATGTCATAAAAGGCTCTCTTGTTCTCTTGAAAGCTTCTCGTTCTTGAAGCTTGTACGTCTTGCATGGCACTACTGTGAAAGGTTCAGTAGCGGTATCCTCATCGATGTCTGATGCGGATCTCACTCAATTATGGCATATGCGTCTGGGGCATATGAGTGAGAAAGGCATGTATCTCCTGTGGAAGAAAGACCTCCTTGGTGGTTCAGGCACGGGTAAATTACAATTTTGTGAGCATTGTGTTTTTGGGAAACAAAAGAGGGTTAGTTTCTCTACTGCTACACACCGTACCAAAGATGTATTGGAATATATACATTCTGATTTATGGGGACCAACTAAATTCCAGTCTATGTATTTCTGGGTCTATTTCCTAAAACATAAAAATCAAGCATTTTCTATTTTCAAGAAATGGAAAATACTTGTTGAGACTCAGACAGGTAAAAAAGTCAAGAAGCTCAGGACAGACAATGGTTTGGAGTTCTGTGAGTCAGATTTCAATGACATTTGTGCGGCAAATGGAATCGCTAGGCACAGGACCTTGCCTGGTAAACCCTAGCTGAATGGTGTTGCCGAATGTTTGAACAGGACTCTATTGGAAAGAGCTCGTTGTATGCTCTCTAATGCTGGCTTATGGAAACGACGTGATTTTTGGGCCGAGGCCGTTTCTACTGCTTGCTATTTGGTAAATAGATCTCCACATTCATCCCTTGATTTCAAAATTCCAGAAGAAGTTTGGTAAGGTAATCCTGTTGACTACTCTATCTTAAGAGTTTTTGGATGTCCAGCTTATGCTCATTCCAGTACGGGTAAATTAAACCCGAGAGCTGTCAAATGCATTTTCCTTAGTTATGTTTCTAAATCAAAATGGTATCGTCTATGGTCTCCTGATTATCAGAAAATCATTCTGAGTCGAGATATCACTTTTGATGAAAATGCACTACTTTCTTCTGGAAAAGTTCTCAGTACAGATGACACACAGAGTACTGGTGAAAAGGTGGAGTTTGAGTTCAGGCCTATTCATAGTATTGCTACCACCGATTGTAATACTAAAGATGATGCATCTACTAGCACCGCACCTCTCGTCGAGCCACAACAAGAGTATTCCATTGCTATGGATCGTCCTAGAAGGACAATTAAAAAACCTGCTAGGTATGCTAGTGATTATGAAACCAATATGGTTGCTTATGCTCTTTCAGTCGCATAGGAGGTTGATGGTGATCCATCTTGATATTTTGAAGCTCTTCCTATTGCTAAGTTCAAGCAGTGCTTGAGTTTAGTCGGCTGTTCCAATTGCTAATTCCCACAGTGAATTTGATCCAAGGTGGAGATTGTTAGAAAAATAATATATGTGGCTCAAACCCTAAGTCATCCACAACCTTCGACATTATTGTGCATGTCTTTATTTTTTGCATGCCATCGCGGATTTCTCTGGGACTCCACGTACTGCCGCTATTGCCGCAATATCCTCCCATGTAGCTCTACATGCTCTCACATTATGCAGCATTAGTCTCTCAATCTTTAGTATAAATAGCATTGTTTTCTTTGTAATTAGACACTTCAATTCAATATATTTTGAATTCAGTCATTTGCTTTTCTTAATTCTTCTTCTTTCTTTGTCCCTCACGTAGAATACATATATATATTTGTTTTCGTTTACTCTTTTTGAGGTTAATATATATATTTCTATATTTCTCAATTCAACAATTTCTTATTTCGTCATTTAGATATTTTCCTCTATTATTTAACTTCTATAATTCTCAATTTTCGATTCATTGCTTCCGTATTATTCCGCTATATTCCTAACACATTCTTTTATGGTGTGTTTCATTCTTTGGTATGTTGAAAGTGAGGGGGGCTCCTTGTGCGCAGTAAACAATGGTCTAGCCTCTGTGTTACAATAAATTCAAAAAGCAACTCATACCATATATCAACTAAACAAGTTAAATTTATAGTAATTCTTTAACTCATAAGTTGAACATTATATTTTAGCACCAACAGACTCATAGACAATATCAACACCTTTTGGGAACTCCTCCTCCAGAACCTGGTATAGTAGATCGAACTAAGATAAAGTAGTTTGGGTTGGGGAAATAATGCCTTGCATATACATCAACAGAAAAACCAGATCAGAAGCAACCAGTTTTGTCAACAACTTTTTTGTAAGACGGGAATACGTAATAGAAATCGACATTTCATCCTCTGTATTTAATTGCATTGGATATTAAACTTCTGAATTCTGATGCCATTGTACAATTGTTAATCTTGGTTTTAATGGAAGTCAAGGTTGCTCAAATGGAATTGGGAAAGGTGGTTTGTTGCGCAGGTATACTGTTAAAAGTGCATAAGAATCGTCTAAGACTTAGAAATGAATCTTTAGTCCTGAAAGATGAGTCAACAAATTAAAATCGAAAGAGTTTGAGGTTACCTCTTCGTCTGTTTCGTGAGTCATTAAGCATTCGTTTTCATACTCCAATTCCATCATTTTGTTCACTAGATATAATAATGTCATATCTTCTTTTGAGGTATTGCTTTCGTCATGTAGAATATTCAGACTCACTTATTTCTAGTAGGTCACTTGTTTCATTATATCCTGCTGATCTTGAGGTTGATGATTGATTGCTTACAAGAGTTGCGCTTCTTTCAACATTTTCTTCTTCGATTTTTGCGTTCATTTCGAACACATATGCTTTGAGATCACTGAATAATTTATGAATTGTGAGGGTTCTAAGATCTCTATGATCTCTTATTGCATTCACCTTCATATCCCAACTTGAAGGTAGTCACGCAATATTTTGAGCGAAATTTCCTTCTTGTTGATGTCTTTACCCAAATCATTGATTTCTCCTTCTATCTTTATCAATCTCGCTTCCATGTCGATTATACTATCATTTTAAAGCATTTTGAAATCTTTGAACTTTTTCATGGCGATAGACAGCTTATTGTCTTTTTTTTTTCTTTTTTTTTTGTCGCTTTCTCCAAATTAGATGACTGTTTCTCATATTTCCTTTGCGGTAGTGCACTTTCTATACATTGAATTAATTATTTAAATACAAATATTGGGCATTAAATTAGTCGCACAATGCGCATCAGCGCGTGTAAAAACTAGTAATAATTTTTAAAAATGGTTAAAATTTGTTAGTGTTTTAATTGCTCAAAAAAAACCCCACATATAATTTGCAATACTATTATGGCAAACTAAGATAGGGTTAGTTTAGTGTCAGTTTGTTCTATAGAGGACTGATTGATCAGATACAGCAACAGAGAGGGACTGACACTGAAGATCTGTTTTAGGAAGATGTTTCCTTGATGCAGTACGCGGTTTAAGAAGTCAGATTTGGAAAGAATATCACTGTATCTGCCTTGGAAAGGTATGGACTGAATTTTTAAGATTACATTCTTCATATATCGTCCTACCATCAACAATCAGAGATATCTATGGAGAGTGTTCTTACTATGGAACTATAAGAACTCTTATTCCACAAGAATTAGGGTTACGCTTTTAAGAACAAAGAAACACTCCGATTATCATGCCTCTTCTCAATACAACATGTTCTTGGTGATTATGATGAAGAAATTGAGAAGAAATATCACTTCTTAAATGAAAGGACGCTAAGATCACACAGTTGTGGGAACAACAGAGAACAGCGTCACTGAAGTGGACTGCATCAGAGTTAGCTCTCCAAGTGAAGGGATTTCATTGGACTTCTGTATGCATGGCTCTCCCAACTTCAACAATCCACTAAACCTGTGTAGACTGGGTACGTACCTTGTGTGGGGAACTTGGGTGAGGTTATTGTTTCTCTACCTTTCTACATTGGATTATGAGTTAGTGGATTGGACGCCTTTGTGATCGTCCCCCAGACGTAGATACACACCGTATCGAACTGGGTAAACATCTTGTGTGTTGCTTTGTGCCTTTGTCTCTTTCTATAAACATCTCAATGATCTACCTAACTGACTGACATCATCGTTGAATCAGTCAGTCCATTTCATTAGTCGTTTAATCTGGTTAATTTGATTAAAAATAAGAAAATTCAAATTTACATGTGGTATCAGAGCTTTTAAGTCTACATAGTGACTTGATCTGTACGGGAATAATTTTTTTTTTTTTGCATTGTTCTCTTTTTATTGGAAGTGCCTCTGTGTGTCGGTTGGTAGTGTTGCTTGTGTGTGTGCTTTTGGCTTGTTGTTATTTTTGTTCAGGATGGATGCAAGTATGAAACCACCAGAACTGGATGGTCACAACTACTCTTTCTGGAAGGCTCGTATGGAGATCTATCTCCAAGCACAAGGTACCAGGGTTTATCGTACTATTCTTTCTGGATGGAGTCGTCCAACTATTCAGAATTCTAATGGAACTACTAGGGAGAAGCCCATTGAGACTTGGACTGAAGATGAAATGAATGCCTCTAATCTGAACAACAAAGCACTGAACTCTATCGTAGGATCCTTGCATGAATCTGTCTTTTCCTTAGTCACGGGGGTAAAAGAAGCAAAACGAGTATGGGAAATTCTTGAAACCAGATTTGAGGGCACTAGTGATGTCAAGCAATCAAAGCTACAAACGGTATTGTCAGAATTTGAAGCTCTTAGAATGAACAAAGAGGAAACTATTTCAGTCTTTCACAGTCGGGTTCAGAATCTGATGAATAGAGCCGCAATTCTTGGTGAACCATTCACTTATGAGAGAGTAGTCAAAAAGATCCTTCGATCTTTGCCAAAGCGCTTCCAAATGAAAGTAACTGCAATTCAGGAACACACAAGCTATGAAAAGAAGAGTGTAGGAGAACTTATGGGAAGTTTACACACATATGAACTTGAAGTGCTGGCTGATGATGACCTTGCTGTCAACAAAAAAGGCAAGTCAGTGGCTTTTGTTGCTGAAGCTGATCGAGAATCTGACACAGATGACATAGATGATGAAACCTTAGCCCTTCTAACCAAGAATTTTAAGAAGATATTGAAAGGTTTTAACAAAAAGAGTCAAGGACAGTCTACCAAGACACAATACAAAGGCAGTAACTCCTCATATCAGAAAGCAGAAACACCACCTTTCTCACAGAGCAATCAATCCCAGAATGGCCGAACAAGACAAACCAGAAATAGTTTGACAGATACAGGCAGATCTCTCAACCAGTCAGTGCAGTGTCGAGAGTGTGAAGGTTTTGGACACATACAGGCTGAATGTGCAACTTACCTCAAGAGGAAGAAGACTATATCTGTGGCTACGCTAAGTGATGATGAGGAGGAAGCACCTAATGATCAGACAGATGACAATGTGGGAAACTTTGTAGCCTTCTTTACAGCTACAGAGAATCAGTCAGACGAAAACGAATCCGATGGAGAGTCCTATATATCGACAGATGATTTTGAAGAGAGGCATACTCAACTTGAAATGGAATTTGCTAAGCTTGTTGCAAGCTGGGAATAACTGGTGAGAGTTAATAAAAATTTGAATGATGAACTGAAGGAACGGGATGGTCTTCTGAAGAAACTAAACACGGAACTTGTCACAAAAGAAGATCTTATCACACAAATACGATCTCGAGAAGGAAAACTGATAAAGGAATTGGAAGATCTGAAGAAGAATATCAAGATGATGGATACCACATCAACTATAGACAAAATTCTGGACACTGGTCGAAATCCAAATGATAAAAAGGGTATTGGATTTGAACGAGGAGAACCTTCGAAAAATGTTCCTGTGTTTGTCAAAGAAGGTATGCCAACTGGTACATCAGCTCACAGTTTTGAACGAGGACAGTCATCCCGGTCTGTTCAGATAAATGAAAAGAGGAAGGTACATGATCGAACTACAGATACTGACTTTGGCAGAGTAGCTTTTCAATCTCAGTACTCAAAGTTCAAAAATAAGTATGTCAGAGTCAGACAATATACTCCCATCTGCCATTACTGTCAAACAAAAGGTCATACTCGACCTAAGTGTTATTTTTTTTACAGAGATCAAAGAAAGGAATAATATCAGAACAAGACTATTACACCGTTCACAAGGCAAGTTTGGGTCAGAAAGTCAGAAGTAATATGTTATCCCACTATAGTTCTGACTGCTTCTACGACTGAAGCAAGATGGTATTTCGACAGTGGCTGTTTCAGGCATATGACTGGAAATGTAAAGTGCCTTATGGCTGTTCAACCTAGCAGTGGCTCAGTTACATATGGAGACGGGCAAAAAGGTAAAATAGTTGGAAGTTCTGTTAGTCAGTGGTCTGAAAGCAAACCTTATTAGCATCAGTCAGTTGTGTGATCAAAACTGGAATGTGTGCTTCAATCGTAACTGCTGTAGAGTCAGTGACAAAGCCGATCAAAATCTGAACACGATCCTCAGACAACTGTTATGTACTGACTAATGAAAATGCTTGTCGCCTATCAAAATCTGATGAATCAAAACTATGGCATAGACGACTGGGTCACATAATGTAACACCCTCCAAAACATGCTATATAAAAAGCCTTAACACATGAAGATATCACAACAAAACCCTAGCACAGCGGAAGATAAAAAGGTAACTGGATAAACTTAAATCCAAAAATGGGGTGTTATGCCACGTTTACCAACAACGGTAAACGCTAAGACCAAATCTGCATGGTATACAACTATCCCAAAACTCACAAGTCTAAAACTAAACCGGCTCACAGGCCGTAAGACAAATGAAAGGCGCTACACTATCGGGCACTAGACATCGCGCTCATCTAGACATCACCAGAAAGAACACAAATAAACATGGGACGATGCCCGGTCAACGAATAATGCTGGTAACCCACCAATACATGTGAAATAACATACATAAGTAAGGTATAAGTTGTAAAACCATTTCCGAAACGGAATACATATATATAAGTGGAAAACCAAGAGTAAAAGCCAACATAAGACTCAACACTCTCAATAAACAACACGGGAACACATCCCAAGACCACAAGAATAACACGACTCACAAAAGAGTCAAGGCATGATCTATCCTCACTCAATAGATCAAAACCCGACAAGTTCCACGCAAAAGAATAAGACTCACACAACCGGCAACACATGCCAAGGCAACACATGCCTTTGTGACTACACACGTCACAAGAGAAGAACTCACCACACCTGCTACAATAGCCCTCGTGACATCACCTATCACGAGTTGGTATGCCTGCCTTATGCCCTGTTCCAACCTTATGGCTACCCCCAACCTTGTTCCTTCTTTCCAACCATTACCTCCAGGACCGCTGTATTTCTTAGTCCAACCTTTTCCCTCATGGGACCGTCGTCCCCCACCATCGACCACCAACGAGACCACCAATTTCATAGTACACAAGGTACCGTACACACACACGGCGACACACGCCATCCCAAGAAAATACGTGAACCTGACACACAGGTCACAACTCCATAATCGCATCACGGCCACCACGAGGACGCTGTCGTACCTTGGTGATTAAGGCCCCATAAACCAAATCGTGCAATCCAGGTACAGCCACACACGCATCACACCTCAACAGGAATCAATCAACGGATCTCAACGAAGATATGAAACATACTCAATAAAGGAATGCGTCACAGCCCAACAACCACAACGATGAATAACACAAGTTATCATCAACTAATCGGAAGGTACAAACAACGCACACGCTAGCGTTTAGACACCGAACTAGCATGCTCATCAAACGGATAAACCAAAGGAAGTTCCGAGGAACACACAAGACACATCACGGTTCAACGAAACACAATGTTGAACACTTAGCAAAATTTAAGACACCAAAGTCCTACATGGATACCTACCATATAGTTCTAGACATACGAAACATCAAGAAAACACTCAAATAGTTCCACAAAAGAACATCGCGAAGTCAAAAGATCAAATACAGAGTCACAACACCGAAGTGTTCCCTGCGGGTAGACCCACGGGTAGGCCCCTACCCGTGGTTCTGCACGCGGGTACACTACCCACAAGGCCAATGTACCTGCGGGTGGGCGGCGGGTAGGGCTCTGCCCGTCGTTCCGCCCGTGGGTACATCCCTGTGTCCAAAATAATCCCTTTGGGGATTTTCAACTCCAAGCTCAAATTCAAGTCCAAAACATGCCAAATCTCACCCAATACAACAAAATGACTTGAATCATAGGAAATGCTAAACAATGGCACAAATGAACCCTAAACACAAGCTTTAGATATGCATTTTCACAAGACAATGCATACACCACTCACATTTCATAGCAAAACACAAGTAGAATCCAAGAAATCACATATAGGTAAGCAAAATAGATTTTCTTGAGCATGGGTTACCTCTTGTAGACTAAAAAACTTCACTTTACACCTCAACAAGCTCCTCATAAGGCTCACTTTCCAAACCCACTTCAAGAACAAACCAAAAGATCATAAAGATCCTACCTTTAAGAAAAGACACCTAAGATGAAACCAAAAACACAAGATGGACTTAGATCTTACCCTCCTAGATGCCTAAATAAGTGAAAGGTGGAATCTTGGAAGCAACTCTTGAAGTCTTGGCAGGGTCTCAACTTGGCTTGGAGGAAAAGCTACTCACAACACCGAAGTGTTCCCCGCGGGTAGACCCACGCGGGTAGACCCACGGGTAGGCCCCTACCCGTGGTTCTGCCCGCGGGTACACTACCCACGAGGCCAATGTAACTGCGGGTGGGCGGCGGGTAGGGCTCTGCCCGTCATTCCGCCCGCGGGTACATCCCTGTGTCCAAAGTAATCCCGTTGGGGATTTTCAACTCCAAGCTCAAATTCAAGTCCAAAACATGCCAAATCTCACCCAATACAACAAAATGACTTGAATCATAGGAAATGCTAAACAATGGCACAAATGAACCCTAAACACAAGCTCTAGATATGCATTTTCACAAGACAATGCATAAACCACTCACATTTCATAGCAAAACACAAGTAGAATCCAAGAAATCACATATAGGTAAGCAAAATAGATTTTGTTGAGCATGGGTTACCTCTTGTAGACTAAAAAACTTCACTTTACACCTCAACAAGCTCCTCATAAGGCTCACTTTCCAAACCCACTTCAAGAACAAACCAAAAGATCATAAAGATTCTATCTTTAAGAAAAGACACCTAAGATGAAACCAAAAACACAAGATGGACTTAGATCTTACCCTCCTAGATGCCCAAATAGGTGAAAGGTTGAATCTTGGAAGCAACTCTTGAAGTCTTTGAAGGGTCTCAGCTTGGCTTGGAGGAAAAGCTACTCACTTTTCTATAGAGAAGGTAGAGCTAATATTTTAGAAAGTGTAAGGGATAGAATGAAGATGTCTTCCAGGTTAGGTTACAATACTAACATTAGGTGAAAGGTCAAGAATGCCCTTACTAACATTAGAAAGTGTAAGGGACAAGGGAACTCCCTTCAAAGCTCAAGGTACAACTTGACTTTGGAATTGACTAGTCAAATACTAGTCCCCAAGTATTAAATTTCAGGATTTTAGGAATTAATTCCTCAATTGAAATATGATTAATTACTCAATTAATCCATTAGTGGAATTTGGATTTTTGGGGTGTCACATTCTCTCCCCCTTCAAAGAAGCTTCGTCCCCGAAGCTTGGGTACGACGAATTAAAACAAATGGTAATAGGAAACAACGTTGTGACAGGAGATTCAAGAACGAATTCTTTTGGTCAATCTCAAAAGATTTCACAAGAGTTGCAAAGCAAGAAGGAAGGCGTAACAAATCAAGGATTGACAAGAGTTTAACAAAAGGTTGGATTGAGCATCACGAACTCTAGTCTTAACACCAACATCAACTTCTAACCAAACACTAAGAACAAGACAACCAACACAAAACACCCACTACTACTACTAAGCTAACTAAGCCACAAGGCAACAAGCAAAACAAGCACGAAAGCAACAAAAAGCAACCAACAACGGCAACAACGGCTAGGGAGATACAACTACTAAGGAGAAAGGCGAACAAGGTAACCACAGCTGCACACTAGAAGGACTCGCTCTCCGACTCCTCGGATTCTTCATCATCTTCCAGCTTGAACTAGCTTCAATCTGATCCAGCCTCTGGTTAACTGCGATGAATGGCGTCTTCATAAAAGCGAAGCAACTAAACCAACTACCCAAACTACAAGCTAACAACCACGACAAACAAAAGAGAACGACTAAACGCACAACTGAGCAAACAACAAAACACAACCAACAGGTGGCCACAACACAACGGTAACAACAAACGAGGGAAGGAAGACGAGCTTACCCCAACAAAACGGTCGGCTTGCGAAACGGGTGACAAAACTTAAGAGGTGAGTTGAAAACGAGGTTTCAAGCAACAAAGGTGTTCGCCACTAAAAGAATTTAGGGAAACCAAAGATTCAAATTAAGGTGGTGAGATAGATAGGTTTGGTCACAACGAAGTTCAACACCCAAACCGTTGATTAACAAAACAAGAGACAAGTCTTAGAGATAGGTTGAGGGTTCACAAAGGTAAGACAAGAAAGAGAGATAAGGTGATAGATAAAAGATTAACCGGAAAGGGGTAACTAACATTACACCGAGCCTAACTCCTGCTCAAAACTAGCCAAAGATCTACTCAAAACGAGGCGGCTCAGCTAAGGAACAAGCCTGATGTTATCACATCTGTGCTTGTTTTTATGGTTATTTTGAATTATCACAGTAATTAAGCTCTTTAATTTTGCTTATCTAATACATGTTTTCCTTGCTATTATCATTTAATTATGGTTCGCACTTGTTTTGAATATTTTACGGTGGTTGTTAGTGTTTTTGAACCATTTTAGGTCAAAGATATGACCAAGGGGAGTTCAAGGATGAGTTTGGAGCAATTTTGGATGAGTTCGGGGCCCAGTAGACTCGACGCGTCGAGCCAAGGGCTCGACACATCGAAATTTTCCACTAGCTAACTAATTCGCGCACAGGAAGTCTCGACGCGTCGAATATGCGTCTGTTTCTGGGATAAAAACAGACGCTTAAAGTGACGCAGCTGGGCAAAATTCAATACAAGCGCGAGATCTCTTTTCCTAATATCAATTGCGCGGATTTCAAGGCTCATATCTCCATATTAAAAGTTAGCAATTCAAGGAATCTTCCAAATTCTAAATATCATTAAAGACGACAATTTCTTTATTTAAATATAGGAATTAGAATTTGAGTCCAATTTGGTACAAGATTCCTATTTCATCTCAACTTTGTACCCACTATAAAATCCCTCCTTCCTCAACCCTAATAAGGGGGACCGAGACGGAGAGAATTCAGAGATTCTTGGAGACAAGAAGGAGAGAAATCAAGAGCCACAAGTTGTCTTGTAAAGCAAGAAGAAGACTAGGGAGATTTGGGAAAATCGTCTGGTTAATTCTTGTACTCTTTTGATGATTTGTAATTCTTTTTTTATATTTGCTATGTATAATTTAGTCATGCTTGGCTAAATTCTTTAGAGATTCTTGGGTAAAAGTGTTTATGAACCTATGTGCCTGAGCTTTCAGTTTCTTCAATATATTATTATTTGGGTTTAATACTTGTGTTGCAATCGTGATAATATTGTTTGATGCTTGTAATTAATGGCCATAGTTACTAGATTCATAGCCATGTTTGTGTCACCAATGGGAGTTGGGGCATAAATTAGGGCACACACGATTGCACCTAATGGTTGGTCCTTGGGAAAGGGGAACTTATTAGGGGAAGTTTATTCTAGATTGTTGCCAATCGGGAGATGGTAGTAATTAGGAATAATTGAATGCTGATCTTTGATCTTATTGGGTGTTTAAGCCATAGGAGTGGAAATTCACTAGGAATAGAGATTGCAGGAGTAATTCGATT
Organism: Ipomoea nil; assembly: GCF_001879475.1. NCBI lineage: Eukaryota > Viridiplantae > Streptophyta > Magnoliopsida > Solanales > Convolvulaceae > Ipomoea > Ipomoea nil. Next base: position 255,955 of record NW_017619391.1, on the reverse strand, counting down.
CCACTTTGCATTCCCACACAAATCTTAATTCCAAACTAAATATTGCAAACGATAATTGGCACTAGGTGATTAAATACTTGAATCCCATGAATCTCAACTTCTCTCTAATTGTTTTCAAAATCCTGAACCTCTGTTTTATTTTATTTATTTTATGACAATCAATCATCTAAGTAATTGTTAGGATTAGCTATAATGAATAAGTTAGTAACTAGTGCTTGATACAACCACTTCCCTGTGGATCGATAACTCGTACTCCGAGAATTATTTGTTTGCAAATATACTACACATCAAATTGGCGCCGTTGCCGGGGAGGTGGTGTTTCTAGTATTAACATTAGTGAAATCTTTATTCTAGGAGACTAGTCCATTTTTTTTTATTTTATTTTGCTAACCCATAACAAGTTCATTGTTTTGAGTGTGATTTAGTTTATGGATAGATATGCATTCCAAGGAACCATGCCACCGTTTTACCCTCCTTCTCAAGGTTATGAGATGAGTTGGAATATGAATCGAGAATATGGAGGAATGGAACAACAATTCCCTTTCTCAAATTTTGCCAACTCTAGTCAAGGATATTATCAAGAAAGTTCATATCAAACATCACAACCCTAATGGTGCTCATTTTGTGGTGGGAATCACTTTGTGGAAAATTGTTACATGCTCAACCCCACCAACCATATCCCTCAACAATCTACTCAAGGATTTTGTGCCAACATGAGTCAAGCTACTTATCAAAGATGCACACCACCTACTCCACAACCCTCACGGTGCATGATATGTGGTGGATCTCATGAGGCGGAAAATTGTTTTATCATGGATCCCAATTACAAGTATCAAGGGCGAGCTCAAGAGTTGCCGTACCAAGAGTTTCAACAAGATTGTCAATCACTTGACCAAATAATTGAGATGAAGTCCAAAGAGACCAAGTTAATGCAATTGTGCTCGAAATATCTGGAGTTACAAGATCACATGAAAGCTCAACTTGATCGCATGGATGCTCGACTCGATCACATGATGGCTCGACAGTAAGATTTGACAATTCAAGAGCCACTTCAAGATTCATTTAATGGAGAGGTTCTAGAAGAGTTGCTCTTGCCAAATGAAGGTCATGAAGTTGAGAGAAATAAAAAGGATGATGAGGATCTTAGAAAGGAAGATGAAGAAATACTTGATAAATGCATTGAGATGGAGACACCAAGCTGGGAGGAAAATGTAGAGTTGCAAGGTAATGATGGCAAGGAACATATAGAGAGTTGCCCATTAGATGAGGAAGTTCTTAATGGAGCACATGATTTGAATGAGGATGTCTCACCAATGGAGAACACTTCCCTTGGAGTGAACTTCAGAGAAATTTTGAATTTGGGAGGCATTGGAGTTCTTAAGGATAATGGCACACATTTGCCTACCCATATATCCAATGATTCCCAATACTTGCTGGTTCATGTGAATGATCCGAGACTCTCATTACTTGTTGAACAAAAGAGTGTTGAAAAAGAAGGAAAAGAGAATGGTGGCATAATTCTTGATTTGGGCAAATGTGGTTCCTTACATGATGACGTGAAGGGTTCGAGCTTAAGAGAATTTATAAATGGACACCACTTGAAGAAATACTTGGAAGAGAAAGTTGATGGAAAGAAGGGGATTTTTCTTCTCCAATCACTTGATAGTTAGAGAGGTAACGTCGAGCTAACGACGTTAAATTTAGCGCTTCATGGGAGGCACCCCATGTTATCTTTTATTACTTTCCCTATTTATTTATTGCTTTCTAGTTTCGTCTTATTTAGTTTTATTATTTTCTAGTTTGTAATTATTTTATTGCTTCTTAGTTTTCTCTTTTCTCTTGTTCTCCTTTTCTTTTATTTTGCATCAGGGATGATGCAAAGTTTTAAGTGTGAGGGGGAGGAATCATTAATTTGGGGATATTTCTAAATTTTTTAAAATTATTGCTTTTGCTTGGATGACTCATATGCTATTTTTGGTGAATAAGCTACTTGTCTTAGCATGCAGTTACAATTATTCTCTCTTGTTGGTTTGTGGTTTGTTTTAGTGGTGCTTGCTGCATCTCAATTTGTGATGGATGATTTGAGGTGTAACACATATTTGATCTATTCTCTTGCCAATAGCTTTGTTAACCACTTAATAATTGGATTAGTTCTTGATCTTGTGTTTTGCATTGCTAGTGAAGGCTTATGTGAGATTCCGGTCATGGATGTTTTGCTAGAACTTGCCTCATTACTCCCTAAGTGATGTCTAAGTTTTGCATGTTTTGAAGTGATTTTGACCATTTTTGTTTAGCCATACCCTTTAAACCTGTCCCTATATATATTTTATCCTTCGTATACCCATTGTGCCTTTTGTTTGTTCAAATAAGTGCTAAGCACTTATCCCCTCTTTGTGATTGTTTTTCTTTGATTTACCCCATTATTATAACCCTTAGCCCGTGGCCAAATATTTCCCTTCCACCCTTGAGAGAATGAAACTTTTATCTTCATCTTTTCCGTAAGAAGAGTTTTATGGAGTTGTGCTACGAAAAAAAGCAGCTAGTGTTACAAATGTTCAAGTGTGGAGGTCATGAAAGTTTGGATTAAAATTATCTTGCTATATCCAAAAGAAGTCCAAAGACAAAGAAAAGAATGAGAAAAAAAAAAAAAAATTGAAAGTTTTTGAGTTTGGATCCCCACTTTACCAAAGAGATGCTAAGTTCTTAAAAGAAATTTGCTCCTTGGAATTATGATTATCTCATCTCTTCCAAATTTTGAAAAGTTTAGATAAATTGTGACATTCTCTCTTTTTGATTAATTTTTCCATACCACTTCTTTGTTAGCCATCACCCGTAGCCCCATTACAAGCTAAATAAAGTCCTATTTGATCTTAGCATGCATTCTTAGATTTGATCTAGGGGAGTATGAAAAGCAAGCCTAAGGGATCTCATTCATGAACCGTATCTTGCATAATCTCAACTGAGTATTTGTGCCCATTTGATCCTCACATGCTTTAAATTCTTGGTGCTTGGTTATTGGCTTGGAAATGGGTCTCTTATGTGCCAAACTAATTTGATTCTTGAAGCTTGTTGTTTTGTAGCAAGTGGGTTGGTGGTTTGAAAGGTTGTGCAAGAGAGAGCATGAGTAATTTGTACGTTTTGACTTGTGATTTTATTCCTTAGTTTTGCTTGAGGACAAGCAAAAGCTTAAGTGTGAGGCGGTGATGTTATCACATCTGTGCTTGTTTTTATGGTTATTTTGGATCATCACAGTAATTAAGCTCTTTAATTTTGCTTATTTAATACATGTTTTCCTTGCTATTATCATTTAATTATGGTTCGCACTTGTTTTGAATATTTTACGGTGTTTGTTAGTGTTTTTTAACCATTTTAGGTCAAAGATATGACCAAGGGGAGTTCAAGGATGAGTTTGGAGCAATTTTGGATGAGTTCGGGGCCCAGTGGACTCGACGCGTCGAGCCAAGGGCTCGACACGTCGAAATTTTCCAGTAGCTAACTAATTCGCGCACAGGAAGTCTCGACGCGTCGAATATGTGTCTGTTTCTGGGATAAAAACAGACGCTTAAAGTGGCGCAGCTGGGCAAAATTCAATACAAGCGCGAGATCTCTTTTCCTAATATCAATTGCGCGGATTTCAAGGCTCATATCTCCATATTAAAAGTTAGCAATTCAAGGAATCTTCCAAATTCTAAATATCATTAAAGACGACAATTTCTTTATTTAAATATAGGAATTAGAATTTGAGTCCAATTTGGTACAAGATTCCTATTTCATCTCAACTTTGTACCCACTATAAAATCCCTCCTTCCTCAACCCTAATAAGGGGGACCGAGACGGAGAGAATTCAGAGATTCTTGGAGACAAGAAGGAGAGAAATCAAGAGCCACAAGTTGTCTTGTAAAGCAAGAAGAAGACTAGGGAGATTTGGGAAAATCGTCTGGTTAATTCTTGTACTCTTTTGATGATTTGTAATTCTTTTTTTATATTTGCTATGTATAATTTAGTCATGCTTGGCTAAATTCTTTAGAGATTCTTGGGTAAAAGTGTTTATGAACCTATGTGCCTGAGCTTTCAGTTTCTTCAATATATTATTATTTGGGTTTAATACTTGTGTTGCAATCGTGATAATATTGTTTGATGCTTGTAATTAATGGCCATAGTTACTAGATTCATAGCCATGTTTGTGTCACCAATGGGAGTTGGGGCATAAATTAGGGCACACACGATTGCACCTAATGGTTGGTCCTTGGGAAAGGGGAACTTATTAGGGGAAGTTTATTCTAGATTGTTGCCAATCGGGAGATGGTAGTAATTAGGAATAATTAAATGCTGATCTTTGATCTTATTGGGTGTTTAAGCCTTGGGAGTGGAAATTCACTAGGAATAGAGATTACGGGAGTAATTCGATTCCACTTTGCATTCCCACACAAATCTTAATTCCAAACTAAATATTGCAAACGATAATTGGCACTAGGTGATTAAATACTTGAATCCCATGAATCTCAACTTCTCTCTAATTGTTTTCAAAATCCTGAACCTCTGTTTTATTTTATTTATTTTATGACAATCAATCATCTAAGTAATTGTTAGGATTAGCTCTAATGAATAAGTTAGTAACTAGTGCTTGATACAACCACTTCCCTGTGGATCGATAACTCGTACTCCGAGAATTATTTGTTTGCAAATATAATACACATCAAATTGGCGTCGTTGCCGGGGAGGTGGTGTTTCTAGTATTAACATTAGTGAAATATTTATTCTAGGAGACTAGTCCATTTTTTATTTTATTTTATTTTGCTAACCCATAACAAGTTCATTGTTTTGAGTGTGATTTAGTTTATGGATAGATATGCATTCCAAGGAACCATGCCACCGTTTTACCCTCCTTCTCAAGGTTATGAGATGAGTTGGAATATGAATCGAGAATATGGAGGAATGGAACAACAATTCCCTTTCTCAAATTTTGCCAACTCTAGTCAAGGATATTATCAAGAAAGTTCATATCAAACATCACAACCCCAATGGTGCTCATTTTGTGGTGGGAATTACTTTGTGGAAAATTGTTACATGCTCAACCCCACCAACCATATCCCTCAACAATCTACTTAAGGATTTTGTGCCAACATGAGTCAAGCTACTTATCAAAGATGCACACCACCTACTCCACAACCCTCACGGTGCATGATATGTGGTGTTTAAGCCATGGGAGTGGAAATTCACTAGGAATAGAGATTACGGGAGTAATTCGATTCCACTTTGCATTCCCACACAAATCTTAATTCAAACTAAATATTGCAAATGATAATTGGCACTAGGTGATTAAATACTTGAATCCCATGAATCTCAACTTCTCTCTAATTGTTTTCAAAATCCTGAACCTCTGTTTTATTTTATTTATTTTATGACAATCAATCATCTAAGTAATTGTTAGGATTAGCTCTAATGAATAAGTTAGTAACTAGTGCTTGATACAGCCACTTCCCTGTGGATCGATAACTCGTACTCCGAGAATTATTTGTTTGCAAATAATTCTACGCATCAAAGCCACAAACAGAAACTGGCACCACAAGAACCCTAAGCTAGATCACTCGGAAACTAAGAACCAGGATGGCGTCTTCAACTGATCTCCGCTGACTTCTTCAACCAAAAGAAACAAGGTACTCACACTTCACAACTTGAGCTCGGCAACCGCTTGACCTTGATCCGTCACCTCCAGACAAGGCTACAACTGATAGATCCAAAACACGAGTTGGATGTCCTTCTCTCCAGCTCTTGGGCTAACTTGATGCAGGCTACCGACTTAACACTTGCATTAGCACACAACCCACAACTCGCTGCGAGGGAACGCTGGAAAACTTCAAAGCTTTGGTTCGGAGGTAAGGTCCAAAACAGGAACGGTAACAAAGGAGAAATGTAACTCAGGAAAAAGAGGCTCACAAGAAGAGGTTCGGTTCAACGGGAAAGATTAGAGTGAAGGGTTTAGGTTCAACAATTCTAGGACCATGTTAGTTCAGAAGAGGATGATTGTAAACAAGGCTACAACTCAGGGGGTAAGGAATCAAAACGAGGTTTAAGGGAGTCGAGAAGGATGAATGGTCTAGATAGTAAACTCAAGGACACGATGGTTGGAAAAGAAAAGAGGATGAGAGTTTAGGTTCCAAACTTGAGACAACGTCAATTAGGAATAGGGTCAAAGTAATCAAAGTTGCAACTTAGGAAATAAGGTTGCCACCTTGCATAGAATCGTTAGAAACGAGAAATACAATAACGAGGTTTAAAAAGGGTAGATAAGGATTTCCTAACGGAAGAATTCTAGGTTTAGGTTCAAGGATAGCATTGATTGGAAAGAGGATCAAGATTTTTCAAAGTCACAACTTAGGAAAGATGAGGTTGTAACCTTGAACAAAATCAAATCAAGAAGAGAACAAGAACGAGGTTTGAAAAGATAAGAAGGATTTTCCAATAAAAAGGCTTTTGGGTCCGCCAAGGTAAAGAGACGAAAACGACTTGAAGAGGATTAGGGATTAGACAAGGGTAAGAGAAGAGGATCGGTTTCAAGAGGTGAAAGGGTTCACGACTTCCGGCGAAACTTCGGCTCAGACGAGGCTTAACTCTTAGACTTTGCCTGATTCCTTCATAAGCTGAAGTCACTGCCGTCTTGCACAAGATGGTTTGGAAAGAAAACAAGAACAAGGTTCGGAAGAAAAGCGATAACTTGGAAAAAAGGGTGATTGAGTTTGTCTAGGGAAAAGAACAGGTTAACGAGGGTCAAGGGTAACACTCAAAAAAGCTAACGCTCGAAGCTAACACGCAAGGAAAGACACAAAGACGAAGGGAGGAGCAACAAAAGGGTACAAAACTTACTTCACCGGTTCCCACTTGCATCTGACTCACAACTGTTGATCTTGCCTTGTCGAGGTTGTTGTTGAGTCCGTCGAAGTCTTTCTCTTAGCACTGCACTCAAAGGACCGGTGACCTTTCTTGCCACAAACAAAGCACTCTATCGGTTTCCCAAGACATTCCACGCCGGGGTGGTCACTTCTACACTTCTTGCAAATGGAGCACTTTCCTTTAGCCTTGTTGTTCCGGATTGGCCGGGGAGTCTTACCCCTCAAAGAGTCGTCTCTTTGCAAGCTTCTTGTTGATTCAGCACCAGAAACAACCATCAAACTCCTATCCGCATGTGAAACACCTCCCTCAAGCTTGTTCTTACGGTTCTTCCGGGTTCTCTTCTGAACTTGCGGTACTCGGTAAAGGTCAGCAACACAACGGTAGGCTTCCTTGGCTTGAGCAGGATAGAACCACTCGCGTAACTTAACCTCCAGATCTTCCCAACTGAACTCTGGATCTTGTCTACAGGCTGGCCCTTCAAGCATCCACCACGAGTCCGCTTCTTGTCTAAGGTAGAACGTAGTTAACTTCACCTTGCGATCCTCCGGGCAAGCCACTACTTCGAAGACCTTGTCGAACATCCGGATCCACTCGTCTAGCACTGCGAGATCTTCTTCACCGGCGAAGGTCGGGGGACGGAGACTTGAGACTTGGCGTACCACGTCACGATTCCCATTCTGAAGAGGGTGATTGTTGAGGAGAGCATTGCTTAGCGTCTGGGAGATCTGTGTCAGCTGATGCAGGCTTTGAATAACTGCTCGTTGATGGCCGTTTCTAAAGACCTTGCACGACGTCTCGATGGTGCCATCCTTGACTTCTACAGCAACAGCACGATAACGGGAGGAAACTTAGGACCCGCACCCTTACCTGGTGCCTTAAATAAAGAGAACCAAAGCTAAAAAGGAAACAAGCACATAAAACACAACAGAAAACAACACAAGAACTCAAAACCTCACCGCGCGTCCTAAAGTCCTAAGTCCTAAACACTTAGATCCTTAAGGTCGCTTAGGGTCTCAAACCACACTTAGCCACTTAGAAAGTCTAGACTTAATTCTTCCTAGGCTCAAACCTAGGCTCTGATATCAACTGTAACACCCCCCAAAACATGCTATATAAAAAGACTTAGCACATGAAGATTTCACAACAAAACCCTAGCACAGCGGATGTTAAAAAGGTTACTGGATAAACTTAAATCCAAAACATGGGGTGTTATGCCACGTTTACCAACAACGGTAAACGCTACGGTCAAATCTGCATGGTATACATCTATCCCAAAACTCACAAGTCTAAAACTAAACCGGCTCACAGGCCGTAAGACAAACGAAAGGAGCTACACTATCGGGCACTAGACATCGCGCTCGTCTAGACATCACCTGAATGAACACAAATAAACATGGGACGACGCTCGGTAAACGAATAATGCTGGTAACCCACCAATACATGTGAAATAACATACATAAGTAAGATATAAGTTGTAAAACTATTTTCGAAATGGAATACATATATATGAGTGTAAAACCAAGAATAAAAGCCAACATAAGACTCAACACTCTCAACAAACAACACGGGAACACATCCCAAGACCACATGTAACACCCCCCAAACACGACCTATATAAAAGGACTTAACACCCGCAGATCATACACAAAACTAGCACAACGGAAGAAGATAAAACGGAACTGGATAAAAGAAATCCGAACGGGGTGTTATGCCACGTCTACCAAACACGGTAAACGCTACGGTGATCAATCTGCAAGTGTATACATCTATCCCAAAAGAAAACAGTCTAACACTACAACGGCACACAGGCCACAAAACAAAGGTAAAGGTACTAGATTACCGGCCACTAACATCGCGCTTGTCTAGACATCACCTGAAAGATACAAAGATAAACATTGGGACGACGCCCGGTCAGCGATAATGCTGGTAACCCACCAATACCTGTTAAGTATCATACATAGGTAGGGTATATACAAAAATCATTTCGAAACGGAATACATATATATATAAGTGTAAAACCGAGAGTAAACACCAACTCAAGACTCAACACTCATCAATAAACACCACGGGAACACATCCCAAGACCACAACGGATAACGACACCACAAGGATAAAGACACGACAAACGGCAACACATGCCCTTGTGACTGCACACGTCACAAGATAAGAATACACAACCACGGCTACACAAGCCCTCGCGACATCACCCGCCACGAGTTGATATGCCTTCCTTATGCCCTGTTCCAACCTTATGGCTACCCCCAACCTTATATCTAGTTCCAACCTTTACCTCCAGGACCCCTGTACATACAGTCCAACCTTATTCCCCCGGGAATCGTCATTCCCCCTCCAACACAAACCACCAATTCATAGTACACGAGGTACCGATTACGCACATGGCACACATGCCCGGATAACACATGTTATCCCCCAAAAACGTGAACCTTACACAAAAGCCACAACTCCATAATCACGCCTCGGCCACAACGAGGACCGCTGCAATACCTTAGTGCAATCCAGGTAAAGCCACACACGCACCACAACTCAACAAGAGTCAAACAACAGATCACAACGAAGATATGAAACATACTCGATCAAGGAACGGGTCACAGCCCAACAACATCAATGATGACTAACGCAAGTTATCATCAACCAAACGGAAGGTACAAACAACACACACGCTAGCATTTAGACAACAATCTAGCATGCTTATCAACGGAGAAACTCAAGATAGTTCCGAGGAACACACAAGACAACTCACGGTTCAACGAAACACAATGTTGAACACTTAGCACGATTCAAGACACCAAAGTCCTACATGGATACCTACCATATAGTTCTAGACATACGAAACATCAAGAAGACGCTCAAATAGTTCCACAAAAGAACATCGGGAAGTCAAAAGACCAAATACCGAGCCAAACGAATCACGGGGAACAAATCCCATCACAACACCAACCATGTACCCGTAGGCGGACCCACAGGTAGTGCCCCACCCGTGGTTCCGCCCGCGGGAACATCATCCCACAAGGCCGTGTACCTGCGGGTAGGCCGGCGGGTGGTGCCCCGCCCGCCGTTCCGCCCGCGGGTACACTCTTGTACCACAACAAATCCCTTCGGGGATTTTCTTCTCCAAACACAAATTCAAGTCCAAAACATGCCAAATCTCACCCAATACAACAAAATGACTTGAATCATGGGAAAATGCCAAGCTCTAGATATGCAATATCACAAGACAAATGCATAAACTCTCACATTTCATAGCAAAACAGAAGTGGAATCCAAGAAATCACATATAGGTAAGAAAAATAGGTTTTAGTAGAGCATGGGTTACCTCTTGTAGACCAAAAGACTTCACTTTACACCTCACAAGCTCCTTACAAGGCCTAGTTTCCAAACCCACTTCAAGATCAAATCAAAAGATCATAAAGATCCCACCTTTAAGAAAAAGACAACTAAGATGGAACCAAAAACACAAGATAGACTTAGATCTTACCCTCCTTGATGCCCATATAGGTGAAAGGTTGAATCTTGGAAGCAAATCTTGGAATCTTAACTAGGGTCTCAACTTAGTTTGGAGAATAAGCTGCACTTCTTTTCTAAAGAGAAGGTAGAACTAATTTCTAAGAATTGTAAAGAATGAAATGAAGAAGTCTTCTAGGTTAGGTTACAATACTAACTCTTGGTGAAAAGTCAAGAATACCCTTACTAAGCTTTAGAAAGTGTAAGGAACAAGGGAACTCCCCTCAATGCTCAAGGTACAACACAACTTAAAGGTTGACTAGTCAAATACTAGTCCTTGAGTATTAAAAATCAGGATTTTAGGAATTAATTCCTCAAAATGAAATAGGATTAGTTAGTCAATTAATCCATGAATTGAATGTGGATTTTTGGGGTGTCACATCCTCTCCCCCTTCAAAGAAGCTTCGTCCCCGAAGCTTGGGTACGACGAATTTGAAACAAACGGCGATAGGGAACAACATTGTGACAAGAGGTTCAAGAACGAATCCTTTTGGTCAAACTCAAAAGGTTCCACAAGGATTTCAAACAAGGAAAGGGCATAACAAATCAAGAATTGTTAAGAACATAACAAGGAGTAGATTGAGCATCACAAACTCTATGCTTAAGACCAACATCTACTTCTACCCAAACACTAAGGACAAGACAACCAACACAAAACACCACTACCACTACAAAGCTAACTAAGCCACAAAGCTACAAACAAAGCAAGCACAAACGCAACAACAAGCAACCAAGCAACGGCGATAACGGCCAATGAAAACAAACACAAGGAAAAAGGCGAACAAGCTAACCACAACTACTAGAAAGACTCGCTCTCCGACTCCTCGGACTCTCCCTCGTCTTCTCCTCTACAGCTCGAGCTGGCTTCGATCTGATCTAGCCGATGGTGCACAGCAACGAACTGCGTCTTCATGCGGTTCTGCTGACGAAGCAAAGCAACAACACGCTCTTCGTGCAACGTGGGGTCGTGCTCCCTCTTGGTGCGAGCTTCCCTTCATCGTTGGTTCTCCTCACTCTCCAAGTCGCTTTCTTCAGCTTCAATGGCTTCTGGTGCTCCCACCACTTCCTCAAGATCGGCTTCATCCTCGGCTTCTTCATCACCTCCCAAACTCTGAACAGCGAGGCTCAACTTCCCGGCATGGATTCCATGCTCAGCTGCCATCTCCGCTCGTTCTTCAGGTGCCTTCCTTGCCACTTCTTCAAGCGTGATGTACTCTCTATCATCTAACTGAAACAGGTGATAACTCCGAAGGTTGGCGGCATCCAACACTAGCTTTCCCACAGCCTTAAGAAGACAACCATCCACACTGACACCCTTCCTAACCAAGATCTAGCTCAACACCATCCCATAAGGCAAACTCTTCCGATTGTGATCCCGGCAAAACACCATGTGTTGCAACATCAAAGCAGGCAAGTTGAACTTAACCATATTCTCCAGACAAAAAACAAAAGTGCACTCCAGCTTACCTAACAACTTGCTCTTGTTATTGTTTGGCAACAAACAGTCCGACACCAACATCACCAAGATCCTTTGCTCCGCAGACAACCACTTCTTCTCTGGCCTAGAGGCTTGAGTGAAACCACTCGTACGGCCTAACAAGTAGCTCAAATAGTCACGGTACCCCATGGTATCCGTACTAATCCAAGAATGACCACTATACTGAGCCACTCCGGTAGCAGACAAACTCAACAACTGAGCCAACCTCTTCTCAGAAAGCACAACCTTTACACCCCTCACCTTAGAGGTGATCTCAAGCCGTTCACCCTCCTTCGTCACAACCATGTGACGGTAAAACTCTTTCACCAAACTCGGGTATGTCTCGGCCCTTATGGCGAGAAACCCATCCAACAAACCTTGATATCTAAGAAAGTCCAACAAGGAACTAGAAAAAGATTCCGGATCAAAAGCTTTACCTTCAAGAACAAGGTAGTGGGTATCCACCCATTCCGCTTTTCTAGCCAAGCTTGACCTTCTAGGCATGGTAGGAGATGATCCAAAGCTCAACAAACAAAGCCCACAACTTCTACCTCTTCACACACGCTGCCTCTCTCTCTCGAGCTCTCGGCGACGCAGCGACAGCAGACCGGCGACGGCGGTGTGGCGGTGGTCCGACGGTGGTGGGGCGACGGGTTGGTGGTGGTGGAGCTATGGGTAGGGAATGGGATTTAGGTGTTCACGGGTAGAGATGAAGGAAAAGAAGAAGGAGAGAAAATTTTGGGGATTTAGGGATTTGGGAGAAATTGGGGAAAAAGATGATTAAATTTGGGGATTTTGGGTAAAGTGGGAATTTATGGTTTAGATGGAATTAAAATTGGATAAGTTCTAAGAAAGATAATTAGCTCAAGTGGTTTAGAAGTTGGGTTGAAAAGGAATAGGCTTGGGTTTGAAAATCAAAGTATACAATTAAACTTTTAGGCTTGATTTGGAGAATACACAAGAAAGAATTTTCGCAAGAATTTTTGCTATTTCCAAATTCAAAGAATACTTGGAAAATTTAGGATGTTCACAAGGAATTGTTGTACATACAGTCCAACCTTATTCCCCCGGGAATCGTCATTCCCGCTCCAACAGACCTCCAACACAAATCACCAATTCATAGTACACGAGGTACCGATCACGCACATGGCACACATGCCCAGATAACACATGTTATCCCCCAAAAACGTGAACCTTACACAAAGGCCACAACTCCATAATCACGCCACGGTCACCACGAGGACCGCTGCAATGCCTTAGTGACTAGTGTCCCATACCACTAATCGTGCAATCCAGGTAAAGCCACACACGCACCACAACTCAACAAGAGTCAAACAACAGATCACAACGAAGATATGAAACATACTCGATCAAGGAACGGGTCACAGCCCAACAACATCAAGGATGAATAACGCAAGTTATCATCAACCAAACGGAAGGTACAAACAACGCACACGCTAGCATTTAGACAACAAACTAGCATGTTTATCAACAGAGAAACTCAAGATAGTTCCGAGGAACACACAAGACAACTCACGGTTCAACAAAACACAATGTTGAACACTTAGCATGATTCAAGACACCAAAGTCCTACATGCATACCTACCATATAGTTCTAGACATACGAAACATCAAGAAGACGCTCAAATAGTTCCACAAAAGAACATCGGGAAGTCAAAAGACCAAATACCGAGCAAAACGAATCACGGGGAACAAATCCCATCACAACACCAACCATGTACCCGCGGTTCCGCCCGCGGGAACATTATCCCACAAGGCCGTGTACCTGCGGGTAGGCCGGCGGGATGTGCACCACCCGCCGTTCCGCCCGCGGGAACACTCTTGTACCACAACAAATCCATTCGGGGATTTTCTTCTCCAAACACAAATTCAAGTCCAAAACATGCCAAATCTCACCCAATACAACAAAATGACTTGAATCATGGAAAAATGCCAAGCAATGGCACAAAAGAACCCTAAACACAAGCTCTAAATATGCAGTATCACAAGACAAATGCATAAACCCTCACATTTCATAGCAAAACACAAGTAGAATCCAAGAAATCACATATAGGTAAGCAAAATAGGTTTCAGTAGAGCATGGGTTACCTCTTGTAGACCAAAAGACTTCACTTTACACCTCACAAGCTCCTTACAAGGCTTACTTTCCAAACCCACTTCAAGATCAAACCAAAAGATCATAAAGATCCTACCTTTAAGAAAAAGACAACTAAGATGGAACCAAAAACACAAGATAGACTTAGATCATACCCTCCTAGATGCCCTAATAGGTGAAAGGTTGAATCTTGGAAGCAAATCTTGGAATCTTGACAAGGGTCTTAACTTAGCTTGGAGAATAAGCTGCACTTCTGTTCTAGAGAGAAGGTAGAGCTAATTTCTAAGAATTATAAGGAATGAAATGAAGAAGTCTTCTAGGGTAGGTTACAATACTAACTCTTGATGAAAATTCAAGAATACCCTTACTAAGCTTTAGAAAGTGTAAGGAACAAGGGAACTCCCCTCAAAGCTCAAGGTACAACACAACTTAAAAGTTGACTAGTCAAATACTAGTCCTTGAGTATTAAAAATCAGGATTTTAGGAATTAATTCCTCAAAATGAAATAGGATTAATTACTCAATTAATCCATGAATTGAATGTGGATTTTTGGGGTGTCACACCACAAGAATAACACGACTCACAAAAGAGTCAAGGCATGATCTATCCTCACTCAATAGATCAAAACCCGACAAGTTCCACGCAAAAGAATAAGACTCACACAACCGACAACACATGCCAAGGCAACACATGCCTTTGTGACTACACACGTCACAAGAGAAGAACTCACCACACCTGCAACAATAGCCCTCGTGACATCACCCATCACGAGTTGGTATGCCTGCCTTATGCCCTATTCCAACCTTATGGCTACCCCCAACCTTGTTCCTTCTTCCCAATCATTACCTCCAGGACCCCTATGCTTCATAGTCCAACCTTTTCCTTCATGGGACTGTCGTCCCCCACCAACGAGACCACCAATTTCATAGTACACAAGGTACCGTACACACACACGGCGACACACGCCTTCCCTAGAAAATAGGTGAACATGACACACAGGTCACAACTCCATAATCGCATCACGGCCACCACGAGGACCGCTGTCGTACCTTGGTGATTAAGGCCCCATAAACCGAAATCGTGCAATCCAGGTACAGCCACACACGCATCACACCTCAACAGGAATCAATCAACGGATCTCAACGAAGATATGAAACATACTCAATCAAGGAATGGGTCACAGCCCAACAACCACAACGATGAATAACACAAGTTATCATCAACCAATCGGTGTACTATCATCATAAAGGAATGTGTTGCCATGTGTGTACGGTACCTTGTGTACTATGAAATTGGTGGTTTTGTTGGTGGGGGACGACGGTCCCAGGAGGAAAAAGGCTGGACTAAGAAGTACAGGGGTCTTGGCGGTAGGAACAGAGCATAAGGCAGGCATACCAACTCGTGATGGGTGATGTCACGAGGGCTTTTGTAGCCGGTGTTGTGTGTTCTTCTCTTGTGACGTGTTTAGTCACAAAGGCATGTGTGGCCATGGCATGTGTTGCCGGTTGTGTGAGTCTTATTTTTTCGCGTTGTACTTGTCGGGTTTTGATCTATTGAGTGATGATAGATCATGCCTTGATTCTTTTGTGAGTCATGTTGTTCTTGTTATCTTGGGATGTGTTCCCGTGTTGCTTGTGAGAGTGTTGAGTTTTAGGTTGGCTTTGACTCTTGGTTTTGAACTTATATATATGTATTCCGTTTCGAAAACAGCTTATACCTTACTTATGTATGTTATTTCACATGTATTGGTGGGTTACCAGCATTATTCGCTGACCGGGCGTCGTCCCATGTTTATCTTTGTGTTCTTACAGGTGATGTCTAGTCGAGCGCGATGTCTAGTGCCCGATAGTGTAGTACCTTTCCCTTGTTGTACGGCCTGTGGGCCGATTTGGTTTTTAGACTTATGAGTTTTTTGGATAGAAGTAAACCATGCAGATTTGGCCGTAGCGTTTATCGTGTTGATAAGCGTGGCATAACACCCCCGTTTGGATTTTATGTTATCCAGTTATCCTTTTTCTTCCGCTGTGCTAGTGTTTTGTTATGTTATCTGCATGCGTTAAGGCTTTTATAATAGCTTGTTTTGGGGGGGGGGGGGGGGGGGTGTTACAGTTGGTATCAGGGCCTAGGTTTTAGCCTAGGAAGAGTTAAGTCTAGACATTCTAAGTGGTTAAGTGTGTTTTGAGACCCTTATGCGACCTTAAGATGCTAAGTGTTAGGCTTAGGACTCTACCTTAAGATCTTTGGTAATCGTGTTGTTGTTGTAGAAGCGCGATGCCTCCTCGTCCCCGAGCCCGCACACCGGAGACCCCGAGCAGCTCGCTAAGAACCTTCACCAGCTGACACAGACCATGCAGATGCTCAGTAAAGCTTTGTTGAACAACAATCACGCTGTGCCGCCTCCTCCTCCCGCTGGGCACCGTGACGTAGGACGTTTAGTGTCGGGGCATCGGCCGCCAACCTTCGCCGGTGAGGAAGACCCAGTAGTCTTAGAAGAGTGGCTACGGGTGTTTAACAAGATCTTTACCGTTGTAGGCTGCCCCAAAGAGAGAAGAGTGGAGTTGGCAACGTTTTACTTTTGCCAAGAAGCGGATTTGTGGTGGGTCCATGAAGGTCCGACTCTTCTGGAAGAACCCGAGTTCGACTGGACCGCGCTCAAAGACAGAATGTGCCAGAGGTTCTACCCAGCACATGTGCACGCTGCCATGTATGAAGAGTTCCTCCACCTGCAGCAAGGCTCCATGTCTGTGGTTGAATACCACAAAAGGTTCTTGGAGTTGGCACGTTTTACGAGGATGCTCGTGCCTACAGAACTCGCTAAAGTCGAAAAATTCGTGGCCGGTCTAAACTATGAGACGCAAAAAGCTTTGACTGTGAGTAGGCCGAGTTCTCTTAAGGACGCTTACGTGTGTGCCGCCGATCTGTTTCGCGTGCAGCTGCTTCAGAGAGGATCGTACGAGCAAGTTAGGAAGAGGACTGAGGGCGGAGGTTCTTCTAACTTAAGAAGCCAAGACCGGGTTTCCAAGCCAAGCAGGTGTCATCTTCATCTCGAGGACCTAAAAGGATGGAGCGAGGGGACCAATCTAAGTTGTTTCCGTGCCGAAGATGTGGGAGAGTGCAAGCGGGCCAAGGTTGTCATGGCCAGGCGTTTAGGTGTTTCCGATGCGGAGATCAAGGTCATAAGGTCGCGGAGTGTCCTCAGCTTGCCGGTCAGAGAGCGTTGCCGCCACCCCCGGGAGCCAGAGGAGCATCAGGAGTTAGTTCGGGTCGCGGAGCAGTTGGAGCTAGGCCACCTGGGAGTGTCTTCGTGATGGCGCGTTCACAGGCTGAGTCGGAGGGCATGGTGGAGGAAGAGTCGGCAGGTAACCCTTTCCTCTAGCCTATCCTTGTTCTTCCCGTGATCATCGTGTTCGTTGTTGTCTTGAGTGTTATCTTGTGTTTCGTAGTTTTCTTTTGCTCGACAATCTTTGGCATGTTTTTCCTTGTTAGCAATTCTTTTGGAGCTTAGTATAAACTTTTCTTGCTAAGTGACTTCCTTAGTTGGCACATAAGTCTCGTTGTGAAGTTAGTCATTTATCTTTGGAATGCTTTGTACTTGGGCCAATTCTACAATCCCTAACCTTGGTTGTTCTTACCACAATTCCAAATTCTTCAAGTATTCTTTGGATTTGGAGATAGCCAATTCATGTCAAAATTCCTTATTGAGTATCTTATAAAAATCGAGCCTAGTGTTTAATTGTAACCTTTGAGCTTTAAACTCAAGCCTATTCTTTGCCAACCCAACTTCTAAACCACTTGAACCAATTGTCTTTCTTGGAACCTATCCAATTTTAATTCCATCTAAACCATAAATTCCCACTTTACCCAAAATCCCCAAATTAAATCATCTTTTTCCCCAATTTCTCCCAAATCCATAAATCCCAAATCCTCTTTTCTTCTTCTCTTCTCTACCCGTGAGAACACCTTACCCCACCCCCACCCGTAGCTTCACCACCACCACCAACCCGTCGCCCCACCGTCACCGAGCCACCGTCACCGAGCCACCGTCGCCGTCGCCCGGAGCTGCTGTGCCGCCGCCGACCTGCTGTCGCCGAGAGAAGCCGAGAGAGAGAGAGAGCTCGAGAGAGAGAGAGGGGAGCGAAGTGAGGAGGAAGAAGAAGAATTTGTGGGCTTTGTTCGTTGAGCTTTGGGTCATCTCTTACCATGCCTAGAATATCAAGTTTAGCTAGGAAAACCGAATGGGTGAATGCCCACTACCTTGTTCTTAAAGGTAAAGCTTTTGACCTGGAATCTTTTTCTAGTTCCTTGTTGGATATGCTTAGATTCCAAGGTTTGTTGGATGGGTTTCTCGCCATAAGGGCCGAGACTTACCCGAATTTGGTTAAACAGTTTTATCGTCACATGGTTGTGACAAAGGAGGGTGATAAGCTTGAGATCACTTATAAAGTGAGAGGTGTGAAGGTTGTGCTTTCTGAAAAGAGGCTAGCTCAGCTTTTGATTTTGACTGCTACCGGAGTAGCTCAGTATAGTGGTCATTCTTGGATTAGTACGGATACCATGGGGTACCGTGACTACTTGATCTACTTGTTAGGCCGTACGAGTGGTTTCACTCAAGCATCAAGGCCGGAGAAGAAGTGGTTGACTGCCGAGCAAAGGATTTTGGTCATGTTGGTATTGGACTGTTTGTTGCCGAACAACAACAAGAGCAAGTTGTTGGGTAAGTTGGAGTGCACTTTTGCCTTCTGTCTCAAGAACATGGTTAAGTTCAACTTGCCTTCTTTGATGTTGCAACACATGGTGTTTTGCCGGGATCACAACCGGAAGAGTTTGCCTTACGGGATGGTGTTGAGTTGGATCTTGGTTAGGAAGGGTGTCAGTGTGGATGGTTGCCTTCCTAAGGATGTGGGAAAGCTAGTGTTGGATGCCACCAACCTTCGGAGTTGTAATCTGTTTCTGTTGGATGATGGTGAGTACATCACGCTGGAGGAAGTGGCAAGGAAAACACCTGATGAACGGGCCGAGTTAGCAGCGGTGCTTGGGATCCATGCTGGGAAGTTGAGTCTCGCTGTCCAGAGCTTGGGAGGCGATGAGGAAGCCGAAGATGAAGTCGACCTTGAGGACGAAGTGGGAGCACCGGAGGCCGTTGCAATTGAAGAAAGCGACTTGGAGGGTGAAGAGAACCGACGAAGAAGAGAAGCTCGCACCAAGAGGGAGCACGACCCCATGTCGCACGAAGAGCGTGTTGTTGCTTTGCTTCGTCAGCAGAACCGCTTGATCGAGGAGAGCTTTGCCTACATTAGGATGCAGTTTGTCGCTGTGCATCACCGGCTAGACCAGATCAAAGCCAGCTCGAGTCATAGAGGAGAAGATGAGGAAGAGTCCGAGGATTCGGAGAGCGAATCTTTCTAGTAGTTGTGGTCACCTTGTTCGCCTTCTTGGCCGTTGTTGCCGTTGTTTGGTTGCTTGTTGTTGCTTTTGTGCTTGCTTTGCTTGTATCCTTGAGGCTTAGTTAGCTTCGTAGTAGTAGTGGTGTTTTGTGTTGGTTGTTTTGTCCATAGTGTTTGAGTAGAAGTTGAAGTTGGTGTTAAGACTAGAGTTTGTGATGCTCAATCTACTCCTTTGTTAGATTCTTGCCAATTCTTGAATTGTTATGCCTTCTTTCTTATTGGAATCCTTGTGGAATCTTTTGAGCTTTGACCGAAAGGATTCGTTCTTGAACCTCTAGTGACAATGTTGTTTCCTATCACCGTTTGTTTCTAATTCGTCATACCCAAGCTTCGGGGACGAAGCTTCTTAGAAGGGGGAGAGGATGTGACACCCCAAAAATCCACATTCAATCCATGGATTAATTGAGTAATTAATCCTATCTTAATTGAGGAATTAATTCTTAAAATCCTGATTTTTAATACTTGAGGACTAGTATTTGACTAGTCAATATCAAAGTCATGTTGTACCTTGAGCTTTGAAGAGAGTTCCCTTGTTCCTTACACTTTCTAAATGTTTGTAAAGGCATTCTTGACCTTTCACCAAGTGTTAGTATTGTAACCTAACCTAGAAGACATCTTCATTGCACCCCTTACACTTTCTAAAACATTAGCTCTACCTTCTCTCTAGAAAGGTGAGTAGCTTTTCCTCCAAGCTAAGTTTAGGCCTTCCCAAGACTTCAAGATTTGCTTCCAAGATTCAACCTTTCACCTCTTTGGGCATCTAGAAGGGTAAGATCTAAGTCCATCTTGTGTTTTTGGTTCCATCTTAGATATCTTTTTCTTAAAAGTAGGGTCTTTATGATATTTTGGTTTGTTCTTGAAGTGGGTTTGGAAAGTAAGCCTTGTGGGGAGCTTGTTGAAGTGTAAAGTGAAGTCTTTTAGTCTACAAGAGGTAACCCATGCTCTACAAAATCTATTTTCCTTACCTATATGTGATTTCTTGGATTCTACTTGTGTTTTGCTATGAAATGTGAGTGTTTATGCATTTGTCTTGTGAAAATGCATATCTAGAGTTTGTGTTTAGGGTTCTTTGGTGCCATTGCTTGGCATTTCCTTTGATTCAAGTTATTTTGTTGTATTGGATGAGATTTGGCATGTTTTGGACTTGAATTTGAGCTTGGAGTTGATAATCCCCGAAAGGATTATTTTGGACACTGGGATGTACCCGCGGGCGGAACGACGGGCAGAGCCCTACCCGCTGCCCACCCGCAGGTACATTGGCCTCGTGGGTGTGTACCCGCGGGCAGAACCACGGGTAGGGGCTTACCCGTGGGTCCACCCGCGGGGAACACAGTGTTGTTGTGATGGGATTTGTTCCCCGTGATTCTTTTGACTCGTTATTTGGTCTTTTGACTTCCCGTTATTCTTCTGTGGAACTATTTGAGTGTCTTCTTCATGTTTCGTATGTCTAGAACTATATGGTAGGTATCTGTGTAGGACTTTGGTGTCTTGAATCGTGCTAAGTGTTCAACATTGTGTTTCGTTGGACCGTGAAGAGTCTTGTGTGTTCCTCGGAACTATTTTTGGTTTCCCCGTTGATAAGCATGCTAGTTCGGTGTCTAAATGCTAGCGTGTGCGTTGTTTGTACCTTGCGATTGGTTGATGATAACTTGTGTTATTCATCGTTGTTGCTGTTGGGTTGTGACTCATTCCTTGATTGAGTGTGTTTCATACCTTCGTTGCAATCCGTTGATTGATTCATGTTGAGGTGTGGTGTGTGTGGCTTTACCTGGATTGCACGATTAGTGGTATGGGACACTAGTCACCAAGGTATTGCAGCGGTCCTCGTGGTGGCCGTGGCGTGATTATGGAGCTGTGGCCTTTGTGTAAGGTTCACGTGTTTATGGGGGATAACATGTGTTATCCGGGCAATATGTTGCCATGTGTGTACGGTACCTTGTGTACTATGAAATTGGTGGTTTTGTTGGTGGGGGACGACGGTCCCAGGAGGAAAAAGGTTGGACTAAGAAGTACAGGGGTCCTGGAGGTAATGGTTGGAATGAGGATACAAGGATGGGGGTAGCCATAAGGTTGGAACAGGGCATAAGGCAGGCATACCAACTCGTGATGGGTGATGTCACGAGGGCTTTTGTAGCCGCTGTTGTGTGTTCTTCTCTTGTGACGTGTGTAGTCACAAAGGAATGTGTGGCCTTGACATGTGTTGCCGGTTGTGTGAGTCTTATTCTTTCGCGTTGTACTTGTCGGGTTTTGATCTATTGAGTGATGATAGATCACGCCTTGACTCTTTTGTGAGTCGTGTTGTTCTTGTGATCTTGGGATGTGTTCCCGTGTTTCTTGTGAGAGTGTTGAGTCTTAGGTTGGCTTTGACTCTTGGTTTTGAACTTATATATATGTATGCCATTTCAAAAATGGTTTTACAGCTTATACCTTACTTATGTATGTTATTTCACATGTATTGGTGGGTTACCAGCACTATTCGTTGACCGGGCGTCGTCCCATGTTTATCTTTGTGTTCTTACAGGTGATGTCTAGTCGAGCGCGATGTCTAGTGCCCGATAGTGTAGTACCTTTCCCTTGTTGTACGGCCTGTGGGCCGATTTGGTTTTTAGACTTATGAGTTTTTGGATAGATGTAAACCATGCAGATTTGGCCGTAGCGGTTATCGTGTTGATAAGCGTGGCATAACACCCTCGTTTGGATTTTATGTTATCCAGTTATCCTTTTTCTTCTGCTGTGCTAGTGTTTTGTTATGTTATCTGCATGCGTTAAGGCTTTTATTATAGCTTGTTTGGAGGGGGGGTGTTACAGTGATGCCCAGTTTCCTAACTCGGTTTGCAAACTTCGTAAGTCGTTGTACGGTCTAAAACAGGCACCGCGCGCGTGGTATATGGAGTTGTCGAATTTTTTGGTTTCGACA
Organism: Ipomoea nil; assembly: GCF_001879475.1. NCBI lineage: Eukaryota > Viridiplantae > Streptophyta > Magnoliopsida > Solanales > Convolvulaceae > Ipomoea > Ipomoea nil. The sequence goes on along the minus strand of NW_017619391.1, from coordinate 233,588 downwards.
GGCATTGCACGCTCTAGAGCTGATACTTCATTATTTGTGTACATGTCTAATGGTGTGATTGCATATTTCATGCTTTATGTCGATGACATTATTTTCACCGGAAATAATGCAGGTTTTCTGGATGATTTTATAATGATGTTGGCTAACCGATTTTCTATTAAAGATCTTGGTCTACTTCACTATTTCTTAGGTGTTGAAGTGATTCCTACGACTCTTGGTATGTTTCTATCACAAGGGCATTTTTTGGCTGACATTCTCTCTAAATTCAAAATGGACGGTGCAAAATCTGTGTCTACTCCTATGGCGGCTGACTATGTATCCTGTGACGAGTCTAGCTCGGTGGTTGATGTCACTGATTACCGTCGCTTAATTGGACTCTTGCAGTATCTCCTCATCTCCCGACCAGACGTAGCTTATGCTGTGAATAAACTAGCACAGTCCATGCATGCACCAACTTCAGAACACTGGCAAAGTGCGAAGCGTGTTCTCAGATATTTGAAAGGTACCATTCATCATGGTTTATTGTTGAAATTTGATTCTCCCTTGCGCTTGGTGGCCTTCTCTGATTCTAACTGGGGTAACTTACAAGACAAAGGACGGTCTACGACCGCGTATGTTGTCTATCTTGGGGATAATGTTATCTCTTGGAAGTGTTCACTTCAGAAAACGGTGTCTAGGTCTTCCACGGAAGCAGAATACCGGGCATTGGCGCATGCTGCCGCTGAACTAGTTTGGATTCAAAATCTTTTGCGTGAAACCGGGGTGCACTTGCTCGAACTGCCATCTCTATTGTGTGACAATTTTGGGGCAACGTATGTGCGTAAGAATCCGGTTTTCCATTCAAGAATGAAGCATCTTGCTTTAGACTATTTCTTTTTCCGTGATATGGTAGCTGAAGGGAGTCTATTGGTTCGTCATGTCCCTGCTTATGATCAAGTGGCAGATGTGTTAACTAAGCCTTTGGGACGGGCACTATTTCACCGTTTTAGGTCCAAGATTGGTGTAACTGATGGTTCCTCCATCTTGCGGGGGGCGTATTAAGGGATAATATTTGTATACCTTTTCTTATGTTGATTTAGTCTAGGTAGTTATATTTTATCTCTTAGAATTAGTCTAGAGCTGGTACTGGCATCCCCTATTTATACCTTGTATTATGTGTTTCATCAATAATTGAATACAAGAACTTTCCAGTGATATTTATTACAGAACGTCCGTGTCTCCTTCGCCTTCTTTTCCCTTCATCCATCCCCTCTTCTGCCCAGCCGGAATGTCGACGTCTCTCGCTTCTTTCTGTTCGAGGTCACCCGCGATTCGTCTGAGGTTGTTGGCTCTTCTGTGGCGGAGGATTTCTGGGCTAACGACGACAATGCACAGCGATGGAGATAGACTAGATTTGAAATCAACAAAGAGAGAAACGACGGAGAGAGTATCAGATCTGAAATCGCGGATGGAGAGAGCATTAGATTTGAGGTATAGCAGTCACTTCCTAAGGTCTAATTTTTTATTTTTTATTTTTTAATAATTGTTATTGGATGGATACCAATTGTTGGAGCATTCATTGCTACTCTCTGTAAGGGCCCGGAGATTTTGACAAACTCTGCCTCTTTAAGAACCAACTTTCACCATCTTCATTTACCACAAGTAGACTGGATTATTGGAGGAGCATTCCTGTTAGTTGACTGTCTGGTGTCTTCAGCATTTCTAGTTGTACAGGTATTCTACTTCATGAAAATTGAACATTCTGGAAACGCGGAAACATGATTTTACTGTATTTATTGTTATTTGCCTATACTTGGACTTTAGTGACTAAGTTAAAGTCTTTTTATTTTGTTTCCTTACAAAAAAATCTGCTGTGAAAACTGAAAACTTTGAAAGTGGAATTGAAATTGGATTTTTCTTTAATGCACTCCCACTTTTTGATTGATAATAAGTAAAAATGTATGATCTTCTAGATTCCAATGTTATGGTTGGCAATGCGAGCTAGCTAGGTTAAGCTGATTTTTTTTGGGTGACAAGTGAAACCAGCAGACACTACTAAGTGGTGGTTCATCCTAGTCGGTAAGTGAGCCAAATGAGGTAAACCAACTTAGGTTGCCCATAGCTGACCGGCACAAATCAAGAGGGCTGGGCTTAGAACTTGTGACCTTGTGGTTAAGTTGAAATCTTGATTTGGAAAGTGCATTCATTTACTCATTGATTATGCTCATTCTTAGACCATAACTATCCTCATTCGTGATTCTGGTTTGGATTATTAGCTTGTATTAACCATAATAAAGTTTGGATCTTTCTTGGTTGTATTCTTTCCTTGAATGTGAGTGATTTATGCTAGTCACCGTACTTTTGCAGACTTGTATCACCAGGATGGTGACTATTGTTCCAATTGACTTAAGTCACATATTTCTCTTGCCTCAACAAGCATTGTTAGTCATAACTTGAATCGTTTTATGTATATGGTACTGTGAAAACATATGATTATAATAGTCAGAATTGTTGTATATTATTGTCGCTGTGAATCTTATTTCACAATGCATTTGGCATCATCTTCTTATGGGATATTTTTTATGTCGGAAGGTGTTTGTGATCATCTTCTTAGTGGCAACATTCCTGCTGATCGAACTCGGGAAATTGGCTTTAATCTGTTATTGGTATTCCCTTTACACTCGTACGCCTGTGTGCAAGAATGTTATCTGCTTATTTCCTAATCATTGGAATTTTATGCAGTTTGGTGGGCTCAGTTATAATTGTTTTTGGATGGATATCTTGCTGCAGCCGCTTGGAGTAATTGCAGGCGCGCTTGCTGGCCATGGAGTGGCAACTCTGGTACGTTAAAACAGATTTCGTACCAAATTTTCGTTTGTAGACAGTGATTTAAGAGTTGAAACGCAATTTTTGTTTCTATTTTGTCTTGGATATCCTTTCTCTTTCTCTCGTTATATCGATCTATCCATGCTACATCTTTTAACACGACAATTCGTGCAGCTGGCTGTTCTTGGTGGCTAATTACTAGGGTCATTCTTATCCGAAAAGGTTACCTTCCTATATCTTAAGCATATTTACTTCATGTCAAATCTAGATATTTAAGGTCTCTTGTTTTAGGTTATTGCATACATTGGCGGTACGCTATTCCTAGTATTTGCTGTGGTAACCTTGGTAGAGGTCGTAACCTGAAAAGAGTCGTCGCCCTCTTCGAAATTTGTATTTAGGAGCAGAATTTATGTCCATAGGTTGCTATATATAGAGCTGACAGGAATTATTATGAGTGCCATCAGCTTCCAGGTGATTATTTGTTTCCAATTAGCAGTTTGAAACTGGCCCAAAATTTCATGAGTTCTTAAATATCATTCAAAACTCAGAGACTATGTAGATTTGGAAGTTGTTTATATGACCAAAGATCCATATTTACTACTGTTGTCATACCAAGCAGTTTAGGATATCATTTCTTTGCATATAAGAAGAGAATCTTGAAAAGGCATATTCTTAGACAGTTGTATTCTAAAATTTTTCATAAAATTAATTTTGATTTGCAGTGAAATTAATCCTAATTTTCGCCTTATAATATTTCCAAGGATAATTTTTGCCGTCTGATATCTTTTAATCATATTTGACAGATTTGCGGTAGATGGTAAGTCTTGCAGATGATGGTCCTCACCAATCACACAGAAATGGGAGGGCTTGGTAGGCCGCAAGGTTTAGGTTGGTTGCACCCATTTGGTTAGTATTGGTTTGCACTAAGGCAATGTGGCATTATGGATTAGCTAGTGGTTTGTATAGGCATTATGCCCTTGTGGGGTGACCACTTTTGGGTCACATGTTAAACATTGTTTTGGTGGCAATGAATAACTCCTTAAAAAAAATATTTCTTTATTAAAATTTTCCTTTTGGCTGTAATTTTTTCTTATATATATATATATATATATATATATATATATATATATATATATATATATATATATATTGAATCTGGTGAGGTTACCTTTGGCAGGCAAGGTGGTGAGGCTTGATCTTGTGCGTCTATTTGGGGTTTTGGACGAATGAGATGGATGATGCATTATGGGCACGTGCGTCTCCTTTGTGGGTGTGTGGCAGGGTTTTGTTGTCTTTTTAGTTGTGTCTTTATTAGGTTATGTTAATTTACTTTAATTTATTTGCAGATCTTATGGGCTTGTGCGTTAATAATTATGGTGGTAATTGTCTCTTTCCATTTCAACCGTCTATTCTTCTTCTGTTCGTTTTTTTCTCCCTGACTGGTCATCTTCTTCGTTTCTTCCTTCTTCTCCTAGCGTTTGAAGGCGGTTCGTTCTTGCACATAGGTATAGCGTTCGGCATAGCGGGCTCTTCGAACCGGAGTTCAAAGCGGCTGAGGGTGGCGTCTTCCGACGGCGTTCCAGGTATTGCTTCTGTGTTGTGGTGTTGCTTTTGGTGTGATGGGGTTGCGTCCTTTTGAGGGTGAAGGATGAGAAGAATAGGGGTGATGATAGAAGTGCATAGTAATTTTAGTGCAAATGTTTTACAAATCATTTCAACTTATAATTGCTTAATGGCAAACCCGTCAAATATGGAGGAACCAATCAAGCTCACAAAAATTCATCTGCATATAAAGTCATAAATAAATTCACCCTTGTACTTTCATGAGTTTTGTCTTCATGAACTGTGGCTATTTGTTTCATATATGTGCTTCTTGCAGGTGATGTGAATAGCGTAAGCATCGGAACTGCAACCAATATCCAAGACAACTCTCTTGTTTATGTAGCCAAATCCAATCTAACGGGAAAAGTGTTGCCAACAATTATTGGCAACAACGTTACTGTTGGTATGCGTTATAGGATTTCGGCGTATGCAGACCGTTGTACATACTATTATATGTGTTCACTGCTTTTTAATTTTTGAACTTTGGTAGTGTAAATTAGCCATTTAGATATGTTTGTGTTTTTTTATTATAAAAAAAATGATGCTATGTTGTAATGTTTTAAACAAAATTATGCACTGACGCATGGAAGCCTGATCACATTTATTTTTCTCTTTAATTGATAATTATAATTGTCACAAACTTAAAAAGTTTTATATTAATTTGTCAAATTTTAAGAGTTTTAACATTATTGTTATATAATGTTGGTTATAATTATTGTCACAGCACACGATTTGTGTTGTTTTGGAATATGTGTTTTTTTTCCCTATTGGTTAGTAGTTTAGAACTGTAGTGGTTCTTGTGTGTGCATTTTGATAAAATGGTGTGTGCGTTTGGCTTCATTTATTTGTTACCGTTGTTTCGTTGTTTTCATTTATGGTGTGTGCGTTTGACTTCATTTATTTGTTCCCTATTGGTTACCTTTGTTTCGTTGTTTTCATTGTAGAGAACGATTCTGAGGTGTTTTTATCCTCGCCAGGTGCTAGTTCGTCTATTGTGCAAGGAGGTCAACAAGTTCCCCCCGTTGCGGTTTCGACACCTGTTCAAGTTCACCAACCTTGTGGCGGGGTGCAAATTGGGTCTCCCCCGGTTCCTCCGGTCGCGGTGTCTACTTCTGCTGAGGAACAGGCGCCTTTGGATGGTGTGCGAGTTGGGCCTGGGGGGATGTGGGGGTTGTAATCCCGTCTCTCAATACGTGTGGATCGCCCAAGCATTTGGTGTCTCAGTTTAAACACTTTAGTGCCTGCCAACATACAGAATACATAGTACACCACATGACATCATTAAATCAGCACACTCATTTATCTTCCTTTGGGTTATTCATATGTCTTTTTAAAAACAAAATCTCCAGACAAACATCAAATCATGTACATATGTTACGATACAATAGTTGGAATGCATGTTGTAACTTTCATGAACTTTATTTTCCCTAAATAATATGTGGCAACTACAAGGTCAGTCGTTAATAATTGCTAAGTCGTAACTTTCACAGGCTCACAAACTCAGTTGCACAGCCTGACGTTCTAACTTGCACATGGTAATAAACTAGCATACACAGGTTCACAAAATCAGTTGCACAGCCTGAAGTTCTAACTTGCACATGGTAATAAACCAACATGCACAGGCTGAGAATATAACGCTAATAGCCTTTTTGTGTCTTATTTGCTTAGGCTAAGCAATTCACTCGCAAAGGCTAACCCTCAAACTTGCGCAAGCATCAACCTAACCTGCATATTCTAATACAAAACTCCACCATGTTTTTCCCACCAATGTCTTGTTACCTAACCACATATCATATAAAAACACAATGTCTAATTGCCTATTCAACTTTTTTACCACTCAATTGCACAGCCTAAAGTTCTAACTCGCACATGGATAAAAACTAGCCTTCACAGCTGAGAATATAATGCAAATAGCCTTTTGTGTCTTACTTGCTTAGCCTAAGCCATTCACTCGCAAAGGCTACCTCTCAAACTTGCAGAAGCATCACCCTAACTTGCATATTCTAATACAAAACTCCACCATGTTTTTTCCGCCAATGTCTCGTTACCTAACCACATATCATATCGAAACACAATATCTGATTGCCTATTCAACTTTTTAAAACTCGTGCATTACATACTATACGTAATGTGACTTGTCTTAACCTCCTTCCTCATGCGCTAATTAGACACACTTGAAATTAAATACACACACTTCGGGTTTGCACCGCACAGACTTAACATATTATATGCACAGACATACGAAAAGCCAAAAAATAGTACTAAGACAATCGCACATACCTATAACCGTTTGCACCATCACTGTGGCCTTGAGAAACCACCTTGCATTGAGTTCCTGATTACGGATGCTTTCATTCAACTCTCACAATAGTAATACTAATTTGTTGCAATTAATATATAATTCAATCCCATAATCAATTGATCTTTTGCATGGAATATATTCCAATTTATTTTTAACCATAAATAGCTCTAACATTACAATTACTTATTCACCCTTATGCATAGACTACAACCTTAAATGCATAACAAATCTCTTTCAATCTCATCCATTTATATGTAATGATTTAATGGATGAGATGAGGCCTCATGATCTCATCCATCTAGGTGACCTCATGGGATCCGGAGCCTATATATATATATATATATATATATATATATATATAATATATATATACATATATATATATATATATATATATATATAATATATATATATATATATATACATATATATATATATATATATACATATATATATATATATATATATATATATATATATATATATACATATATATATATATATATATATACATATATATATATATATATACATATATATATATACATATATATATATATATATATATACATATATATATATATATATACATATATATATATATATATATATATATATATATATATATATATATATATATATATATATATATTATTTTTTAAAAAAAAATGATAACTTTCCGAGGCACCCACCTGTAAGTGGGTGTCTCGGAAACAAATTAATAAAATAATAATAAAGGACTATCCGAGACACCTGCAGTGGAGCAGGCGCCTCGGAAAGTCCGTATTAAAAAATTAAAACAAATCATCATCCGCTTTCTGAGTCACCCGTAAAAGTTAACTCGGAAAGCGAAGGACTTTCACAGTCTCCAAGATCCGAGTCACCTGTACAGGTGACTCGGAAAGTGTTTTATAGGAGACTCTAAAACCTTTTTTTGTACTAGTGATTTGACATGAGACGTGTGAGTTTGGCAGATTTAATCTTCGAGATTAAAATCGTGAGAAGACCGTATGGTCTCGTGTTAGGCCAATCTCACTAAGTTGATTGAATCCTTCCAAGGATGATAATCAAGTGGCTTGGACACCGTTAGATACTAACGTACAACTAGCCAATAATTACGAAGATTGTACATCTCACGGATAATACATTCAGATTATTGGTAGTTTAATTATATCAAATGGGTTGTACTAGGTCGGATATTGCCTTTGCGATTAACGAACTCGGTAGACATACGAGTAACCCTAGTGTTACGCACTAGATGGCAATAGTGAGAGTTATGAGATACTTAAGGTATACTCGTGACTTTGGACTGCACTACGTGGGATATCTAGCTGTACTTGGAAAGTATAGCACGGATATCAAAGGACGCTAAGTCCATTAAAGGCTACGTGTTTACGTGGGCCAGTGCAGTTAGTTGTATGGAAATTCTCGAAACAATTTGTGATAGCTAAGATCCATGATGGGATCAAAGCTGAGAGCCTTGCACTCGTGTCGCGAGCGAGTAGGCCGAATGGCTATGCCGTTTTCCCGGGAATGTTCCTAGAGGTAAACTCGCATGTCCAATTTGTGTGCGTTGCGATAGTCAAGCCAAAATTGGTTAAGTACAGAGTTAGATGCGAAATGGTAAATCTAGACACATAAGTCGTAGACATAATACAATTAAACAATTTGTCACAAGAGGGGTTATCTCTATTGACTACGTGATGTCAAAAGATAACATAGCGGCCGCTAACTCGCTAACCCGAGGCTAAGAAAATGGTTTTGGAGAAGTTGGAACGAGGAATGGGTCTAAAGCCCTTGGACTAAAAGTTCTATAGTGGATACCCAACCTAGCTGGCAACTAGGTTCAATGAGACAACTAAATTATGGAACGGAGCGTGTCACTGTGGGGTTTCGGACTCCCTACCACTCCTCGTTAGAAATAGTGACTCCCGCACGAGGCTAGCATGTTGATGCTTTAATGATTCGAATGTCAGTTGACATATGTGAGTATGCGGGATACACGCGAAAGAATCACCTATGTGAGAGAGAAGAGAGGGTCGCTTAAAGGAGAATTGATGGACATAATTCTTTAAAAACTCTTGCAGAACCAGGAAGGTGACCCACGACCAAAACGGGTACACTCATGAGAACAGAGAATGGTTGGGAGGTTCCTGTGTGAGATATGTCATCGTCTACACAAACGACAGTCGGTTCAAAGACATCGCGTTCTACCGCATAGCTAGTATAGCGAACATGTATTCTCAAGGGAAGGTTCTGTGACACCCCAAAAATCCACATTTCAATCCATGAATTAATTGAGTAATTAATTCTATATCTTTTGAGGAATTGATTCTGAAAATCCTGATTTTTAATACTCAAGGACTAGAATTTGACTAGTCAACCTTTAAGTTGTGTTGTACCTTGTGCTTTGAGGGGAGTTCCCTTGTTCCTTACACTTTCTAAGGGTTAGTAAGGGTATCCTTGTCTTTTTCACCAAGATTTAGTATTGTAACCTAACCTAGAAGAGTTCTTCATTTCATTCCTTACAATTCCTAGAAAAATATCTCTACCTTCTCTCTAGAAAAGAAGTGTAGCTTATTCTTCAAGCCAAGTTGAGACCCTTGTCAAGATTCCAAGTTTTGCTTCCAAGATTCAACCTTTTACCTATTTGGGCATCTAGGAGGGTAAGATCTAAGCTTGACTTGTGTTAATGGTTCCATCTTAGTTGTCTTTTTCTTAAAGGTAGGATCTTTATGATCTTTTGGTTTAATCTTGAAGTGGGATTGGAAAGTGATTCTAGTGGAGAGCTTGTTGTGGTGTAAAGTGAAGTCTTTTGGTCTTCAAGAGGTAACCCATGCTCTACAAAACCTATTTTGCTTACCTATATGTGATCTCTTGGATTCTACTTGTGTTTTGCTATGAAATGTGAGGGTTTATGCATTTATCTTGTGATATTGCATATCTAGAGCTTGTGTTTAGGTTCCTTTGTGCCATTGCTTGGCATTTTCCATGGTTCAAGTCATTTTGTTGTATTGGGTGAGATTTGGCATGTTTTGGACTTGAATTTGTGTTTGGAGAAGAAAATCCCCGAAGGGATTTGTTGTGGAACAGGGATGTTCCCGCGGGTGGAACGGCGGGTGGGGCACCACCCTCCGGCCTACCCGCGGGAACATAGGCCTGTGGGGTACTGTACCCGCGGGCGGGACCACAGGTGGGGCACTACCCGTGGGTCCACCCGCGGGGAACACGATGGTGTTCATTCGGGATTTGTTCCCCGTGATTTGTTTGTCTTGGTATTTGATCTTTCGGCTTCCCGATGTTCTTTTGTGGAACTATTTGAGTGTCTTCTTGATGTTTCGTACGTCTAGAACTATATGGTAGGTATCCATGTAGGATTTTGGTATCTTGAATCGTGCTAAGTGTTCAACATTGAGTTTCCCCGTTGATAAGCATGCTAGTTCGTTGTCTTAATGCTAGCGTGTGAGTTGTTTGTTCCTTCCATTTGGTTGATGATAACTTGTGTTATTCATCGTTGTTGTTATTGGGCTGTGACCCGTTCCTTGATTGAGTATGTTTCATACCTTCATTGCAATCCTTTGATTGAATCCTGTTGGGGTGTGGTGTGTGTGACTTTATCTGGATTGCACGATTAGTGGTATGGAACACTAGTCACCAAGGTATTGCAGCGGTCCTCGTGGTGGCCGTGACGTGATTATGGAGTGTGACCTGTGTGTCAGGTTCACGTATTTCTTGGGTAAGGCGTGTGTCGCCGAGGCGTGTGTCGCCATGTGTGTGAAATTGGTGGTTTTGTTGATGGTCTGTTGGTGGGGGACGACGGTCCCAGGAGGGAAAATGTTGGACTAAGAAGTACAGGGGTTCCTGGAGGTAATGGTTGGAAAGAAGATACAAGGTTGGGGGTAGCCATAAGGTTGGAACAGGGCATAAGGTAGGCATACCAACTCGTGATGAGTGATGTTGCGAGGGCTTGTAAAGCCGGCGTTGTGTGATCTTCTCTCGTGACGTGTGTAGTCACGTAGGCTTGTGTTGTTTGGCATGTGTTGCCGTTAGGTGAGTCGTTATCCTTTGTGTTGTGGTTAACCTTTGTGGTTTGGGATGTGTTCCTGGTGTTATCTTTGAGAGTGATGAGTCTTGTGTTGTCTATTGATCTTGGCTTTTGACTTATATACTTATGTATTCCGTTTTGAAAATGGTTTTATGACTTATATCTATCTATATATGATACTTAACGGTATTGGTGGGTTACCAGCATTATTCGCTGACCGGGCGTCGTCCCGATGTTTATCTTTGTATCTTTCAGGTGATGTTTAGACGAGCGCGATGTCTAGATCCTGGTAGCTTAGCTCCTTTACCTTTGTGGTTTTTGTGGCCAGTGCGCCAATGTAGTTAGATAGACTGATGTTTTGGGATAGTTGTATACACTGCAGATTGTTCGCCTTAGCGTTTACCGGGTTCGGTTGACGTGGCATAACACCCCGTTGGATTTCTCTTTATCCAGTTTCCGTTTTATGTTCCGCATTGCTAGTTTTGTTGTTTAATCTGCATGTGTTAGGGCTTTTATATAGGCCTTGTTTGGGGGGGGGGGGTTGTTACAGTTGGTATCAGAGCCTAGGTTTGAGCCTAGGAAGAGTTAAGTCTAGACTTTCTAAGTGGTTAAGTGTGCTTTGAAACCTCTAAGCGAACTTAAGAAGCTAAGTGTTAGGCTTAGGACTCTAGGTTGCGCGGTGAGATGTGTGTTGCTTTCTGTCTTGCGTGTTTGCTCTTTTGGTAATCTCGTTGTTGTTGTAGAAGTTTGTGATGCCTCCTCGTCCCCACGCTCGCACCCCAGAGACCCCGACCAATGAGCAGCTCGCTCAGAATCTCCATCAGCTGACGCAGATGATGCAGTCGCTCAGTGAATCCTTGCTGAACAACAATCAAGCTGTGCCGCCTCCTCCCCCTGCTGGGCATCGCGATGTAGGTCGTTTGGTGTCAGGGCATCGGCCGCCAACCTACGCTGGCGAGGAAGACCCTGTAGTCTTAGAAGAGTAGCTACGGGTGTTTGATAAGATCTTCACCGTGGTGGGCTACCCCGAAGAGAGGAGAGTAGAACTGGCAACGTTCTATCTGCCAAGAAGCGGATTTGTGGTGGGTCCACAAAAGTCCGACCTTCCTTGAAGAGCCTGGGTTTGATTGGACTGCGCTCAAGGATAGAATGCGCGAAAGGTTCTACCCAGCGCATGTGCGAGCCGCCATGTTTAATGAGTTCCTTCATCTGCAGCAAGGACCCCAATCTGTGGTTGAGTACCACAAGAAGTTCTTAGAGCTGGTGCGCTTGCCAAGGTTGAGCGTTTCGTTGCCGGTCTGAACTATGAGGCACGAAAAGCGTTGACGGTGAGTGGGCCCAGTTCCCTTAAGGATGCGTATCTGTGTGCCGCGGATCTGTTTCGTGTTCAGCAGCTTCAGAGGGGTTCGTTGGAGTTGGCCAGGAAGAGAGTTGAGAGTGGAGGTTCTTCCACCTTCAAGAAGTCCCGACCGAGTTTCCCGGCTAGAGTTGCGTCATCTTCTTCTCAAGGACCTATCAGAATGGAGCTTCAGGATCAAGCTAAGTCGGTTGGTTGTCGTAGGCGTGGGAAGGTGAACGCGGGCCATGATTGTTATGGCCAGGCGTTCAAGTGCTTCAGATGCGGGGATCGTGGTCACAGAGTCGAGGAGTGTCCCCAGTTTGCCGGTCAGAGAGCGTTGCCGCCACCCCCGAGAGCCGGAGGAGCACCAGGAGGGAGTTCAGGTCGCGGAGCTGTCGGAGCTAGGCCGTCGGGAAGAATCTTCGTGATGGCGCATTCGCAGGCGGAGTCGGAGGGTCTGGTGGAGGAAGAGTTAGCAGGTAACCCTTGTTTTCGAACCTATCCTTGTTTCCCGAGAGTGTTGTGCTCTTTGTTGCCTTGAGTGTTCTCTTGTGTTTCGTAGTTGTCTTTGTTTGGCAAACCTTGGCATGTTTTCCTTGTTAGTAATTTGTTAGATGCTTAGTATAGACTCTCTTCTTGCGAAGTGACTTCTTTAGTTGGCATCTAAATCTTGTTGTGTGGTAGCCATCTATCATTGAGTTACCTTGTGCTTAGCCCAATCCTTCAATCCCTACACTTGGTTGTTCTTACAACAATTCCTTGTGCATTTCTTAAATTTTTCCAAGTATTCTTTGATTTGGGAGAATAGCAAACTCCCTACCAAAAACCTCTCCTTGTGTAGCTTAAAAGCCAAGCCTAAAATTTAACTGTAGTCTTTGAGTTTCAAACTTTAACCTATTTCTTTTCTACCCAACCCCTAAACCACTTGAGCCAATTGTCTTTCTTGAAACCTAACCCATTCTATTTCCACCTAAACCATAAATTCCCACTTTGTTCAAAATCCCCAAATTAAATCATCTTTTTCCCCAATTTCACCCAAATCCCTAAATCCCCAAATTTTTTCTCCTCTTCTCCTTTTTCCTTCTCCCTACCCGTGAACCACCCTAACCCCATCCCCAACCCGTAGCATCCCTTCCACCCGTCGCCGGCCACCACCGAACCGCCACCCGCAGCCATCGCCGTTCGCCGGAGCTTCGCCGCACAGCTGCCGCCGCCGAGCTGCTGTTGTTGCATCGCCGAGAGAGCGCGAGAGAGAGAGAGCGTGCGAGAGAGAGATGAGCAGCGAGAGTGTGGGTGTGAAGAAGAAGTTGTGGGCTTTGTTTGTTGAGCTTTGGATCATCTCCTACCATGCCTAGAAGGTCAAGTTTGGCTAGGAAAGCGGAATGGGTGGATGCCCATTACCTCGTTCTTGAAGGTAAAGCTTTTGATCCGGAATCTTTTCCTAGTTCCTTGTTGGATTTGCTTAGATATCAAGGTTTGTTGGATGGGTTTCTCGCCATAAGGGCCGAGACTTACCCGAGTTTGGTGAAAGAGTTTTATCGTCACATGGTTGTGACAAAGGAGGGTGATAGGTTAGAAATCACCTCTAAGGTGAGAGGTGTGAAGGTTGTGTTGTCTGAGAAGAGGTTGGCTCAGTTGTTGAGTTTGTCTGCTACCGGAGTGGCTCAGTACAGTGGTCATTCTTGGATTAGTACGGATACCATGGGGTACCGTGACTATTTGAGCTATCTATTGGGCCGTACGAGTGGTTTCACTCAAGCCTCTAGGCCGGAAAAGAAGTGGATGTCTGTGGAATAAAGGATCTTGGTGATGTTGGTGTCCGATTGTTTGTTGCACAATAACAACAAGAGTAGTTTGTTGGGTAAGTTGGAGTGCACCTTTGCTTTCTGTCTGAAGAATATGGTTAAGTTCAACCTGCCTGCTTTGATGTTGCAACACATGGTGTTTTGCCGGGATCACAACCGGAAGAGTTTTCCATATGGAATGGTGTTGAGTTGGATCTTGGTTAAGAAGGGTGTTAGTGTAGATGGCTGTCTCCCGAAGGCCGTGGGAAAGATGGTGTTGGATACCGCCAATCTCCGGAGTTGTAATCTATTTCAGTTGGATGATGGTGAGTTCATCACGCTTGAAGAGGTTGCAAGGAAAGCACATGATGAACGGGCAGAGTTAGCTGCTAAGCTTGGAGTCCATGCCGGGAAGTTGAGCCTCGCAGTCTAGAGTTTGGGTGGTGACGAAGAAGCTGAGGAGGAAGCAGACCAAGAAGACGGAGTAGGAGCACCGGAGACCGCCGAAGCTGAAGTAAGTGAATCAGACAGTGAGGAAAGTCGGAGAAGGAAGGAAGCTCGCACCAAGAGAGAGCATGACGTCGCCTCTTTGCTTCGTCAGCAGAACAGTTTGATCGCCGAGGGCTTTGCATTTGTGAAGGCGCAGTTTGTCGCAGTGCATCAGAGGCTGGACCAGATTGAAGCCAGTTCAAGCCACAGAGACGAAGACGAAGAGGAGTCTGAAGAGGCCGAGGAGTCGGAGAGTGAGGAGTTCTAGTTTGTGTTGCGGTAACCCCGTTCGCTTTTCCCTTGTTGTTTCTTTCTTAGTTGTTGCTAGCTTGGTGATAGGTTGTTGTTTGCCTTGCGTGCTTGTTTGTTTTGCTTGTTGTCTTGTTGTTTAGCTAGCTTAGTAAGTCGGTGTTTGGAGTTGGTTGTTTAGTTCTTGGTTGTTGTCTAGAAGTTGGTGGTTGTGTTGAGGGTAGAGTTCTTGATGCTCAATCTATCCGTTTGCTTAACTCTTGACCAATCCTTGAATTCGAAATGCCTTCTTCTTTGCCTTGGAACCCTTGTGAGTACTTTTGGAGTTTTTGACCAAAAGGACTATTCTTGAATTTCTTGTCTCAATTTCGTTTCCTTGTTACCATTCGCTTTTAATTCGTCATACCCAAGCTTCGGGGACGAAGCTTCTTTGAAGGGGGAGAGGATGTGACACCCCAAAAATCCACATTTCAATCCATGAATTAATTGAGTAATTAATTCTATATCTTTTTAGGAATTGATTCCTAAAATCCTGATTTTTAATACTCAAGGACTAGAATTTGACTAGTGAACCTTTAAGTTGTGTTGTACCTTGTGCTTTGAGGGGAGTTCCCTTGTTCCTTACACTTTCTAAGGGTTAGTAAGGGTATCCTTCTCTTTTCACCAAGAGTTAGTATTGTAACCTAACCTAGAAGACTTCTTCATTTCATTCCTTACAATTCCTAGAAAAATATCTCTACCTTCTCTCTAGAAAAGAAGTGTAGCTTATTCTTCAAGCCATGTTGAGACCCTTGTCAAGATTCCAAGTTTTGCTTCCAAGATTCAACCTTTCACCTATTTGGGCATCTAGGAGGGTAAAATCTAAGCTTGTCTTGTGTTTTTGGTTCCATCTTAGTTGTCTTTTTCTTAAAGGTAGGATCTTTATGATCTTTTGGTTTAATCTTGAAGTGGGTTTTGAAAGTTAGCCTAGTGGAGAGCTTGTTGTGGTGTAAAGTGAAGTCTTTTGGTCTTCAAGAGGTAACCCATGCTCTACAAAACCTATTTTGCTTACCTATATGTGATCTCTTGGATTCTACTTGTGTTTTGCAATGAAATGTGAGGGTTTATGCATTTATCTTGTGATATTGCATATCTAGAGCTTGTGTTTAGGGTTCCTTTGTGCCATTGCTTGGCATTCCATGGTTCAAGTCATTTTGTTGTATTGGATGAGATTAGGCGTGTTTTGGACTTGAATTTGTGTTTGGAGAAAAAAATCCCATAGGGTATTTGTTGTGGAACAGGGATGTTCCCGCGGGTGGAACGGCAGGCGGGGCACCACCCTCCGGCCTACCCGCGGGTACATAGGCCTTGGGGTAGTGTACCCGCGGTCGGGACCACGGGTGGGGCCCTACCCGTGGGTCCACCCGCAGGGAACACGATGGTGTTCGCTCGGGATTTGTTCCTCGTGATTTGTTTGTCTTGGTATTTGATCTTTTGGCTTCCCGATGTTCTTTTGTGGAACTATTTGAGTGTCTTCTTGATGTTTATTACGTCTAAAACTATATGGTAGGTATCCATGTAGGACTTTGGTGTCTTGAATCGTGCTAAGTGTTCAACATTGTGTTTCGTTGGACCAAGAGGTGTCTTTTGTGTTCCTCGGAACTATCTTGAGTTTCCTCGTTGATAAGCATGCTAGTTTGTTGTCTTAATGCTAGCGTGTGAGTTGTATGTTACTTCCGATTGGTTGATGATAACTTGTGTTATTCATTGTTGTTGTTATTGGGCTGTGACCCGTTCCTTGATTTAGTATGTTTCATACCTTCATTGCAATCCTTTGATTGATTCCTGTTGAGGTGTGGTATGTGTGGCTTTACCTGGATTGCATGATTAGTGGTATGGGACACTAGTCACCAAGGTATTGCAGCGGTCCTCGTGGTGGCCGTGACGTGATTATGGAGTGTGACCTGTGTGCCATGTTCACGTATTTCTTGGGTAAGGCGTGTGTCGCCGAGGCGTGTGTCACCATGTGTGTGAAATTGGTGGTTTTGTTGTTGGTCTGTTAGTGGGGGACGACGGTTCCAGGAGGGAAAAGGTTGGACTAAGAAGTACAGGGGTTCCTGGAGGTAATGGTTGGAAAGAAGATACAAGGTTGGGGGTAGCCATAAGGTTGGAACAGGGCATAAGGTAGGCATACCAACTCGTGATGGGTGATGTTGCGAGGGCTTGTAAAGCCGGCGTTGTGTGATCTTCTCTCGTGACATGTGTAGTCACGGAGGCTTGTGTTGTTTGGCATGTGTTGCCGTTGGGTGAGTCGTTATCCTTTGTGTTGTGGTTAACCTTTGTGGTTTGGGATGTGTTCCCGGTGTTATCTTTGAGAGTGATGAGTCTTGTGTTGTCTATTGATCTTGGCTTTTGACTTATATACTTATGTATTTCGTTTCGAAAATGGTTTTATGACTTATATCTATCTATATATGATACTTAACGGTATTGGTGGGTTAACAGCATTATTCGCTGACCAGGCGTCGTCCCGATGTTTATCTTCGTATCTTTCAGGTGATGTTTTGACGAGCGCGATGTCTAGAGCCTGGTAGCTTAGCTCCTTTACCTTTGTGGTTCTTGTGGCCTGTGCGCCAATGTAGTTAGATAGACTAATGTTTTGGGATAGTTGTATACACTGCAGATTGTTCGCCTTAGCGTTTACCGGATTCGGTAGACGTGGCATAACACCCCGTTGGATTTCTCTTTATCCAGTTTCCGTGTTATCTTTCGCTGTGCTAGTTTTGTTGTTTAATCTGCATGTGTTAGGGCTTTTATATAGTCCTTGTTTGGGGGGTGTTACAGGTTCAAAGGGTATAGTGATCCCTACCTATCCTATGCAGGGATCGACCGTTGAAAACAGTTGTTTCCGATTTCAAAATACCCTGAAAATCAATTTTTCATTCATGTGGGGGATTGTTTGAAAAATAGCATTAAAAAGGTATTTTAAGTGGCTATTTTGTGGTAAAATTATCCATGGGGTTAACTTTCAATTTGGGTCGGGTCAAAGTGGATTTGGGTTCTTCGTAGTGAGACGAAGAGATTGATATATGGTACGTTAAAAACGGATAATGGGTGAATGAGATATTGATTCTGAAAGTAGACCCATTAGAGTTGAAAAAATGAGGGGAAAAAGTGAGCTTTTGTCCCACGTTGGTTTGGAAAGACGATTTGCCCCCCTTTTTATACAACAGCTCTTTTGGAGCTTGTAGAATTGTATAGCTTGAGGCTTTCTCGCGCGTGCGGGGTGGGGGTGGGTGCAATCAAATTCCAATTAGAAACGAGATCGAAAAGGCTTGATTCAAGCCTGAGCTCGTGTGCGCCGGCATCTGCGGGCACGAATGTCGTCCAGAAATTGGCTGGCCTTAGGCCGAAGTAACATCAAGTTTCGGCCTACATGACCGAAGCATGGGACCATGGTGGTTTCGGCTTCCATAGCTGAAACCTTGAGCAAGTTTCGGCCTACATGGGACCATGGAGGTTTCGGCCTTGGTGGTTGAAACTTGAGAAAGTTTTGGCCTAAATGGGCCGAAACATGGGACCAGTGGGGTTCCCAGAACCAGCTTGCTTTCTCCTGGACCATTACGAGTTTTAATTCATAAATTAATTCTCGAGATTAATGATCAGCTGTAACAATAGTTTTTATCTGATTTTCAATATCAGAATAAATGTCAAATTAATTGTTGTTTAGTACACAACCTCCTATATAAGCTTATGTAAGAGAGCAGTAGATTTCACACAGAAAAAGTAGTGAAGAACTACGAACAAAGAGACACAACACACACAACAGTTTTCTTCTCCAAAACTATAATCCTACTCCATTCTTGAAGCTGTGTGTGACACCTCAAAAATCCACATTTCAATCCATGAATTAATTGAGTAATTAATTCTATATCTTTTGAGGAATTGATTCCTAAAATCCTGATTTTTAATACTCAAGGACTAGAATTTGACTAGTCAACCTTTAAGTTGTGTTGTACCTTGTGCTTTGAGGGGAGTTCTGATAGGCATATTTTATACTCATATTTTAGGTACATCTTTATAATAATTTTGCATTAGTTATTTAATATTATCTTATAGTTAGTTCTTTTTATATATAATATATAATATATAAAATATATAATAAATAATATATATAGAATACACATTACGTACTAGTATATATATATATATATATATATATATATATATATATATATATGCTTTTTAAATATATAAATGTGGTCCACCTCTTGATTTCGTTGATTAAGATGCATAAATAAAACTTTAATTACATGCTTCCTTCTTTTTCTCACATACGTGCAGCACATTTTGTCAAAGATGAAGCGGCATTCTCGGCAGTCTTCGGACGTGCGGAAGAAAATTAGGAGATGGATGGTGGAGACTTTTAGAGTTTATTTATAGAAGTAGTATAAATAGTGTAGGTTTCCTATTGTAAATCATTCATTCTTTCCCTCTTGAATATTCTTTAAGGTTGTTATCAATGTCCATTCATGGCTAATTTCTTCTAGTTTGGTTTAGTGAATTGAAACCCCGGAGTTCAGTACGCTGTAAGGTTATTTATTTATTTTTATTATATAATTTCTATGCATTTGAGTATTAAATATTCTTCTAAGTTATTATTTGAATAGTTGTATCATTTAATTGCTAGGGAGGCCTACTAGTTATTTACTTGATATAATTATTTGCTATATTAGTTAATGTTGTGCTACAAATTAATCTAATATTCAGTAGCAACTGAGGGTAATTATTGACGGCTTAGTGATAATTGGACTCAGGTAGAATATTTTCCTAAATTAAATGCAACCGCTTGTGCTTGTGTTATTTAGTTTGTCGGTTTTCCTAGTTCCTATTGCTGCTATTAAATTAAATCTATAGCGCTTGTCTTAGGTTATTTAGTAGTTAGGGGTAATTAAACCGCGTGTGCTTTAGTTACCTACAACTAAGGGAAAACGGAAATGAAATAATTTCACGACAAATATTCAATTGCATATTAATTACTTCATGAATCAATGATCAGCGTTAAACTCCGGTGGTGGATCTTTACTAACCAAGGTTTTCTATTATAAGTGTTTCAATATATTATTTTCATCGCTTTATTCGTTCTATTAAATTACTTGTTTATTTAAATTCTCTTTTATTTTATCTTTATTGTCGATATATTCCAAACCCCCCATTATTTCTTTGAGCACAAAAGTTAAACTAGTTACTCCTCGTGGGATCGATCCTTACTCCCGCTACTACGTTTGTAAGGTTTTAATTTGGGAGCCTACGACAGCTCGCCAAATTTTGGCACCGTTGCCGGGGAGATTTTCTTGTTTATTTTGTGTTTATTTAATTATTTATTTGTTTATTTGTTTTTCTTGTTAATTTGTCCCAAACGAAAATAATAAAAAAAAATTCTTTTCTTTCATTACTTTACATAATTGCTGCAATATATTTTCTTTTTGTTTATGCCTATAACTCGATCTTCTAACAAAGAAATATTGCCGTACGATCCAGAAATTGAAAGAACTGTACGCAGGTGGAAGAAACAAGCTTTGAGGAAATTGGAGTTTAATGATCTGGCTACCGATCCCCAACCTTCTACCAATTCTGATTTAGAAGAGGAACCCATTGCTCAAAATCAGACCTTAAAAGAGCTTGCAGCTCCAAATTTAGATCAGCAACCTTTGTGCATCACTTTTCCTACTCTGGATGCTAATGTCCAATTTGAATTGAAATCTGGGTTAATTCATCTTTTGCCTTCTTTTCATGGACTTGCAGGTGAAGATCCTCACAAACACTTAAAGGAATTCCATGTAGTGTGTTCAAGTATGAAACCCACTGGGGTTACTGAGGAACAAATCAAGTTGAGAGCCTTTCCCTTTTCGTTGAAAGATTCAGCGAAGGATTGGCTATACTATCTACCTTCTGGGGGCATCAGCACATGGAATAATTTGAAGACCATGTTCCTTGAAAAATATTTCCCCGCTTCGAGGGCTGCCAACATTAGAAAGGAAATATGTGGTATAAGGCAAAACAATGGAGAGTCATTGTATGAATATTGGGAGCGTTTCAAGAAATTATGTGCAAGTTGCCCGCACCATCAAATCAGTGATCAATTACTCATTCAATACTTTTATGAAGGACTTTTTCCAATGGATAGAAACATGATTGATGCCGCAAGCGGTGGTGCTTTAGTTGACAAGACACGAGACGCTGCAAAAACTCTAATTGCAAACATGGCTGCAAATTCTCAACAGTTTGGCACTAGACTCGTCCAACCGTCTAAGCAAGTGAATGAGGTAAATATTCCTGTTCTTGAACAACAAATTTCTGGCTTAACTACTCTTGTTCGTCAATTAGCTGTAGGCAATATGCAATCTGTAAACGCATGTGGAATTTGCTCGGTAGTTGGGCACCAAACTGATGCCTGCCCAACTCTTCAAGAAGAACCTATTGAACAAGTTAACATGGCTGGAGGTTTTCCTGGACAACCTCAAGGTAAGTATGATCCGTTTTCCAATGCATATAATCCTGGATGGAGGGATCACCCAAACCTTAGCTATGGTAACTCGCATGGGAACCAGTTTGTTATCGTTCCAATTTTCAGCAATACAGACAACCATTTCCTTCAAGACAACAACCAACCCAAAACTCTAGCTCAGGTATGAATTTAGAAGAAATTGTTAAATCCCTTGCTACTGACACTTTACAATTTCAACAAGAAACAAAGGCTAGTATTCAAAACTTGGAAAGACAGATGGGTCAACTAGCAACTACGGTAAGTCGATTGGAAGCATAGAGTTCTGGAAAATTACCCTCCCAAGCGATTGTTAATCCTAAAGAAAATGTAAGTGCTGTTACTGTGAGAAGTATGTCAGTGGAAAAGAATGCTGATTTAGACAAGGAAACAAGTGCAGGTAACATTGTCAATAATAAAGAGATGTCCCAAGGTAAGCTTTCTTCTTTTTCTGATTATGAACCAGTACCTCCACTTCCTCAAGCTCTTTTAGAACCAATAATAGGAAACTCAAATAACGATCTGTATGAGACCTTTCGTGAATGTGAGGCTAATAAACCATTTTTAGATTCCATGAAAAAAGTACCTCGCTATGCAAATTTTCTAAACGAAGTACGCACTATGAAAAAGAAACGAAATGATGAAAGAATTGAGGAAGTGAAAGTGCAAGAGAATGTCTCTGTGGTTAGTCAAAGCAATCTTCCTAAAAAGTGCAAAGATCCAGGTATGTTTACTATTCCGTGCATTATAAGTGATGTGAAATTTGGAAATGCTATGCTAGACTTAGGAGCTTCTATTAATGTCATGCCATATTCTGTTTATAATTCTTTAAATCTTGGACCCCTGAATAAAACTAATGTGGTCATTCAATAGGCTGATGGATCTACAACATTTCCTAGGGGTATGATTGAGGATTTGATTGTTGATGTTAATAACTTGGTTTTTCCAGCTGATTTTTATGTGCTTGATATGGAAAATAATAATCATATTTTGTTTGGAAGACCATTTTTAAAAACTGCATAAACAAAAATTGATATTCATAGTGGTATGCTTACTATGGAGTCTAATGGTAAACTTGTGACTTTTAATATTTATGATACCATGAAATCTCCTAGTGCTGATAATTTTGCAATTTTTGTTGATTCTTTCAAACTTGTTAACTTTGATGAAATTGCGTCTAATGAAAGCAAAGAAGAAAATAATAATAAATCATCTTTGAGTACTAGTCTGAATGAAGGGATTGTTTCTTTGAATACTCATAATCATCGAAGGTACTCAAAAAGACGATGGAAATTTAAAGAAATATCATAAGTCGAGCCAAAGACGATAAACAAAGGCGCTGCTTGGGAGGCAACCTAAGGTGTGTTTGTTCCATTTTTTTCTTTTATTCCATATTCTCATTCAATAACCTTTCTTCTGTGCATTTTTATTCAACATTGGGGATAATGTTGATAATAAGTGTGGGGGAGGGAATTTAGTTTTATTATTTGTTTGCTTATGTTTAAATAAAAAAAGTTTTA
The DNA here is from genome assembly GCF_001879475.1 of Ipomoea nil. Taxonomy (NCBI): domain Eukaryota; kingdom Viridiplantae; phylum Streptophyta; class Magnoliopsida; order Solanales; family Convolvulaceae; genus Ipomoea; species Ipomoea nil. The sequence continues at coordinate 210,930 of NW_017619391.1, read as the reverse complement.
TTATTTGTTTTCTTATTTCAGAATTTTCAAAAATATTTTACTACTATTTTATGCAACATAAGTATTATTTTGAAAAAAAAATTATATTTTGCTTTCTTGAAATTCATAATGTGATTGAATAATTAGTTTGGCAAATTGTGATTAGTTTGTTAGCATTTCTTGTTCGATATGTAGTGACTAGATTAAGTAAGCAATAAACCTGTGAGATTTTGAGTCATTGACTGACACTTCGGTCTTATTTTCTTTCTATTGTGTGATTTCTTTCATAATTTTGTTTCTCTAGAACTTGCCTTGATTCTCTTTTAAAGCTAATTAGACCATGCATGATTCAAGTGTGATTAATGCCATTATTTAATTTTGAGCCCCACTAGCCAAATAACCAGTTTGTCCCATGATTTATTTCCCTTCGTTAACCACTTTGAGCTTTATGACCATTCTTTCCTTTATTTTGAACCACATTACAAGCCTTTTATATCTAAAAATAATGCCTTCACCCAGCTGAATAACTAGTGGAGCAAATTTTGAATTATTCTTGTAATCTACGTGAGGTTGTGAGGAAGAAGTGTAGGGAAGGTCACTTTCTTGTGTTAATATGATTGAGAATGAGGTGAGTTGTATCTTCATTACCGATTTATCGCTGGTCTTCTATGAAAAAGAAAACGAAGACAATTCATGATTCCAAAAAATACGGAGGCTGAAAAAAATGAAGAAATGGGAGAAATGATTAATGTATTTTGAAAAAAATGTTGCTGAAATTTATGACAAAAAATGAGAAAGAATCAGCAGTTTGTTTTGAGTCTGAAGTTATCTCTGAATAAATGAAGAAGGGGAAATTCTGGTAATACTGAGGAAGCATTCTATATTTTTGAGAATGATAGTTGAAGTGTCAATGAGAAATGTTTTGAATGAAAATTGAGGGTGTTGGATTATTTGTACTTATTTGCTCCTCTAGTTTGAAAGCTTTTGCATAAGATACTTTCCAAAAATATTCCCTACCTTAACCCTAGCCCCATTACAACCTGTGAAAAGTCCTTATGATTTGTGTCATGCATGACTCTTGTAGTGGTGATTGAGAAGATATGCAAGCCTATGGTAGAACAATTTTATAGGAATGAACTTGAGTGAAATTTATACCCATCAAACACTTGAGTGATGAGTGATATTCCTGTGAGGGCTTACTTATTTAGCTCTATCAATTTTCAGACAGGGTTGCTAACTTATTAATTGCAGGGTGCTTCAGATTGTTGTTCATGATATGTTATGAGTTTTGGGAATTTCGTTTCAATTTACTTCGCAAATAATATTTTTGCTTGGGACAAGCAAATGTTTTAGTGTGGGGGAATTTGATAGGCATATTTTATACTCATATTTTAGGTACATCTTTATAATAATGGTGAGTATAGTCGTTGTATAGCGCTTGTCTTAGGTTATTTAGTAGTTAGGGGTAATTAAACCACGTGTGCTTTAGTTACCTAAAACTAAGGGAAAACGGAAATGAAATAATTTCACGACAAATATTCAATTGCATATTAATTACTTCATGAATCAATGATCAGCGTTAAACTCCGGTGGTGGATCTTTACTAACCAAGATTTTCTATTATAAGTGTTTCAGTATATTATTTTCATCGCTTTATTCGTTCTATTAAATTACTTGTTTATTTAAATTCTCTTTTATTTTATCTTTATTCTCGATATATTCCAAACCCCCCATTATTTCTTTGAGCACAAAAGTTAAACTAGTTACTCCTCGTGGGATCGATCCTTACTCCCGCTACTACGTTTGTAAGGTTTTAATTTGGGAGCCTACGACAGCTCGCCAAGTTCCTTTGTTCCTTACACTTTCTAAGGGTTAGTAAGGGTATCCTTGCCTTTTCACCAAGAGTTAGTATTGTAACCTAACCTAGAAGACTTCTTCATTTCATTCCTTACAATTCCTAGAAAAATATCTCTACCTTCTCTCTAGAAAAGAAGTGTTGCTTATTCTTCAAGCCAAGTTGAGACCCTTGTCAAGATTCCAAGTTTTGCTTCCAAGATTCAACCTTTCACCTATTTGCGCATCTAGGAGGGTAAGATCTAAGATTGTCTTGTGTTTTTGGTTCCATCATAGCTGTCTTTTTCTTAAAGGTAGGATCTTTATGATCTTTTGGTTTAATCTTGAAGTGGGTTTGGAAAGTGAGCCTAGTGGAGAGCTTGTTGTGGTGTAAAGTGAAGTCTTTTGGTCTTCAAGAGTTAACCCATGCTCTACAAAACCTATTTTGCTTACCTATATGTGATTTCTTGGATTCTACTTGTGTTTTGCTATGAAATGTGAGGGTTTATGCATTTATCTTGTGATATTGCATATCTAGAGCTTGTGTTTAGGGTTCCTGTGTGCCATTGCTTGGCATTTTCCATGGTTCAAGTCATTTTGTTGTGTTGGGTGAGATTTGACATGTTTTGGACTTGAATTTGGGTTTGGAGAAGGAAATTCCTGAAGGGATTATTTTACACAGGAGCATGTACCCGCCGCCCACCCGCAGGTACATGGGAATGTGTGTAGTATACCCGCGGGCAGAACCACGGGTAGGGGCCTACCCGTGGGTCCACCCGCGGGGAACACGATTGTGTTCGTTCGGGATTTGTTCCCCGTGATTTGTTTGTCTTGGTATTTGATCTTTTGGCTTCCCGATGTTCTTTTGTGGAACTATTTGAGTGTCTTCTTGATGTTTCGTACGTCTAGAACTATATGGTAGGTATCCATGTAGGACTTTGGGGTCTTGAATCGTGCTAAGTGTTCAACATTGTGTTTCGTTGGACCAAGAGGTGTCTTGTGTGTTCCTCGAAACTATCTTGAGTTTCCCCGTTGATAAGCATGCTAGTTTGTTGTCTTAATACTAGCGTGTGTGTGTTTTGTACCTTCCGTTTGGTTGATGATAACTTGTGTTATTCATCGTTGTTGTTGTTGGGCTGTGACCCGTTCCTTGATTGAGTATGTTTCTTACCTTCATTGCAATCCTTTGATTGATTCCTGTTGAGGTGTGGTGTGTGTGGCTTTACTTGGATTGCACGATTTGTGGTATGGGACACTTGTCACCAAGGCATTGCAGCGTTTCTCGTGGTGGCCGTGACGTGATTATGGAGTGTGACCTGTGTGTCAGGTTCACGTATTTCTTGGGTAAGGCATGTGTCGCCATGTGTGTGACATTGGTGGTTTTGTTAGTGGTCTGTTGGTGGGGGACCACGGTCCCAGGAGGGAAAGGTTGGACTAAGAAGTACAGGGGTTCCTGGAGGTAATGGTTGGAAAGAAGATACAAGGTTGGGGGTAGCCATAAGGTTGGAACAGGGCATAAGGCAGGCATACCAACTCGTGATGGGTGATGTTGCGAGGGCTTGTAAAGCCGGCGTTGTGTGATCTTCTCTCGTGACGTGTCTAGTCACGGAGGCTTGTGTTGTTGGCATGTGTTGCCGTTGGGTGAGTCTTTATCCTTTGTGTTGTGGTTAACCTTTGTGGTGTGGGATGTGTTCCCGGTGTTATCTTTGAGGGTGATGAGTCTTGTGTTGTCTATTGATCTTGGCTTTTGACTTATATACTTATGTATTCCGTTTCAAAAATGGTTTTATGACTTATATCTATCTATATATGATACTTAACGGTAATGGTGGGTTACTAGCATTATTCGCTGACCGGGCGTCGTCCCGATGTTTATCTTTGTATCTTTCAGGTGATGTTTAGACGAGCACGATATCTAGAGCCTGGTAGCATAGCTCCTTTACCTTTGTGGTTTTTGTGGCCTGTGCGCCATTGTAGTTAGATAGACTGATGTTTCGGGATTGTTGTATACACTTGCAGATTGTTCGCCGTAGCATTTACTGGGTTCAGTAGATGTGGCATAACACCCCTTTGGATTTCTTTTTATCCAATTTTCGTTTTATCTTCCGCTGTGCTAGTTTTGTTGTTTAATCTGCATATGTTAGGGCTTTTATATAGGCCTTGTTTGGGGGGTGTTACAGTTGGTGTCAGAGCCTAGGTTTGAGCCTAGGAAGAGTTAAGTCTAGACTTTCTAAGTGGTTAAGTGTGCTTTGAGACCTCTAAGCGACCTTAAGAAGCTAAGTGTTAGGCTTAGGACTCTAGGTTGCACGGTGAGATGTGTGTTGCTTTCTGTCTTGCTTGTTTGCTCTTTTGGTAACCTCGTTGTTGTAGCAGAAGTCTGTGTTGCCTCCTCGCCAGTGAACCATAGTGTTTGAAGACGTGGGTGAAGTGGTTAAGAAATATCGGTTGGCCGAATCTAGCAATGCCTCTGGTGTTTGAGCGGTGGATCCGGAGTGGTACGTCCACAAGAGTAAGTCCTAGTGCAGCGACTTTGCCAGCACTCCATGATATAAGAGAGTATGGGAGGATAGAGGTTCATCATCCGGCGGTAGGGTCATCTCAAGAGAGGGTGCTCACCATAAATGAAGTTCGAACAAGTGACAGTGACGGAGTAGTGGGAACCATCCTTGTGCAATCCGTGCCAGCAACAGTCTTGTTTGATTCAGGGGCGTCTAACTCATTCATATCACCCGGCCTCGTGAAGAAGTTGGGTTTATCTAGGGGCACGGGAGTGAGGTTTAACATGAAGGTAGCATCGGGGGAAGTTAGGATGTGTGACCGTCTTTTTGAGGGCATCAAGATCTACATCAAAGGAGAAGAGTTTCCTAGTGATCTAATCCAGTACGACTTGGACGGGATGGATGTGGTCTTAGGTATGGACTGGTTGGGGCGGTTTAGAGCCCAAATCTTGTGCAAAGATCAGAAGGTGGTGCTGCGAGGACCCAGTGGGAAAAGAGTGTCATACCGTGGAAAGTTGGAAGAACCCGGGATTAAGCTGGTGTCTATGACAAAGATTATATGGATAAAGGCAATGAGTTGTACTTGTGTTCGGTCGAGAACTTGAAGGCAAAAGGAGAGGTAGCTCAGTCTATACCCGTAGTCCGTGAATTTCTTGATGTATTTCCCGAAGAAATACCGGGTATGCCTCCTACTAGGGAAGTGGAGTTCTCAGTGGACCTTATGCCAGGCACTGCACCCATTTCTAAGGCCCCATATCGTTTGGCTACGCTAGAAATGCAAGAGCTGAAGACTCAATTGCAAGAACTCCTTGATAAGGGTTATATCCGGCCAAGTACATCACCATGGGGAGCTCCGGTCTTGTTTGTAAAGAAGAAGGACGGAAGCATGAGGTTGTGTATTGACTACCGGGAGCTGAACCAAGTCACCATTAAGAACAAATACCCTCTCCCAAGAATAGACGACTTGTTTGACCAACTCCGTGGCGCAGGAGTGTTCTCCAAAGTTGACTTGAGGTCAGGATACCATCAGATAAAGGTAGCAGACAAGGATATACCTAAGACTGCGTTTCGGACTCGGTACGGTCACTACGAGTTTACAGTTATGCCGTTTGGGATGACTAATGCCCCTGCAGTTTTTATGGATCTGATGAACAGAGTGTTCAAACCCCACCTCGACGATATTTTGGTCTATTCGAAAGATAAGAGAGAGCATGTTGGACATCTTCGGATGGTACTTCAGATCTTGAGGGAGAAGCAGTTGTATGCCAAGTTCTATAAGTGCGAGTTTTGGAAAGACAGTGTTACGTTTCTAGGCCACGTGATTGATAGTAGAGGGATTTCTGTGGATCCAGACAAGATACGAGCAGTGAAGGATTGGACTGCACCTTCATCGATGTCGAAAGCAAGAAGTTTTCTTGGTTTAGCAGGTTATTATCGAAGGTTTGTTTTGGATTTCGCCAAGGTGCCTCAACCTTTGACTAAGTTACTAAGGAAAGAAGTGTCTTTCGTTTGGGATCAAACTTTTGAGTTAGCATTTCGAGATTTGAAGGAGAGGCTCACGTCTGCACCAGTCTTAATATTGCCATCAGGAACGGAAGGGTTTGAGGTATATAGCGATGCGTCCAAGAAAGGACTAGGTTGTGTGTTGATGCAAAATGGGAGATTGATCGCTTACACATCACGCCAGCTTAAAGTTAACGAAGAGAATTACCCTACGCACGATTTAGAATTGGCCGCCGTAGTGTTTGCTTTGAAAATTTGGAGGCATTATCTATATGGGGTGTGTTGCAAGATCTTCACGGATCACAAGAGCCTCAAATATATCTTCACCCAAAAGGATCTCAATATGCGGCAACGAAGGTGGTTAGAACTCATCAAGGACTACGAGTTGGATATTCAGTATCACGAAGGAAAAGCTAACGTAGTGGCGAACGCCTTAAGTCGGAAATCGAAGCATACCGCTAGTTCTATTTGGGTGGTGGCGGATGAGCTTTGTAAGGAGCTTCAACGGATGAGCTTGGAAGTGGTGGAACAGGGAGATGTGGAGGCAGAAGTTCGTTGCTATAACTTAAGGATTGTACCTACATTTTTGGGGGAAACTAAGGAAGAGCAGCAAAAGGATGCGTTTTTGACCAAGGTAAGGGATGACCTAGCTAAAGGAAAAGGGGGACCGTTTGAGTTATCTGTGGATGGGGTGTTGAGGTACAAAAGCCGTGTATGCATACCCGCGTCATGTGACCAGTGGAAGCGACAGATTTTGGAAGAGGGCCATAACACACCCTATTCGGTTCACCCCGTAGGAGACAAGTTATACAAAGACGTGAAGGGCTTCTTCTGGTGGCCTAATATGAAGAAGGAAGTTGCAGAGTTTGTTGGGAAATGCGTTAACTGTTAAAAGGTAAAAGCGGAGCGTTGTAAGGTAATGGGGTTGGTGCAACCATTAGAAATTCCACAAGGAAAGTGGGATTCTATATCTATGGATTTTGGGGGAGGACTACCGACGACCCGTTCGGGTAAGGACAAAATCTGGGTGATAGTTGATCGTTTAACCAAGACTGCCCGCCTTATCGCAATGAAGGAAACCTGGACAATGACGCAGTTGGCTCAAGCTTATGTCAACCAAGTGGTAAAGTATCATGGAGTTCCGAGGGATATTGTCTCCGATAGAGATCCAAGGTTCTTGTCTCAATTTTGGAAATCCTTGCAAGCAGCTCTTGGAACTAAGCTAAGCCTCAGTACTGCTTTCCACGCAGCCACCGATGGACAAACAGAAAGGACTATACAGACTATCGAAGATATGTTGAGAGCTTGTATGTTGGATTTTCAAGGGTCTTGGGAGGACCATTTGGACTTGATCGAGTTCTCTTACAACAACAGTTATCATTCGAGTATTCGCATGGCACCTTATGAAGCTCTCTATGGACAGAAATGTCGCAGTCCGCTTTGTTGGGAGGATCTTGTTAATCCGATAGTGTTGGGACAACAATACTTGTTGGACACATCCGAGAAAGTTAAACAGATTCAGGAAATGATGAAAGCGGCTCAGAATCGTCAAAAGTCTTATGTAGATTTGGCTAGAAGACAGGTGGAGTTCTCGGTTGGGGATAAGGTTTGGTTGAAAGTATCTCCCACCCGGGGAGTAATGCGGTTTGGGAAGAAAGGGAAGCTGAGCCCTAAGTTTATAGGCCCGTATGAAATCCTGGAGAGGGTTGGAAGTTTGGCTTACCGTTTGGCGTTGCCCATGGAGTTAGAAAGAGTGCATAATGTGTTTCATGTATCGCAGCTCAAGAGATATGTTCACGATCCGGCTCATGTTTTACCACCAGAAGTGATACCGTTAGATGAAGATTTGTCTTGCGAAGAAAGGCCGCTCAGAATTTTTGGACTTCAAGACTCGGGACACTCATAGGAAATCTGTTAAGATGGTGAAGGTTTGGTGGTCACATCATGGGGTTGAGGAAGCTACTTGGGAGTTGGAGGCATCGATGCCGGAGCGGTACCCTGAGTTGTTTGAAGAAGGTACCTCGTTTTCCTAGGTTGTCGTTTGCCTTGTGTGTTTGCTTGTTGTTGCTTGTTGCCTTATTGTTTAGCTAGTGTGTTAGTTGGTGTTAGGAGTTAGTTGTTGAGTTCTTGGATGTTGTCTAGAAGTTGGTGGTTGTGTTGAAGGTAGATTTCTTGATGCTCAATCTATCCGTTTGCTTAACTCTTGACCAATCCTTGAATTCGAAATGCCTTCTTCTTTGCCTTGGAACCCTTGCGAGTACTTTTGGAGTTTTTGACCAAAAGGATTATTCTTGAATTTCTTGTCACAATTTCGTTTCCTTGTTATCATTCACTTTTAATTCGTCGTACCCAAACTTCGGGGACGAAGCTTCTTTGAAGGGGGAGAGGATGTGCCACCCCAAAAATCCACATTTCAATCCATGAATTAATTGAGTAATTAATTCTATATCTTTTGAGGAATTGATTCCTAAAATCCTGATTTTTAATACTCAAGGACTAGAATTTGACTAGTCAACCTTTAAGTTGTGTTGTACCTTGTGCTTTGAGGGGAGTTCCCTTGTTCCTTACACTTTCTAAGGGTTAGTAAGGGTATCCTTGTCTTTCACCAAGAGTTAGTATTGTAACCTAACCTAGAAGACTTCTTCATTTCATTCCTTACAATTCCTAGAAAACTATCTCTACCTTCTCTCTAGAAAAGAAGTGTAGCTTATTCTTCAAGCCAAGTTGAGACCCTTGTCAAGATTCCAATTTTTTCTTCCAAGATTCAACCTTTCACCTATTTGGGCATCTAGGAGGGTAAGATCTAAGCTTGTCTTGTGTTTTTGGTTCCATCTTAGTTGTCTTTTTCTTAAAGGTATGATCTTTATGATCTTTTGGTTTAATCTTGAAGTGGGTTTGGAAAGAGAGCCTAGTGGAGAGCTTGTTGTGGTGTAAAGTGAATTCTTTTGGTCTTCAAGAGGTAACCCATGCTCTACAAAACCTATTTTGCTTACCTATATGTGATTTCTTAGATTCTACTTGTGTTTTGCTATGAAATGTGAGGGTTTATGCATTTATCTTGTGATATTGCATATCTAGAGCTTGTGTTTAGGGTTCCTTTGTGCCATTGCTTGGCATTTTCCATGGTTCAAGTCATTTTGTTGTGTTGTTTGAGATTTGACATGTTTTGGACTTGAATTTGTGTTTGGAGAAGGAAATCCCCGAAGGGATTATTTTACACAGGAGCATGTACCCGTGGGCGGAACGGCGGGGAGAACCCTACCCGCCGCCCACCCGCAGGTACATGGGAATGTGTGTAGTATACCCGCGGGCAGAACCACGGGTAAGGGCCTACCCGTGGGTCCACCCGCGGGGAACACGATTGTGTTCGTTCGGGATTTGTTCCCCGTGATTTGTTTGTCTTGGTATTTGATCTTTTGGCTTCCCGATGTTCTTTTGTGGAACTATTTGAGTGTCTTCTTGATGTTTCGTACGTCTAGAACTATATGGTAGGTATCCATGTAGGACTTTGGGGTCTTGAATCGTGCTAAGTGTTCAACATTGTGTTTCGTTGGACCAAGAGGTGTCTTGTGTGTTCCTCGGAACTATCTTGAGTTTCCCCGTTGATAAGCATGCTAGTTTGTTGTCTTAATACTAGCGTGTTTGTGGTTTGTACCTTCCGTTTGGTTGATGATAACTTGTGTTATTCATCGTTGTTGTTGTTGGGCTGTGACCCGTTCCTTGATTGAGTATGTTTCATACCTTCATTGCAATCCTTTGATTGATTCCTGTTGAGGTGTGGTGTGTGTGGCTTTACCTGGATTGCACGATTAGTGGTATGGGACACTAGTCACCAAGGTATTGCAGCGGTCCTCGTGGTGGCCGTGACGTGATTATGGAGTGTGACCTGTGTGTCAGGTTCACGTATTTCTTGGGTAAGGCGTGTGTCGCCGAGGCGTGTGTCGCCATGTTTGTGAATGTAATTTTGCAATTCCTCTTTTTAAGTAAATTGACAGAATTAGATGACTGACTTAGATTACTGATTGATTCAGTTAAGGGGCCAATCACTAATGATAAATCATGAAGAGAGTATAAGAGAAAGATAACCGCACAAAAGTCAAAGACACAGAATGTTTACCCAGTTCGATACAGTGTGTATCTACGTCTGGGGTACGATCACATAGGCGTCCAATCCACTAAATCATAATCCAATGTACAAAGATAGATATACAATATTCTTACCCAAGTGCCCCACACAAGGTACAAACTGTAACACCCCCCATAAACAAGACCTAAAAACAAGTCTTAACACATGCAGATTAACAACAAAACACTAGCACAACGGAAGAAAACGGAAACTGGATAAAAGAAATCCAAAACAGCGATGTTATGCCACGTCTACCACACCCGGTAAACGCTAAGGCGAACAATCTGCAAGTGTATCACTATCCCAAAACATCAACTACAGACAATCTAAAACCATTGGGACGCAGGCCACAAAAACACAATCTAGAGGTGCAGGTGCTAAGCTACCGGCTCTAGACATCGCGCTCGACTACTCAACACCTGAAAGATACAAAGATAAACATCGGGGCGACGCCCGGTCATCGAATATTGCTGGTAACCCACCAATACCGTTAAGTATCATAAATAGGTAGATATATAACATAAAAACCATTTTCGAAACGGAATACAATATATAAGTTAAAAACCAAGATCACAAGACAACACAAGACTCACCACTCACAAGGATAAAGACTCACCCAACGGCAACACATGCCAAACAATAGAAGGCTCCGTGACTACACACGTCACGAGAGAAGAGAACTCACCACCATGGCTACACAAGCCCTCGTGACATCACACATCACGAGTTGATATGCCTTCCTTATGCCCTGTTCCAACCTTATGGCTACCCCCAACCTTGTAACTTCGAAGCCAACCATTACCTCCGGGAATCCCCTGTACAACCAAGTCCAACCTTATTCCGCCGGGACCGTCGTCCCCCACCTATAACCACCAACGAAAACCCACCAATCACGGCAACACATGCCCGGATAACACAATGTTATCCCCCAATCACGTGGACTCAGCCACAGCTCCATAATCACGTCACGGCCACCACGAGGACCGCTGCAATACCTTGGTGACTAGTGTCCCATACCACTAATCGTGCAATCCAGGTAGAGCCACACATGCACCACCACTCACACGAATCAATCAAAGGATTGTAAACAAGGTATGAAACACACTCAACAAGGAACGGGTCACAGCCCAACAACAACAACGATGAATAACACAAGTTATCATCAACCAAACGGAAGGTACAAACAACACACACGCTAGTATTAAGACAACGAACTAGCATGCTTAACAACGGGGAAACTCAAGATAGTTCCGAGGAACTCACAAGACACCTCTTGGTTCAACGAAACACAATGTTGAACACTTAGCACGAATCAAGACACCAAAGATCCTACATGGATACCTACCATATAGTTCTAGACCTACGAAACATCAAGAAGACGCTCAAATAGTTCCACAAAAGAACAACGGGAAGCCAAAAGATCAAAGACCAAGACAAACAGGAAGGAGAACTAGGACACCTATTAAAGTAGCGAAGGAACGACACTATTAGTCGAATCCTTGGGTGCAAGGTAAGTATATCACGACACCTTGCGACCCCACCACCCCAATTTAAAATATCATCCGCCCTGAAACCCCAGCATCTTGATACCCCTATTTGTTGAAAACTCCCACCCCGAGTCCTTAATTACCTTAAGAGCAAATTCGCAACCGTCATGACCTTGCTCACCCTTTGTTGCGCTTAACCCAAACCCTTGGAAACCCTAAATTGTTATTGCCCTTACTCTAAGTTCATATCCCCACTCCGTTTGGAAACCCTGTTAAAAACCGTAGAGCAGCATAAGGCCCTTACCCTGCCCAGGGGCGTAAAGAACCGACATTCATTGATTCAATATTAAAATAAGTTGTTAGATAGGAATCGGCGAAGCAGGTGGAGGTTACAAATACGTATCACCCCACCCTTGCACGAAAACCGTGAAGGCTTCACGAGAAACCATAGCCTGTACGTACGCCACCGAAGAACGCCATGCGTTGACAAGAGCGGGCAAACAAATACGTTCAATGTGTCAGGGGCCCTCGCTACAGAAAACATCGTCAAATAGGTGCAACAGGCCGAACCTCAAGGAGGACATAAAGCCTTGCTAAGAATTTCATCCACCAAGGAAGGGATGAAACCCAATAGAACAAGAAAGACTAACCGGAAACCCCCCTTACCCTTAAGAACCCTCGGCAAGGATTAGGAGTCAAGACCTAGGGGTTTGACCCACTAAACCGACTGGGTCCAGACTTCTAGACATCCGAGGGGAACATGCACGGAAACCATCACGAGAATCCCCCTGGAAGCCATAGAGACGAAGGGGACTTCGACACGGGAAGAGAAGATCAAACGAAAATCTTAGAATCAAACAAAGCCAAGGAAAAGGGATCACCAGTTCGACTGCACGCCACAACCAAGCCCCAAACAGGCATAATCACTCGAAGCCAAGAGTCCTTAGCCCCTTTCCCTCCCCTTGCCAATCAAGTACCATTTCGTTAAAGAATTCGTCCTATCACTCCAAACCTCGCTCTTGATCACTCATTACAGACAAACCCGTACAAGGTGGCAACCTTCCTTCCTGTATTACGACCTTGAGACATCGACCCTATCCGCCCCTCGACTTTGAAACCTAGCCCTTGCACTTCTTACACCCCTTTAAACCCAGACCAAGAAAACATAGATATATATATGTATGTATATCTACTTCTAGAACTCGTGCTTAAGGATCAATGAACATTGTACGATGGGTCATCCTAGGTATCCAAGTCCCTTTTATTGTGCACAAGGGCATGGGACTTGTCAGGACATGAATCTGTGCATTTTTGGGGTCTTCCCCGATGGAATTGACTATTCCTAGTCACTTTCCCGCGAGTCCCCAACGGGTCCTTGACGGGACCTTGGCGGGTCCTTGGCAGGAGCTTGGCAGGCGGACGACCGCCCACCTCGCGCCCACTGGTACAATGTGCTGATTTCTTAACCCCTCATTTTATTTATTTGTGACGCACTTGTGTGCCTCAATTGAGGAATGTGAGTCTTGGGTAAGGAACCTTGGGCCACCCGAACATAGTGTCCTACGTAAAAGACCTTGACGCACGAGACACCATCGGGAAATCACAATCAATTACATTGCACGAGTAATTGAAATCGGATCCTACGATACAACCGACTAGGGATGTTTGGCGTAAAGGATTGCGCAAACCAAGGAGGCGAGTTGGGAACTCATACTAAGAACCCACGAAAACCTTAAAAGTCAAAATGCTAAGGAGGGACCGGGACTCCTCCAAACCATGGACATTGTTCGAGCAAATCAGAGGACTCCATACAAGTTGTATGGAATCAAGAACTACGTAGCCCATGGTACTAAGCAAAAGGGTGAAGAACACATTCGCGCCAAGACTTCAAGGGTCATTAAGGACCCACAAGGAAATGAGGTGACTCGTAAAGTCGCCGAGTCATCCCACAACGAAATTTGGTAACCGACTGCGCTTTAAAAGAAAAAGGGCACGCAAGGACACCTTCATCATTAAAAATAACACAAACAGGGCACAACAATGCCGAACCTCGGGTAAGACATGAAGTCTTACTAAGAATTTCATCCACTAAAGAGGAGATGAAATTCAATAAGAAGAGAAATTCAACCCAAAGCCCATCGACTCCCAAGAGACTTTGGGAAGAATTTGGGAAGTGCGCCCTAAGAGATTGGCTTGGTTGACCCAACTCGGTCAAGGCCTTGGGCGCATTAAAGAAGTAAGTGTTGAATCACCACGGGAAATTCCCTCAAGAAAGAAGAGAAGGATGAAACCTTAGCCTGGGAAGCAAGGTCTAACAAGGACCTTAAAGTCAAGCAAGCACCAACACCAAGGAAGGAGGATCATCAGCTCGTCGGCGCATCGTGATCAAAGCATCTAACCAGATTATTCACTTGGGATCTTGAAACCTTAACCCATCCTAGCCGAATTCCTTTCCCTCCCTCGGAAAATCGGCCCCTTCCTTATTTCAAAACCCTTTCTACCCTTCAGACCCCATTCTCAATCCCATGTTTTAACGATTCCATACAAGTGGCAACCTCACAACCTAAGTTGCAACGTCGAAAACTCGATCCTAATTCCTGAATTCACCGTGTCCTCAAGTTTGAAACCCACTCTCTTAGCCCTGTAAACCTAATCGTTCCCAAAAACCCAACACACATAGGCGTGCAAGTATACAATTTCCCCGTGGAATACCTTCTCTATAGGACCACGGTTCTTCTCTTGACTCGTTAACCCTGCAATGATTTCCAAGCTTCGGGGACGAAGCTTCCCGAGGGGGGGAGAGTGTAACACCCCGTGTTACGGCCTTCAATCCCGGATTAATTATTTAATTAATCCTGTTAATAATAATTAAATATGATTTAATACGGTTAGGTTTCCCTTTAATTAATTAATAAGGCCCACCATGAACCGTGGGTCCTTGCCTAAATTAGAGCCTTAAGCCTATTAGGAATAAAGAAAGTAAACCTTTTACTATTCAGATTCTGATTAGGAATCCTAGACCTAGTTATCTATTAGGAATAAAGGAAGTAGGTCTTTTACTATTCAGATTATGATTAGGATTCTCTTTAATTAATTAATATGGTCCACTATGGACCATGGAACCCAATCCTTAGTCCCAAAAGGAATAGAATTAGCAAGCCTATAATATTAGTTCCTAATTAGGACTCCTAAATATATAAATAGGGGACTTAAGAGGCACCTAGAACCCCCCACCACAATAAACGACTCACCATCCCAAAAGAGCTCCAAGAATTCCCTTAGAAGAAATCAAGAAAGCAAGAAAGCTTAAAGAAAGACCCTTCATAGCCAAGGAATTAATCAAGGCTAAGAGGTAACCCATGTCTCAACAAAACCTATTTTCATAGCTATGATTTCCCCTTAGGGTTTCCCCCATATTATTGTGTATTAATGACTTGTGATGATTATTGATGATGATTGATGTGATGATCCCATGGGGGATCTTGATAATCTTGATATTGGGAGATTCTTGATAATTATGATATTCTTGATGATTATATGGAGCTCTTGATGATTATGTGTTGTTCTTGATAATTGGGTGATGCTCTTGATGTTTATGTGTTATTCTTACCGAATCTTGCAATTAGAAGACGAATCGTATTCTTGATTGATATAAAAGTGATTAGAACCCTAGGTTGTATCGTATGATATATATTCATGGTGTATTGGGTGGGGAAATCGCATGTTTGGGTTTTGATTATGTTTAGAAAAGTATGAGAGGTTATGTGCCGTTCGTTTCTCGTATTTGATCCGTTAATTGTCTACGTGCTATCGTTAATTACGTTGTAAAGTGTCTAAGCATGGTTTCGGGTTCCACAATGGTTCCCGGGACGTTTTTGGTGTGAAAAGAGTCAGTGGGGGGTAGGGGACCCGCCACCTACCCACGGCCGAGGTTTCACTCCCGGCAGCAGGCAGCCGGCGGGCGGGCAGCTGCCCGCCGGCGACCCGCTGCCCGGAACAGTAAAACCGGCGGGCAGCCGGCGGGTGGCCCCCCACCCACCGGCTACCTGCTGGAAAATTCCCCCACTCGGGAGTTTGGCTTCCCCGTTTGATGTTCCCCCGTTCCCCGTGGTGTCCCAACGGACTCCGTTTATCGTGCCTATGTCTAGTTTGACGTTTCGGGTACCGTTCGTAGGTTTATGAGTCTATTATATTGCATGCTAGTTGAATTGGTATCCCGTTGACCTAGGTGGAAGGAGTATGAACCCCTTAGGACTATTCTTAGTATGTGATGGATCACGCATAGGTTTTGTTATGCGCTTTCTCCCCCTTCCCAATGTGTAATATGGGTTGCATGTGCTTGCTATGTGTTATGTGAGTGTGTTACCCCAATTCGGTTGCGATCGGATTGGTTATCCTGAGCTGCGGTTCAGAAGCTGGCTGCGGTCAGATTGATACTCTTGGGCTACGGTCCACCGTTTGGTTGCGATCAAACGTTTCTATACGAGCTGCGGTTCGTCCTTTTTCCTGGCTGTGGTCAGATGACATTCTCTTGGGCTGCGGTCCACTGTTTGGTTGCGATCAAACACTATGATGAGCTGCGGTTCATCGGTCGGTTGCGATCGACCCCTCCGTGTTGCGATACGGGGCAGGGTGCTGCGGGGCCGTGTCAGAGCTATATGCGCTGACCCTCATGTATGGGCATGCGATTGGTCCTGTGGCGCCAACAAAGTGTGCTATGTGTTGTGATATGGATGAGTTGTGATTATGAGTGTCTTGGGGGAATGTGACTGTGGGATTTATGCTGGGGATTGTTTATGTTGGGTTGTGATTATTGTTATGCTTTGCCTTATCTGCATTATCTGTTGTGAACTGCATATGCTCGTTACAACTGTTGCTTGTGTCTGGCCTTATCTGTCGAGTCATTCCCGGTTTTAAAGCTAGAGTTCGTAGGATATATCTTCATGCTCAAAATGGTTTTCGTATATCTATATATATCTCTATATGTATTGTATTTCAACGCGTTGGAGTGGGTTACCAGCATCTCTCGCTGAACAGATATATTTGGCTTTCAGGCACAGAAGAATAAGTAACTGGAGCGCGCTAGAACTTGGAACGTAGAAGTAGATAGTTTCCCTTTTCGGCCTGCGTGCCATGCTTATGCCTTTACATTATTGAGGATATTAGTTAGTTAGCCTGTGCACCTGAGTTCTCTAGCTCAGGTGTGGCATAGCACCCCATACTCTTGTATTATGCTTTGGGATTTAATGGGATTTCACCTTTATTTTATATGTTTTAAATGTCTTGAAAATCTGGGGTGTTACAGCGGCAAACTGCGACCTCACAAACGCAAAGCCCTCGGCGATCAAACTGTTCTGCTGACGAAGCAAAGAGGCGACGTCCTGCTCTCTTGGTGTGGACTTCTTTCCTTCTCCGACTTTCCTCACTGTCTGATTCACTTACTTCAGCTTCAGCGGTCTCCGGTGCTCCTTCTTCTTCTTCTTGGTCTGTTTCCTCCTCAACTTCTTCGTCACCACCCAAACTCTGGACTGCAAGGCTCAACTTCCCAGCATGAATCTCAAGCTCAGCAGCTAACTCTGCTCTCTCAACAGGTGCTTTCCTAGCAACCTCTTCAAGCGTGATGTACTCACCACTATCCAACTGAAAAAGATTACAACTCCAGAGATTGGCGATATCCAACACCATCTTTCCCACAGCCTTCGAGGGATAACCAACCACACAAACACCTTTCTTAACCAAGATCCAGCTTAGCACCATGCCATACGGCAAACTCTTCCGGTTGTGATCCCGGCAAAACACCATGTGTTGCATCATCAAAGCAGGCAGATTGAACTTAACCATATTCTTCAGACAGAAAGCAAAGGTGCACTCCAACTTACCCAACAAATTGCTCTTGTTGTTATTAGGCAACAAACAATCTGACACCAACATAAACAAGTTCCTTTGTTCCTCAGACAACCACTTCTTTTCCAGCCT
This sequence comes from Ipomoea nil, assembly GCF_001879475.1. NCBI lineage: Eukaryota > Viridiplantae > Streptophyta > Magnoliopsida > Solanales > Convolvulaceae > Ipomoea > Ipomoea nil. The sequence continues at coordinate 193,528 of NW_017619391.1, read as the reverse complement.
CGAAGCTTGAGTGAAACCACTCGTACGGCCAAACAGATAACTCAAATAGTCACGGTAACCCATGGTATCCGTACTAATCCAAGAATGACCACTGTACTGAGCCACTCCGGTAGCAGACAGACTCAAAAACTGGGCTAACCTCTTCTCAGACAACACAACCTTCACACCTCTCACCTTAGAGGTGATCTCAAGCCTTTCACCATCCTTCGTCACAACCATGTGACGGTAAAACTCCTTCACCAAACTCGGGTAAGTCTCGGCCCTTATGGCGAGAAACCCATCCAACAAACCTTGAAACTTAAGCAAATCCAACAAGGAACTTGAAAAAGATTCCGGATCAAAAGCTTTACCTTCAAGCACAAGGTAGTGGGCATCCACCCATTCCGCTTTCCTAGCCAAGCTTGACCTTCTAGGCATGGTGGAAGATGATCCAAAGCTCAACAAACAAAGCCCACAACTCTCCTTCAACACACTCACGCTGCACTCTCTCTCTCTCTCGAGCTCTCTCTCTCTCGCGGCTGCTCTCAGCGACGTGGCACACAGCAGGACGGCGGCGGCGACGGGACGGCGAGGCTCCGGCGAGACGGTGGTGCGACGGGCAGGTTGGTGGTGGCGGGGTGGGATGGCTTCGGGTAGCTCACGGGTAGGGAGAATGAAAAAGAAGAAGAGAATTTGGGGGAAGAAATTAGGGATTTGGGTGAGAATGGGGAAAAAGATGATTAAATTTGGGGATTTTGAACAAAGTGGGAATTTAAGGTTTAAAAGGAATTAAAATTGGTTAGGTTTCAAGAAAGATAATTGGCTTAAGTGGTTTAGAAGTTGGGTAGAAAAGAAATTGGCTAAGGTTCAAAACTCAAAGGCTACAAAGAAACATTAAGCTTAAATTTTAGGCTACACAAGGAAAGATTTTGGTAGAGATTTGCTATCTTTCCAAATCAAAGAATACTTGGAAAATTTAGGGAAAAGCTTAAGGAATTGTTGTAAGAACAACCAAGTACAAAGGTGGAAGAATTGGGCTAAGCACAGGATAACTCAAGGATAGATGACTACCACAAACAAGATACCAACTAAAGAAAACACTTAGCAAGAAAAGAGTCTACACCAAGCATCCAACGAAAAACTAGCAAGGAAAGCAAACCAAGGATTGCCAAACAAAGACAACTACGAAACACAAGACAACACCCAAGGCAACAACGAACACAATGCTCTCGAGGACACAAGGATAGGCTCAAAAACAAGGGTTACCTGCTAACTCCTCCTCCACCAGACCCTCCGACTCCGCCTGCGAACGCGCCATCACGAAAACTCTCCCAGGTGGCCTAGCTCCAACAGCTCCACGACTCGAACTCCCTCCTGGTGCTCCTCCGACTCCCGGGGGTGACGGCAACAGTCTCTGACCGAAAAGCTTAGGACACTCCGCAACTCTATGACCAACAACCCCACAGCGAAAACACTTAAACGCCTGGCCATAGCAAACTTGGCCCGGATGCACCTTCCCACAATTGCGACAACCAACCGACTTAGCTTGAACCGAAGGCTCCATCCTAACTGGTCCTTGAGAAGAAGATGACACAACTCTAGCCGGAAAACTCAGTCGGGGCTTCTTGAAAGCAAAAGAACCACCACTCTCAACTCTCTTCCTAGCCAACTCAAGCGAACCCTTCTGAAGCTGCTGAACACGAAACAGATCCGCGGCACACAGATACGCATCCTTGAGGGAACTAGGCCTACTCACCGTCAACGCTTTTCGTGCCTCATAATTCAGACCGACAACGAAACGCTCAACTTTGGCAAGCTCTGTAGGCACCAACATCCTCGTGAAGCGCGCCAGCTCTAAGAACTTCTTGTGGTACTCCACCACAGAGAGGGGTCCTTGCTGCAGATGAAGGAACTCATCAAACATGGCGGCTCGCACATGCGCTGGGTAGAACCTTTCGCGCATTCTGTCCTTGAGCGCGGTCCAATCAAACCCAGGCTCTTCAGGAAAGGCCGGACTCTCGTGAACCCACCACAGATCAACTTCTTGGCAGAAGTAGAACGTTGCCAGTTCTACTCTCTTCTCTTTGGGACAGCCCACCACGGTAAAAATCTTATCAAACACCCGTAGCCACTCTTCAAGGACTACAGGGTCTTCTTCACCAGCAAAAGAAGGCGGCCGATGCCCTGACACTAGGCGACCCACATCGCGGTGCCCAACAGGAGGCGGAGGCGACGCAGCTTGATTGTTGTTCAACAGAGTTTCACTGAGAGACTACATCGTCTGCGTCAACTGATGGAGATTCTGGGCGAGCTGCTCGTTGGTCGGGGTCTCTGGGGTGCGAGCGCGAGGACGAGGAGGCATCGCACTTCTACTACAACAACAAGGTTACCAAAAGAACAAGCAAGCAAGCAAGACAGAAAGCAACCCACATCTCACCGCGCAACCTAGAGTCCTTATCTTAACACTTAACTCCTTAAGGTCGCTTAGAGGTCTCAAAACACACTTAAACACTTAGAAAGTCTAGACTCAACTCTTCCTAGGCTCTAAACCTAGGCAATGATACCAACTGTAACACCCCCCAAAAACAAGATCTAAAAACAAGTCTTAACACATGCAGATTAACAACAAAACACTAGCACAGCGGAAGAAAGCGGAAAACTGGATAAAAGAAATCCAAACGGGGATGTTATGCCACGTCTACCACACCCGGTAAACGCTAAGGCGAACAATCTGCAAGTGTATCACTATCTCAAAACATCAACTACAGACAGTCTAAAACCATTGGCACGCAGGCCACAAAAACACAATCTAGAGGTACAGGTGCTAAGCTACCGGCTCTAGACATCGCGCTCGACTACTCAACACCTGAAAGATACAAAGATAAACATCGGGGCGACGCCCGGTCAGCGAATATTGCTGGTAACCCACCAATACCGTTAAGTATCATAAATAGGTAGATATATAACATAAAAACCATTTTCGAAATGGAATACAATATATAAGTTAAAAACCAAGATCACAAGACAACACAAGACTCACCACTCACAAGGATAACACCGGGAACACATCCCAACCACAAAGGTTAACCACACACAAGGATAAAGACTCACCCAACGGCAACACATGCCAAACAACACAAGGCTCCGTGACTACACACGTCACGAGAGAAGAGAACTCACCACCACGGCTACACAAGCCCTCGTGACATCACACATCACGAGTTGATATGCCTTCCTTATGCCCTGTTCCAACCTTATGGCTACCCCCAACCTTGTACCTTCGAAGCCAACCATTACCTCCGGGAATCCCCTGTACAACCAAGTCCAACCTTATTCCGCCGGGACCGTCGTCCCCCACCTATAACCACCAACGAAAACCCACCAATCACGGCAACACATGCCCAGATAACACAATGTTATCCCCCAATCACGTGGACTCAGCCACAGCTCCATAATCACGTCACGGCTACCACGAGGACCGCTGCAATACCTTGGTGACTAGTGTCCCATACCACTAATCGTGCAATCCAGGTAGAGCCACACACGCACCACCACTCACACGAATCAATCAACGGATTGCAAAGAAGGTATGAAACACACTCAACAAGGAACGGGTCACAGCCCAACAACAACAACGATGAATAACACAAGTTATCATCAACCAAACGGAAGGTACGAACAACACACACGCTAGTATTAAGATAATGAACTAGCATGCTTAACAACGGGGAAACTCAAGATAGTTCCGAGGAACTCACAAGACACCTCGTGGTTCAACGAAACACAATGTTAAACACTTAGCACGAATCAAGACACCAAAGATCCTACATGGATACCTACCATATAGTTCTAGACCTACGAAACATCAAGAAGACGCTCAAATAGTTCCACAAAAGAACAACGGGAAGCCAAAAGATCAAAGACCAAGAAAAACGAATCACGGGGAACAAATCCCGAACGAACACCATTGTGTTCCCCGCGGGTGGGCCCACGGGTAGTGCCCCACCCGTGGTCCCGCCCGCGGGTACACTACCCACAGGGCGACACGTTCCCCGCGGGTAGGCCGGCGGGTGGTGCCCCGCCCGCGGGTACGTCCCTGTACCGCAACAAATCCCTTCGGGAATTTTCTCCTCCAAACACAAATTCAAGTCCAAAACAGGCCAAATCTCACCAAACACAACAAAATGACTTGAACCAAGGAACATGCCAAGCAATGGCACAAAGGAATCCTAAACACAAGCTCTAGATATGCAATATCATAGGATAAATGCATAAACTCTCACATTTCATAGCAAAACACAAATAGAAGCCAAGAAATCATATATAGGTAAGCAAAATAGGTTTTGTAGAGCATGGGTTACCTCTTGAAGACCAAAAGACTCTTCTTACACCACAACAGCTCACTAGCCAAACCCACTTCAAGATCAAACCAAAAGATCATAAAGATCCTACCTTTAAGAAAAAGACAACTAAGATGAAACCAAAAAGACTAGACAAGCTTAGATCTTACCCTTCTAGATGCCCAAATAGATGAAAGATTGAATCTTGGAAGCAAAACTTGGAATCTTGACAAAGGTCTCACTAGGCTTGGAGAACAAGCTACTCTTCTTTTCTAGAGAGAAGGTAGAGATACTTTCTAGGAATTGTAAGGGATGAAGAATGAAGAAGTCTTCTAGGTTTAGGTTACAAAACTAACTCTTGGTAAAAAGACAAGGATACCCTTACTAACTCTTAGAAAGTGTAAGGAACAAGGGAACTCCTCTTAAAGCACAAGGTACAACACCACTTAAAGATTGACTAGTCAAATACTAGTCCTTTAGTATCAAAAATCAGGATTTTAGGAATCAATTCCTCAAAAGAAGTAGAATTAATTACTCAATTAATTCATGGATTGGAGTGTGGATTTTTGGGGTGTCACACAAACCCAGTCTACATAGGTTTAGTGGATTGTTGAAGATGGAGAGCCATACATACAGAAGTCCAATGAAATCCCTTCACTTGGAGAGCCCACTCTGATGCAGTCCACTTCAATGACGTTCTATAAGGTTGTTCCCACAACAGTGTGATCACAGTGTCCTTTCTTTAAGCAACAGTAACTCTTCTTAAGTTCATCATCTTAATCACCATGAACATATTGTATTGAGAAGATGCATGACAATCAAAGATCTAGTCTCATATACCAGATATGGAGTGTTTCTTCTTACTTTCGGCGTAACCCTAATTCTCTTCAAGTAAGGGTACTTATAGATCCTTCAATAAACACTCTCCATAGATGACTTTGATTGTAGAAGGTAGGACTGTAAAAGAGGAATGTAATCTCAGAAGATTAGGTCCATACCTTTCTTGAAAAAATACGCTGATCATCTTTCCATACTGGTCTGATAAAACCGCGTGAGCCTTTTAAGGAAACAGCTTCCTAAATCAGATCTTCAGTGTCAGTTCATCTGTTGTTGCTTCTGATTGATCAGTTGGCTGTAGAACCAAACGGACAGACTCTAAACCTATCTTAGTATGCCATAATAATATTGCCAATTATAATATGGGGTTTTTGGATATATAAAAACACTAACAAACTCCCCCTTTGGCTATTATTTGGCAAAACAACTCGACTATAACCACAAAAAACTAAGATAGGTTATTATACAGAAGCAACCCATATGTCCGAACAGATTACATAGAACAAAAACAGAAACATAGGATCCAAAACAGTTTAGGATCAAAAATATAACGCCCAGCCAGGACCAGAAGGTACTCAAACAAAAAAAAAAAAAAAACTCCCCCTGAGTTCATACTACTCCCCCTTTTCGCCAATGGTAGCCAAAGATCAAGCATTGGAGGGAGAGTCACTGTCAGACTTCACAGGATCCGCAGCAGCAGCAGCTTCAGTCAGGCTCAAACGAAGAAGAACGGTAGCCAGCTCAGTACGGGCCCCTGTCAGTTGCTTTGCAATAATGTTGTGCATCGTCTCAAGATCAGCAACTCTTGCCTTCAACTGTATGGAAAGCTGAACATCCTTAGCATGAGGAGAGTCATCAGGCACAGCATCAGGTTCAGAATTGGATGGGGCAGTCACAAGAACAACATCTCGAATGTGATCTCCAGACAGAAGACGTTTATCAACAGTATAAAGCAGCGTTGGACTGATCATTTCACTGGGCATAGGCTCAAGGCCCTGAGTGGTAAGGATGCCATAAATCAGATTTGGAAAGGGTAGTCTTACCTTCTGTTCCCGTGGATGAATCAAGGTGAGGATGTGATAGTAAATCCATTTGCCCAGATCAAGTTGCATCTTTGTTCCAATTCGAAATAAGAACCCAGCCAGAAGCATGCCAACGGTGTGGAAAGGGGCTGATGGGAGCCAGTTGTGAAGAGCTAGGCGGTGTAGAATCACATATCTGGACGTGAGATGAGAGATTTGCAGATAGTCCTTGTCACCCGTAGGCCACGATTCTGTCTGCCCACCAGTCAGAGTTCTGGCTACTAAGTCCCAGTCAGTAACAGCTTCTTCTTGAACAGCCGGCAAGCCATAGTATTCATTTATCATATCCAGCCCAAAAACATACCACCTTCCTCTGATGAAGATCTGCATTGGTCATGGCCCTGTGAGAATGTCAATCTCATCATTGAGATTGCAATAGAATTCATATGTGAGCAGCTTAGAGTAAGGGCAGATGTCCGTGACAGTTTTCAACAATCCGACTTCATTCAGCAAGGGCAGAATGTCACAAACGGAGTTCAGCTGGTTCTCGTCCACCGATCTTTGAACAATAAGATCCCTTCTAACCATAGCAGCTCATTTGTTCTGTGCAGCAGGAGATACAAACTGAGGCCGGTAAACAGATGGGTCAGTTTCTTCAACAGGTGGGACCTCAGGAGTGATACTTCGACCTCTTGATCGTGTGGATGGCTTCCCTTTTCTGACAGAAGGGGCTTGTACAGAGGTAGCTTGAACAGCAGTAGGTCCTTTTTGCTTAACGGACGATCGCAGAGTCTTGAACACTTGTTGAATAGGCGGGTTTCCTTCAGGCTTAACAGTCTCACTCGACTTTCTCTTCTTCTCAGGCTGATCCACATCAGCATTATCATCACCGATCTCAATAGCAACTTTTACTGGGACATTCTTCCTTTTTGACCGTCTTGTTTCTTTGGTTGGGGACTGAACCGGAGTCACAGAGTGGCTAGAGTTAGAAACATTAGCAGACGAGCTTCCAATAATATTCGAAATCTCTCGGATTTTGAAATTCGTGGAGTCAGGATGAGCAGTTGCCTCAACAGTTGGAACATCAGATGGAAGTGCTTGAGATCCATACACTTCAGCCAGTAATTTATCATCTTCGCTGGAGGATTCGGAATGGTGAATCACTCGATATGGTTGAGGGATTGAAGTAGATGGAAGCCCAGCAAAGTGTCACACATGTTCCAGACTCTCTCCTAAAGATGTTGCAGTGTAAACAGGAATCCCACCTGTTTTCTCAGACTTGTGGGGGCTTGATAAATCAACAGTTTCAACAATAGCAGGTAAGGCAGGAGGATCAACAGCAGAGCAAGTATCTTTAGAGTCATTAACAATCTCAGCCGGAGGCAGAGCAATATTATCAGAAGCGTAAACAACTAAACTCAGTGTATTTGGCTCATCAGAGGACTTTGCTTTCTCATCAGACACATGCAAGTCATCAGTTTTCACACCAATAGATTCACTCAAAGGCAGAGATAAAGAATCAACACTCACAAGAGGCTTATCGGAATCCAAAGCTGTTAAATTTTCAGACACAACGGGCACACAAGAAGGGATAGCAGAATCAACAGGTTTATCCGGAGAAATTTCAATAGGGGTTTCAGAATCATTTAACCTGTTTCGAAGGATCTCATGTCTGTGTTTCGCCTCTTTCTGAGCAGCTTCGAGATACAGAGGCTGGGACTCTGCTCGCCGTCGAGAGACCTCAACAGATTCTAGGGCTCGTTGTGCAAAAAATTGAAGGAATGCCCCGGCCCGATTTCCATCTGAGGGTTCTGGAATAGATACTGGAGAAACTTCATCACTAGCTTTGGAGACCATCATAAGCAGTTCCGTTGCATCATCTTCAGACCATTCTGCATAAAACTCTGGGTAGTTGGACATAACAGTCACCAGAATCTCGTCACAAAGCAGAGGATCAAGTTTGAGCTTTTTCTTCATAGCAAACTGCATTAGCGTCTGAATGTGTTTAAGGGCCACCTCCAGAGAGTCTGTCTTGCTTCCGAGTTTGATGATAATGTTTCTTACAGGGTCCGCCATCGAAGATTATGTGCAAAGAGATGAGCAGATCACTGACGGCAGATATGCAAGAGAGATAGAAAGATGAGAGCTGAGGTGTTCAAAGATGTGTTGTTCTTCTTGACCCGGTATCAAATAGGCTTAGGGGTGATGAACCCTAATTAATGCGGCTTGTCAAATATGATGCAGACGCGATTGATTGACACAACGGTACAACTCCTTTTTAGGAAGGAAACGGAACCCAAGGAAATTTGAAATTCGAAAAAGAATTAAGATCTTTTAAGATATCTCTAAGAAGCATAAGTTTAAATAATCTTCTTAACATAAATAGAGAGGAGTCTTTAAGGAAAGTCAAATCATAACACTGACCCGTTTACACCAACTTCTCTCTGACGGACCGACTACTTTAATCAGTCAATTCTGTAAATTCCCAGAGCAGATCTGAGAATTTCAAAACGATTAGCATCCAATGGCTTGGTCAGAATGTCCGCCAGTTGTTTGTCAGTCTGAATGTATTCCAATTCAATTTCCTTGGATTCAACCAGGTCTCTGATGTAATGATGCCTAATGTCAATATGCTTCGTTCTGGAATGTTGAACAGGATTCTTGGAGATGTTAATAGCACTGACATTGTCACAGAAGAGTGTCATTGTTCCTTGAGTAAGACCATAATCCAGAAACATCTGTTTCATCCATACCAACTGAGTACAGCAACCACCTGCAGCTATGTATTCTGCCTCTGCAGTGCTTAGAGAGATTGAATTCTGTTTCTTGCTTAGCCATGATACTAAGTTTTTACCAACGAAGAAACATCCTCCAGAAGTACTTTTTCGATCATCAATATTCCCCGCCCAATCAGCATCACAGTATGCAACCAGATTCAGTTCATTGTCCTTGGAATACCAGAGTCCATACTATATCGTTCCTTTAACGTATTTCAGAATGGGGTTTTGCAGCTATCAGATGGGATTCCTTTGGGTCAGATTGATGTCTTGCACAGATTCCAACACTGAACATTATGTCTGGTCGACTGGCTGTTAGATACAGCAGACTGCCTATCAAGCTACGATAGACTGTGTTATCCACTGATACACCTGTTTCATCTTTCGATACTTTTGTAGAGGTGGAGATAGGTGTTCTGGATGATTTACATGATTCCAGATCAAACTTTTTGACAAGATTCTTAGCATACTTCTCTTGCGAAATAAAGTATCCTTCAGAACTTTGCTTGACCTGTAGACCTAGGAAGTATGTCAGTTGACCAACCATGGACATTTCAAACTCTTCCTCCATCACTTTTACCAACTCATCAGTGTATTTCTGCAGGGTTGATCCAAACACAATGTCATCAACATAGATCTGAGCTATGGTTACATGACTTCCAGTAGTTTTTACAAACAGAGTTTTGTCAACACTTCCGCGTTTATACCCATGCTGGAGCAAATACTGTGTCACCCGTTCATACCAGGCCCGTGGAGCTTGTTTAAGGCCATAGAGAGCTTTTCGAAGCTTATAGACATAAGAAGGGTGTTCTGGATCTTCAAAACCCTTAGGTTGAGCCACATAGATATCTTCATGGAGATACCCATTCAGAAATGCTGTCTTGACATCCATCTGATATAATGTAAATCCCAAAATGCATGCGACAGCCAGCAAGATTCTGATTGACTCGAGTCTAGCTACAGGAGCAAAAGTCTCGTCATAGTCAATCCCTTCAATCTGTGTATAACCTTGAGCCACCAACCGAGCTTTGTTTCTGGCTATATTCCCGGCTTCATCAGCTTTATTTTTAAAGATCCACTTCGTTCCAATTTCGTTGACACCATCAGGTCTTGGTACAAGATTCCAGACATGATTCCGCTCATACTGATGTAGCTCCTCCTGCATTGCCTTGATCCACAGATCATCCTGTAAGGCTTCTTTGACATTTTTGGGTTCTATCTTTGAGGTATAGCAAGCAGACCCAAATAATTCTGTCAGATTATTTCTTATTCTGCTCCTGGTCTTCATCACATCTGATGAATCTCCAATAATGTTATCTGATGGATGGTTTTTCTGAGTTCTGGTGGGTTTGTCTTTACCAACATCATTCATGAGATCTATCTCCTGTTCCGAACTTTCTTGATCTTCATCTGATGATTCTTGTGGTTTGAGCTGACTGTTGTTATTACTCGCATCTGAATCACTTAGAGAAGACTCTATCACTGTTGAGTCTACTGATTCTTCTGGATTGTCATCGATAACCACGTTTACTGACTCCATCACAGACTGAGTCCTCTTGTTGTAGACTCTGTAGGCACGACTGTTCGGAGAGTATCTAAGGAAGATGCTCTCATCACTTTTGGGTTCGAACTTCCCCCTTTGTTCTCTATCAGCCAGCACATAACACTTTGTCCCAAACACATGAAAATATTTCAAATTTGGCTTCTTTCCCTTCCATATCTCATATGGATTTTTCGTTGTTCCTGGTCTAAGGTAGACCCTATTTATAGTATGACACGCTGTGTGAACTGCTTCAGCCCAGAAGCGTTGTGGCAGATGTGAAGCATGTAGCATAACTCTAACCATTTCCTGTAAAGTTCGATTCTTTCTTTCCACTACTCCATTCTGTTGAGCAGTTCTAGGAGCTGAGAATTCATGTGATATACCATGCTCGGAGCAGAAGTCTGAATATAGTGAGTTCTCAAATTCCTTTCCATGATCACTCCTCAATCTCTGAACTTTTATAATAGATTCATCCTTTTCCTTCTGAACTCTTATGCACAGAGTCTTAAAGGCCTTGAAAGCTTCTGTCTTTTCTCTCAGAAAGTATACACAACTGTATCGAGAGAAGTCGTCTACACACACAAATATGTATTTCTTTCCCCCAATGCTTTCAGTCTGTGTTGGCCCCATGAGGTCTATATGGACAAGATCTAGGCATTTCTCAGTGGTGATACCTCTTACTGCTTTGTGTTGAGTTCTGATTTGTTTCCCAATTGCACATGCGCCACAGATTTTTTCTGGATCAATTCTGATCTTAGGTACACCTTTTACTGCTTCCAGTTTTATCAGCTTATCCATATCTCTGAAGTTTATGTGACCCAGTCGTCTATGCCAGAGTTTTGATTCATCAGATTTGGATAGGTGACAAGCAGTTTCATTTGTAAAAACATAACAATTGTCTAAGGACCGAGTTCCTTCCATGACAAGTTGATTTGCTTTGTCACTAACTCTGCAGCAGTTACGATCGAAGCACACGTTCCAATTTTGATCACACAACTGACTGATGCTAATTAGATTCGCTTTCAACCCACTGACTAGCAGGACTTCTTCTAATTGAGGTAAACCTGGTACATTTAGTATTCCTTTCCCAACGATTTTACCTTTTTGTCCATCTCCATATGTAACAGCTCCACTGCTAGGTTGAACCGCCATCAGACACTTGATATTCCCAGTTATATGTCTGGAACATCCACTGTCGAAATACCATCTAGCATCAGTTGTAGATGCAGTCAGAACAATGGTGGGGTAGCAGATAACTTCTGACTTTCTGACCCAAACCTGTCTAGTGAATGGTGTAATAGTCTTATTCTGATATTTTTCCTTCCTTTGATCTCTGTAGAAAAAATAACACTCAGGTCGAGTATGACCTTTTGTTTGACAGTAGTGACAGATGGGAGTGTAATATTTAACTTTGACAATCTTATTTTTGAACCTCGAATAATGAGATTGATGAGTTGATCTGCCCAGGTCAGTATCAGTACTCTGATCGTACCTCCTTCCCTTGTTTTGTACTGACTGAGATGACTGTCCTTGTTCATACATGTGATCAGTTGTGGTCTTAAACATTCCCTCTTTGATGAATTTTGGTGCGTTATTCGAAGATTCTCCTTGTTCAAATCCCAGACCCTTTTTGTCATTACGATTTCTGCCAGAGTCTAGAATCTTAACTAATGTAGATGTGGTGTCCATCATCTGGATATTTTTCTTCAAGCTCTCCAATTCCTTGATTAATTTTCCTTCTCTAAACCGTATCTGAGTGATGAGATCTTCTTTTATGACCAATTCTGCATTTATTTTCTTTAGAAGATCATCTCTTTACTTCAGCTCGTCATTCAGATTCTTATTCACTTTCACAAGTTGTTCCCAGCTAGCAACAAGTTTTGCAAATTCTGTCTCATGTTGAGTATGTCTCTCTTCAAAATCATCAGTTGATATGTATGATTCTCCATCTGATTGATCTTCGTCTGACTGAAGGTCTGTAGCAGTAAAGAAAGCTACAAAGTTTCCGACATTATCATCTGATTGATCATTTGAAGTTTCCTCCTCATCATCACTAAGAGTAGCTACAGACATAGCCTTTTTCCTTTTAAGATATGTTGCACATTTAGCCTGTATGTGCGGTCCTTCACATTCCCTACACTGCACTGACCGATTGAGGGGTTTTCCTTTGTCTGTGGAACTGTTTCTTTTTTGTCTTGATCGCCCAGTCTGAGATTGATTGTTTTGTGAGAAAGGTGCTGTTTCTACCTTTTGATATGAGGAGTTGTTGCCTTTGTATTATGTCCTGGTAGGCTGACCTTGACTCTTTCTGTTGAAACCTTTTAAGATTTTCTTGAAGTTTTTGGTTAGAAGAGCTAAGGTTTCATCATCTATGTCGTCTGTGTCAGATTCTCGATCAGCCTTAGCCACAAAGGCTACCGACTTTCCTTTCCTGTTGCTTCCAATATCATCATCAGCAAGAACTTCCAGTTCATATGTGTGTAAGCTTCCCATGAGTTCTCCGACAGTCTTCTTTTCCCAACCTGTGTGTTCCTGAATAGCAGTTACTTTCATTCGAAAACGTTTAGGTAAAGATCTAAGGATCTTTTTGACCACTCTCTCGTCAGTGAACGGTTCCCCAAGAATTGAGGCTCGGTTCATCAAGTTTTGAACCCTACTGTGCAAGGTCGAAATGGTTTCGTCTTCAATCATTCTGAGTGCTTCGAATTCTGACAGAACCATTTGCAGCTTTGACTGTTTGACATCACTGGTTCCTTCAAATCTGGTTTCAAGAATTTCCCATACCCGTTTAGCCTCTTTTACTCCTGTAACAAGCGTAAAACAGATTCATGCAGTGATCCTACAATTGAGTTCAATGCTTTGTTGTTCAGATCAGAGGCATTCATTTCATCGTCTGTCCAAGTCTCCATGGGCTTTTCTTCAGCAACTCCTTGCGCATTCGGAGTAGTAGGTCGACTCCACCTAGTTAGGACGGTGCGATAAACCCTGGTACCTTGTGCTTGAAGATATATCTCCATACGAGCCTTCTAGAAAGAGTAGTTGTGACCATCTAGTTCTGGTGGTTTCATACTTGCGTCCATCCTGAATACAACAACCAGCCAACGAACACACAGACAGACTTGCACAAAAACAGAGAGAATGCAAAACTAAAACAGCCCTTCGGATCAAGTCACTATGTAGACTTAAAAGCTCTGATACCACATGTAATTTTGCAATTCCTCTTTTTTAAGTAAATTGACAGAATTAGATGACTGACTTAGATTACTGATTGATTCAGTTAAGAGGCCAATCAGTAATGATAAATCATGAAGAGAATATAAGAGAAAGATAACCGCACAAAAGCCAAAGACACAGAATGTTTACCCAGTTCAATACGGTGTGTATCTACGTCTAGGGGACGATCACATAGGCGTCCAATCCACTAAATCATAATCCAATGTACAAAGGTAGATATACAATAATCTTACCCAAGTGCCCCACACAAGGTACAAACCCAGTCTACATAGGTTTAGTGGATTGTTGAAGATGGAGAGCCATGCATACAGAAGTCCAATGAAATCCCTTCACTTGGAGAGCCCACTCTGATGCAGTCCACTTCAATGACGCTCTATAAGGTTGTTCCCACAACAGTGTGATCACAGTGTCCTTTCTTTAAGCAACAGTAACTCTTCTTAAGTTCATCATCTTAATCACCATGAACATATTGTATTGAGAAGATGCATGACAATCAAAGATCTAGTCTCATATACCAGATATGGAGTGTTTCTTCTTACTTTCGGCGTAACCCTAATTCTCTTCAAGTAAGGGTACTTATAGATCCTTCAATAAACACTCTCCATAGATGACTTTGATTGTAGAAGGTAGGACTGTAAAAGAGGAATGTAATCTCAGAAGATTAGGTCCATACCTTTCTTGAAAAAATACGCTGATCATCTTTCCATACTGGTCTGATAAAACCGCGTGAGCCTTTTAAGGAAACAGCTTCCTAAATCAGATCTTCAGTGTCAGTTCGTCTGTTGTTGCTTCTGATTGATCAGTTGGCTGTAGAACCAAATGGACAGACTCTAAACCTATCTTAGTATGCCATAATAATATTGCCAATTATAATATGGGGTGTTTGGACATATAAAAACACTAACAGTGAAATTGGTGGTTTTGTTGGTGGTCTGTTGGTGGGGGACGACGGTCCCAGGAGGGAAAAGGTTGGAATAAGAAGTACAGGGGTTCCTGGAGGTAATGGTTGGAAAGAAGATATAAGGTTGGGGGTAGCCATAAGGTTGGAACTGGGCATAAGGTAGGCATACCAACTCGTGATGGGTGATGTTGCGAGGGCTTGTAAAGCCGGCGTTGTGTGATCTTCTCTCGTGACGTGTGTAGTCACGGAGGCTTGTGTTGCTGGCATGTGTTGCCGTTGGGTGTGTATTTATCCTTTGTGTTGTGGTTAACCTTTGTGGTTTGGGATGTGTTCCCGGTGTTATCTTTGAGAGTGATGAGTCTTGTGTTGTTTATTGATCTTGGCTTTTGACTTATATACTTATGTATTCCGTTTCGAAAATGGTTTTATGACTTATATCTATCTATATATGATACTTAGCGGTATTGGTGGGTTACCAGCATTATTCGCTGACCGGGCGTCGTACCGATGTTTATCTTTGTATCTTTCAGGTGATGTTTAGACGAGCGCGATGTCTAGAGCTTGGTAGCTTAGCTCCTTTACCTTTGTGGTTTTTGTGGCATGTGCGCCAATGTAGTTAGATAGACTGATGTTTCGGGATAGTTGTATACACTTGCAGATTGTTCGCCGTAGCGTTTACCGGGTTCGGTAGACGTGGCATAACACCCCGTTGGATTTCTTTTTATCCAGTTTCCATTTAATCTTCCGCTGTGCTAGTTTTGTTGTTTAATCTGCATGTTTTAGGGCTTTTATATAGGCCTTGTTTGGGGGGGTGTTACACTGTGTTCTACCCGTGCTCTAGTTCGCCGGGTTCGTTCGCTTGGGTGCTCAAACGTCGAATCGTTGTACGTTTTATCCTAGGAAGCCTAGGCCACAACGCTCCTAGCACTCTTGGGAGGTAGCAAATAAGGTTTTAAGGAAAAAGGCACTTCGCCTAACTCGTACTAATCTTTCTTCTTCTCATTCTTTCTTGTTTTGGATTATGCTCTAAGCAAAAATCCTTTCTACTTTCTTATTGGATTGGAATTATAACCTGGGGATTATAAGTTCCAATTTTTGGTTGATATCTTTTTGGTAGATATATACGTATATATAACCTTTGGATCCGTTTTGTATATATATATATATATATATATTTCGGATATATATCCAATAATATTTTATATATATTTTCGTGTGTATATATAAATATTATTATGGGATATTAAATCGATTTTGGTTCATTATCACCAACAATTAGTGGGATTCTAATCCCACATCTTCTTTGTTTTTTTTTTCTGTTATTATTATTATTATTATTATTATTATTATTATTATTATTATTATATCACTAGTATTGTACCCGTGCGATGCACGGATAATACTTATACAGTGATAAATATTTCCTAAACAATATTGATTATGGAAGTTTACATATAAAGATAAAACAACATTTGATACTAAAAGAAGAAATTGTTAGATAGAAATCAATGAAACCAAAAAATGCTATGAAAAGTAAGGTATGTAAAAACTTAATTACAGATTATTGAAAATTTTATGGTAAACAACATTTTAGTTGGGAGTACAACTCGAGAGCAACCTTACATAAAATAGGGTATGGTCATTGCCTCCTCTAGAATTTGAAAGGCAATTTCAGGTTGTTAACCAAAACTATTTTAGCTTCTACCACATCCTCCGATAATCTAGTAATGAACCACAAGTACCATTCCATTGATCTATATTCTGGAGTAACATTACAGGAGAGAACCCAACGTTAGTGTTAATACATGGTTTAGGATCCCAGATGCTCGTAAGACATTAAGAAATTCAGGAGTATGCACGTTGATTGTGTCAAACTTACAAACTGTGTTGTTAAAATAAGTCATGCTTTCGCTTAAGAAATTCAAGAGCATGCACATCTGAAAGGATACAATTGATTGTGTCAAACTTACAAACTGTATTGTTAAAATAAGTCATGCTCTCGACTCGTAAGACATTAAGATGTCAAACTTACAAACTGTGTTGTTAAAATAAGTCATGTTCTCGACTCGTAAGACATTAAGAAATTCAGGAGCATGCACATCTGCAAGGATACAATTGATTGTGTCAAACTTATTCAAATTGTAGTACATACAATTGACCCAGATGATTATCAAATAAGTCAGATTAAAATAACATATTGTAGGAGAGCAATAACATGTGTAATTTGAATCTGAATTAGTAGTCACAGGCATGAGAGGTGGAAAAACCATCTGAAGTAGGTACATTTTCTTTGAAATATATTAAACTTAAAAAAATAAATAAAATTTCTTTCTTTCAAAAAAGAGACTACTTAAATATTAGTGGCTTTGTTTATTATCTTGGAATTGATTATACATCTCTTCATGCCACTCTTTTAGTATATCATATCATTATTGAAGCTAGCTTGATTACATAATATATATTTTACTACTGAAGAGCATTACAGTTTAATGGTCATTTAAACTTTATTCACTATTTTTATATATTTAATTGCTTGTAAACTGTTTTAATACAATGTAGATAAACTAAGAGTTATGGAAATGAATGTGAACAGTGTGCATTAATAACAAAAATAAATCTAATAAGCGCTCCAATTAGAAAACAAATATTAGTTCATGCTATGTAAACATCAGATATATATTGTGGTACACAGACCTCTAAATATGTGACCTAAATTTTTATTCCTGCTAAAAGTGCAGGACAATTGTTCCTGAACCTCCATGGATATATATCTGCTATATGCGAGAACTTATAACCACTTGTTTCCTCATCATTGTAGAAATTTTGTAGACTAATCCTTTAATTTCTTTCTAGAACCACCACAATTGACTGAAAATATCTTTTAAACAAATCTTCAAATATGATTGCTATGAAATATGATTCCTTGACAGCAGCCAAGATGATTCATATCTCTGTTCAACTTCTCAAAAGTTGTGAACATTCAAAAACCTGAAAAAAAAAATGAATAATTAACGAAACAACATAAAAGTAGAATATAAAATACTTGAGACATTGTTAATAAAACAATTTTGCACATTAATATATTTACACGAATTAACACTAATTGAACGCTATTAAAAATTATTAGATCAACACTATAAAAAGGAATATATTCATGAATTAAGACAAATATTAACAATAATATAAAACATAACAACAATGTTCACCATACCAACCTCTTCATCTTGAATACGCATTCGTTATATTTGTTTGTCTCTTTGTCGCTTCTTTGTTCACCATACCGACCTCTTCATCTTGAATACGCATTTGTTATATTTGATTGTCTCTCTGTCTCTTCTTTCTGCTGTCTATTCTTTCTGGTATTTCGCACGATTCAGATTGTATAGAGGGGCCATGACGATTGAGCTTTGGAGGTACTGTATTTGTAAATAATCCGTAGATCATCTATAGTATTTGTATTTCAGATGAACTGCTAGCTTTGTTTACCATTAGAGGAGGTATTTATAGAATAGGTAATTAACGCAATTCTTGCGGATACCAAAGAGTCCCAATAAACGTAACCACTCGGATACACAAAAGTTGTATATGGAAATCTGAACAGTCGCCAATCAATATTAAGATCTGGTTCGACCATTTATATTCTTTAAAAATCGTAAACTGACCAAATTCCTACTTTCTAGTAACATTGAATTGAATGGAATACAATAACTAAACGACTATGCTTTAAGTGAGCGGGAAAAATTTTCCTATCTTCATTTACTGCTGCTTATTGCTATTTTATAATAGAGATTTTGATCATTATACATGTTAACTGCCAATCTAAATCCTTAATTTTACCATACATCTTTTTACATATCGTTGATACTGACAGGATAATAGGGCTGGCACCCGACCCGGATCACAAATGAGCATCTGACTCAGCATCACATGGGAACCCAACGGGCAGAACTCCAACGGTTAGAATCCAACAGGTGTCACATTTATTGTCATTGAAGCCACCTTTGATGTCACCATTGATGAGAGAGAGTTAAAGCCTCAACGCCTCATTCATGACTATTCATATTCTTGCCGTTAGCTCAGCTCCCCAAGGATGTCTCTTCATGTTGTTACCGTTAGGACCTAGCATAAATAGAACTTCCCTCAGCTAAGCAGGGGACACACTGTACTTTCTATACTGAGACAAAAGGCAATACAACTATTGTTACTCTTCTTATAGCATTATTATATTATTATTACCGGTAACGTTATTACCGTCATTGGTGCTTTCATTGAGAGCCTGAGTCCAATACTCAAGCAGGCTACGACACACACAACTCATTCCTCTTTCGACAGCAAGCTTGAAAGAATGGTGTCTCGCAGCTCCCATGGTTCCCGCAACGTGAACAATGGCAATGCCTCAGGTGACCTCCGGGACCAACTCACCAACAATCGCGGAGGGGACCTTCGAGACCAACTCAACAATGGAGGGGTGAACCAAGCCGTGAACCTCCAGGCGACTGCCAATGTCATTCAGCAAGCAGTAACGGCGACGCTAAATCAGGTGGCGGTGGGACTGCAAGGCCAAGTGCCCCCGCCGCGGCCCTAGGAAATAAGGGTGGAGACCCAAAGAAGTGGATCGGCCAGACGACAACCAGGCCCTTCCCAATCTGCACCAGAACGATTGGGACAAAGGGCGCCCGTGCGGCAAAGATTAGGCCCACGGGCCGAGGGATCCTCTACCAGAGGTCCTCGCCAACACGAAAACAGAGAAGCCGAGAGATCACCCACAGAGGAAGTGGGCGAGTCTCGGGAGCCGACCCCACGCCAACACGTTGATGATTCGGCCTTACGTCGACACTTGGAGGAGCGACGCGTCGAAGAGCCGGCTCCGCGACGGCACTCGGCGGGGAAGCGACGCGTTGATGAGCGGGTTCCACACCGACACTTGGAGGAGCGGCAGCCGGCCCCGCGCCGGCACCCTGATGAGTCGGCCCTGGTCGAGAGGCTGCAGAGAAGAATCGAGGAGTTAGCAAGAAGGGTGGAGGCACGGGAGCAGTCGCCGAAACCCGAGGTACGGATGGCAGCACCATTCTCCCCAAGCATCATGGACGTACCTTTGCCGAGGGACTTTAGGTTGCCCGCCATCAAGGAGTACACGGGGGTCACTGACCCACGCGTCCACATGACGAGGTACAAGGCTGCTATAGTAATGATCGGGGAAGGGGACGCCATCATATGCCGAGCGTTCTTGTCCACCCTGGATGGAGCGGCCCAAGACTGGTTCAACACCATCCCTGATGGGTCGATCCAAAACTTTGGGGAGTTGTCCAAGAGCTTCCTGACATACTTCTCCGGTAGCATCCAGCGTAAGAAACCCTTCTCTCACCTCTGTGTAGTGAAGCAAGTAGAGGCGAGAGCCTCAAAGACTTCCTGATAAAATGGAAAAAGGAAGTCAATAATGTCTACGACTTCGACTCCAAGGCGGCGATCCCGATATTTATCCATGCCTTAAGATCAGGGTATTTCCACAAGCAGTTGAACGCCCACCACCCTCGCTCTTACGAAGATCTGATAAGGACGGCTAGCCGCTATGCCGAAGCAGAGGACGTCGACAGAAAGAAGAAGGACGAAGAGGATGGAAGGAAAGGTGGGAAGCCTGGGAAAGCGGGTCCGCCCAGCCAGGCACCACCCTCGAACCACCCGACCGCAGGGAAAGGCCGAGACCACGAACGACCTCGCCTGGTCCCCTTGCGTAATCTAACTCCTCTTACCCATCCCGTCAGTGTCATTCTACAGCAAGCTGAGGAGATGGGAATGGTAGAATTCCCCGAGGAGTGCATGAAGGTCTCCCCAAAGGCAGACCAAACAAAGTACTGCAGGTTTCATAGTCAAGCCGGCCACGATACAGATGAGTGTCACGTTTTGAAGAGACAAATAGAAGAACTCATCCAGCAGGGCTACTTTCGGCATTTTGTCAAGCGATCCAAGCAGCAGCAGCAGCCGCAGCGCGATCCATCAAAAAATCCACCAAAAAATGTCTGGAGAAATGAGGATGTCACCGAGCTGTCCACCTTGAAAAAAAAAAGAACACGACCAAATATCTGAGCAGATTGATAGCGAGAAAGAAACCAAGGTGGCGCCTAGACGACAAAAGAAGCACACCATACACTTTATCTATGGTGGACCTGCAGGGGGCGACACGCCCGCAGAAAGAAAGAAGTGGAGCCGGCGGCTATACGTGGGAGAAGTGGCGAGTCTTCCCAGAGAAAAGAAACAGAGACAGGAGGCCATCACCTTCTCTGATGATGACCTCCCAGAGGGCCCGTTACTCCATCGTGACGCCCTAGTAATTGAGATGGACGTCAACGATGTCATTGTCCGCCGCATCTTAGTCGACACGGGAAGCTCAGTCAATGTGATGTATTACGATGCCTTCACCAAGTTAGGGATACTTAGGAACCAGCTCAAAGAAGTACGTACACCACTCTCTAGATTTACGGGTGATTCAGTGGAGGCGGAGGGGTCAGTGGTCTTACCAGTGGAGATAGGCACGAGCCCTAACATTCGCAAACTTGACTTGGAATTCATCGTGGTAAGACTCACCTGTGCGCACAACATCATATTGGAGAGACCAGCACTGGAGAACCTCAAGGCCATAGTGTCGGTGGAACACTTGTGTATGAAGTTCCCCACTCCGAGCGGGATAGGGGTCGTTAGAGGAGACCAGCAAGCGGCCCGCAGTTGTTACGTTAAAGCATGCAAAAAGATTGGCAGAAATGATCCATAAGTCCACACCATCTGCAAAGATAATCGATCGGGTATGGAGCTAGGAACATTTGATTAAGTATTTTCCTTAATATTCTAGTAGTCGTTTGGGACTAGTGTTTGGTAATCGCGGTCCGCTCGCTTTGCATTTTGAAATCTTTGGAATAATATCTCGTGATTGGGGTCCGCCCATGTTGTTTCAAAAAAAAAAAAAAAAAGGAACGAGTCGCACGCCCTGGCCACAGGTTGGCCGAGACATGACTCGACTCGGATAGCCGAGGCAAGCCTCGGCCAATGTTCAGCCGAGGAGCCCGCCTCGGCCACAGTCTGACCGAGGCACGCCTCGGTCAAGGGTTGGCCGAGGCGCACACCTCGGCCAAAAAAAAAAAAAAAAAAAAAAAAAAAGGTCGGAGCCTGCCCCAGCCACGATCGGTCGAGGCTACGCCTCGGCCGCGATCAGCCGAAGCGCACGCCTCCGCCATGAGTGGTCGAGGCGACGCCTCCGCCACGAGTGGTCGAGGCGACGCCTCCGCCACGAGTGGTCGAGGCGACGCCTCGGCCACGATCGGTGGAGGCGACGTCTCGGCCACGATCGGTTCGAGGCCACGATCGGTCAAGGTGACGCCTCGGCCACGATCGGTCGAGGCGACGCCTCGGCCACGATTGGCCGAGGCGACGCCTCGGCCACGGTCAGCCGAGGCGCACGCCTCGGCCACGATCGGTCGAGGTGACGCCTCGGCCACGATCGGTCGAGGCGACGCCTCGGCCACGATCAGTCGAGGCGACGCCTCGGGCGGAGGCACGCACCTCTGCCAACCTAGGCCAAAGCCTATCTGGCTAGCATAAGAAATAAAATAAAATCATATGTGATTAAAAAAAAATGTAAAATCACATACACAGGATCAAATAAAATCACATATCCTAAATCAAACAGGATTCTACACAAGATCAAGATAGATTCAGCCTTACTCCCAAGTCAACTCAAACACATCCGTTGACTCAAGAGTAGGGGGGACTGGTGACAGGATAATAGGGCTGGCAGCCGACTCGGATCACAAATGAGCATCTGACTCAGCATCACATGGGAACCCAACGGGCAGAACTCTAACGTTTAGAATCCAACAGGTGTCACATTTATTGTCATTGAAGCCACCTTTGATGTCACCATTGATGAGAGAGAGTTAAAGCCTCAACGCCTCATTCATGACTATTCATATTCTTGCCATTAGCTCAGCTCCCCAAGGATGTCTCTTCATGTTGTTACCGTTAGGACCTAGCATAAATAGAACTTCCCTCAGCTGAGCAGGGGACACACTGTACTTTCTATACTGAGACAAAAGGAAATACAACTATTGTTACTCTTCTTATAGCATTATTATATTATTATTACCGGTAACGTTATTACCGTCAGATATAATCCGCTAGTCAAACCCGCTATTTTTTAACCACTAATACAATCCGCTACCGATAACCGTTGATTGCCAAACAAGCCCATTGAGATGTTTAACAAGCAACAATTGTACCTTTGAATAAACTCATATCTTTATTAATCAAAATAGCCCTTAAATAAGATTTAAAATCATAAAATAATTATTACTTGTATATTTCATGCGGATATATTTTAGTTAAAGAGATAATTTTTCTAGACAGAGATATAGTATCAAATAATATAAAATTTTATTTGTAAAAATATTTTATTTTTCAAAATTAAACTTTAATAAATATTATAAAATTTGAATTTGAAAATTATAAGAATTAAATAAAAAAGAATTTGCTTTAATAAATCATGAATAAGTCATATGTTGTTGCATGATTCTTGGATGTTCACTAATTTCTTCATCATCCTAAAACAACATAAACCAGGAGTTATAGATCCCTACAATTTGGTGTACCATTCAATTCAATAAAGCCTTTCACTATAAAAACAAACACTACAAACCATTTTAAGAAAGCAGAACTACATACTATACATACAATTAATCAAAGCAAAAACAATAAAAAGAAATAAGAGATCCGAAAATGGCTGCCAACCAAAAGCTTGTTGCAATGTTTTTTATGTTTATGGTTGCTCTCTCTTCCATGGAGCTTGTCCATGTCCATGCTAATGAAGAACCAAAATACAAGGGTATTGAAATAACCACTCCTATGACTCCAATGGAGACCAAGAACGGTGCCAAAGGAGAAAAAGAAATGATGGTTGAGAGTGGTACAGAGGTGTTTGAGAAAGTATAAGACATATATATGTGTTAGAATAAACATGTTATTGTATAGTACCAAATAATTATGTGTGATTTTTGATTCCTTTGTAAGAATAAGGTTGACGTGATGCAGCAGTGGTGTATGTAGCTAGCTAGAGGACCAGGTTCTTGCTGATTCTTTGGGGTCTCCCTCTTTTCTTTTTCTCCAAAATAATAATAATACTTGTAAATGTAATAATGACAATGTTCAAATATATTTTCATATACGTATTATAATATTGGCATCGACTTCTCACTTCAAATAAGAGAGTTAGTGAAGTGATCGAATTCTTTTACACTAGAGTAGTTGAGTATAAACTGATATCTTCATTAAATAAGATACCCTTTAAATAAAAACAACAAAATTTTTAGAGTTAGTTTAATTTTTAATTTTGTCCTAAATTTATAGGTGGCAATTCACATTTAGTCTTTTTTAACATTACCTTTGGTCTTTTTTAATTAGCATCTATCTAATAATCTACAATACATAAAATCTAATAAGAGAATAAAGTTAGGCTTTTAACGGGAACAAAAAAATGTTGGGCTTAATTGTTTGTTAAGATGAATGATTCACATTATTTTGATTTTAGTATTTGTTATGGTTTTCCTTATTTAGCATATATTATATTATTTTCTTCCCTGTTTTTTTTTTTCAAAGCAATATTATTTTTTCCCCTTAAATAATCATGCATTCCGTTAGAAAAAAAATTTATTAACAGAATATTCCATTAATTATTTATTATTTTTAACTTATTGATTTCATAAGAAAGGTCTTACATTTTATTCTCATTTAAATCAGAGTTTGCATAATTGTTAAACATATACTATGAATATATTAAAAAAATACAAAATACAATATAAAATTTAACATAAACATTAGTCAAATAATTAGCCCGACTAAATAAATAGCATTCAAAGTTAGCATCAAAGATTATAAATAGAAACCTTTGAAAATCATTTTCTGCATTTAAAAAAATAAATAAATTTGGATTAAGTTTTATTTCCTTTTATATCGTTTAATTAACCTTCTTTTGATTCAATATTTCAATTATGTTTTTGTATTATTGAAATGATTTTGTTCATGGTATTAATATTTTTTCGTATGTATTTCAATAATGGTACAATTGTATCTTACTTTACAAATAGAGTTAATTTCAGCAATGCTCCTCCGACGATGTTGATTTTCCACAATTATCTCCAACTTTTAATTTGGACAATTTAGACACTTTACTTTCAAATTCTTTACAATGTTGGTCCTTTTGTCAAATGAAGGTTAATTGAAAGTTTAATTAAGGGGTAAATTAGTCATTTAACATGTTAAGGGTATAATTCTCCCTTTATGCGTCAAATTAATCAAAATACCATTGCTGAAATGACCACAAGCAAAGCCGTGGCATCCTCTTTCGAACTCCTCTTAAAACCTCAACAACTCTTCTTCTATATAGCCCCCGTCCACCATGTCCCAAAGATCTTGGGACACAAACAAAGTCTTCATCATGCTGCTCCAAATCTCATATCCACTCCCATGGAACACCGGAATTCTACTAATTAACAAGAGAGTTTTTTCCACTTTTGGTCCTTTGACTTTACTTGTGCTGACAAATGTGATTCATGACTTTTATTTCAGACAAAATTAGTGCCTAACTTCAATTTCTTTTCCACATTTGGTCCCATCCGACCAAGAATCCGGCCAACCCACCGGAAATTTACACATATCTTATTTTTTTAAGGGTAAATTAGTCTTTTCTTGTCATGTAAAATAATAAAAACTAAGAGATATTTAATTGCTTCATTGTTGTCTTTGCTCGGCGGCGGCCTCTGAGCTTTGAACTTTTTGCAGAACGTCGTGTGGCTGTTCAGAGCCTCTTCACTGCCAATATGCCGCTCCGACCTCGCGCACAACCCGCATATCCACCGCCCTTGGTTCCGCTCTAGGACCTTCGCTACGTACGCCTCCGTGCACTCTTCCGTCAGTCCGCAGCACTCGCATTTCGCGAACAACATCACTTCGTTCATCTTCGCCGCCGTCTCCGTTTCCCTGCGCTACTGCCTCCTTCCTCATCATCATCGTCTTCGCAGCCATTCTCGGTGAATTCCAAATCCAAACCGCTCTTCCAAAATTTACGCACTGCATAACAGCACAGAGTATTCAAAAATCAAACACAAAATCAGAATCCTCTGATAAATTCCACGAATCAAATATATATCCCATAAACCTACACTCTAAACTTCTCAAATCTACATGCAAGTTTACACTATATCTGCAAAATTACATTATACATACATTTAGCAGACAATCTGGAGAGAATTCGCAGCAGTGATCCTCGTTTTCTGTTTGAAAATTATTTTTTTTTCTCCCACTCGCCTTCTTCTTCAACAAGGGCAAGAAAAGACTAATTTACCCTTAAAAAAATAAAAGATGTGTAAATTTCCGATGGGTTGGCCGGATTCTTGGTCGGATGGGACCAAATGTGGAAAAGAAATTGAAGTTAGGCACTAATTTTGTATGAAATAAAAGTCATGAATCACATTTTTCAGCACAAGTAAAGTCAAGGGACCAAAAATGGAAAAAACTCTTAACAAGAAACTTAAATAAAAAAGTTTAATATTAGTATCTTACATTATTACCAACCTGAATTAGATAGATACCAGGTAATGGAAACAATAATGCCATACATTTCACCAAGCAACAAAGTAATTCCATCTAACATCACCCATACAGAAAATAACTTCAAACAGACCCTACATAGCTCAATACTAAATTAGTTGAAATTTAGGGTGTGTTTGGATCATGGGCTTAAACAAAAGGAATGGGAATGAACACTGCTGGAAATTATGGAATTTCCGACCACCTGAAAGTGATCTTAAATCAATTCAAAGTAAAAAGTTGTTGGAAATAGCAACAAAAATTTTTCCGGATACCAAAAGTGGTTAGAACAAGACTTTTGACTTGATTTAAGATCACTTTCAGGTGGTCGGAAATTCCATAATTTCCAGCAGTGGAAAGTCATACACATTGTTTGGTTAACTACCTTTTCAAACACATGTATAAGATTTGATTACCCGTATAACTAAAAAACTCATTGTAATTTAATTTTTACTATATCATTATAACAATATCTATTGTAATTAACCATATATTTCGAATTATTTATTATCATCCTCTATTGACAGCAATTGTAGCAATTGTCATTGATAAACTCCGAAAACAATTTGTCTGAACAACGAATGAAAATAAAAAATCAATAAGTGTATGAAAACTAAGTACTCCACTTTATTACTCTTAATAAATTAAATAAATTAGTAGTTACAACAAAAAATAATACATATGCATTTAATTAATTCATAATTAGATGTTTATATTTTATAATGCCTTTATTCGAAAAAATTATTCATTATAAAAAAATTTGAAAAGAGAAATAATTTCATTAGTTATATTATCTTTATTTTTTTACAATTTAAAGATTCAATAACTTCAAATTCATTAATTAATTATATTTACTGCAGTGTCCATTGTTTCTTTTTACACTATCTTGTAATTAAATATCAAAGTTATAATACAAAATATGTTATATATATTTTTATCAAGTATTTTGTAAAAATATAATAAATATTAATATTTTGATCAATACTTTCACATGATAATCTACAACACACATCTCACAACACATGCATGAAACATGTAGAGAAAAAGCTACAATTGTCATATATCAACATGCGGTTGCAAGATACTAGTTCTTAGTACAGCTAAGATCTCATTCATATACACAACAAGGCAAATCTAAAACCTCCTACACCATAATTTCATTGCATGACGTTGCCCTCTGTGGAACCACCAATAACCCAATTGCACATGACACCCATTACCAATAAAAAGGAAAATGAAGGCAATAGCAATGCTACTCAAAACACTACAAGAAAAATGCACATAGACAACACTAGAAAGACAACAGTTTTTAAGAAAAGTGTTGTCTTTTGTATAAAAGACAACAGTTTGGTCCAAAACCGTTGTTTTTTATGCAACACTTTTGTCAAAGACAACGGTTTTTACTTAACCGTTGTTATAAGTGTGTTGTTGATAAGAGTCTAAAAGTTTATAATTTCACATTGAATTTAAGCTTATTTTCCTTGTTATTTGTTATAATTTTGTCCGAAGTATCCTCATTTGATTCATTTGTGTGCTTATGAG
The DNA here is from genome assembly GCF_001879475.1 of Ipomoea nil. NCBI lineage: Eukaryota > Viridiplantae > Streptophyta > Magnoliopsida > Solanales > Convolvulaceae > Ipomoea > Ipomoea nil. The sequence goes on along the minus strand of NW_017619391.1, from coordinate 165,725 downwards.
TAATTCTTGATGATTTAGATGAATTGAGTGATTTTTGGGGCATTTTGGATGCATGTAGAGTCAATGGGAGTCAATGAGAAGCTATGAAGATGGAGAAACACCTTTTAGAGAGCCAAATTATGGTGTGTTTATTGGTCTTGGTCATTCGGACAAACAAAGGCAAAAGTGGAGCAAAAGAGCAAGAAGTTGAAATTTCCGCACAAATCGTCCACTGCTCGGTTTTTTGATCATATCTCTGCGTAGGAATGTCCAAACCAAGCAAACTTGAAGGGCTACAAATTTGATTCAAGCACCAAAGGCTAATTCAAAGGTTTTGAGGGTGAAAACTGGCCTAGAAGACGATCTCAGTGCACAGGCAGTGCACACTGCCTGTGGCCATGGGTCTGGCCACGGCCGTGGCCACACCCGTGGCCACTGGGCAGTGTGCCCTGCATTTCTGGCCACGGGTGAAGCCACACCCGTGGCCAGCCCTCTACAACTTTTTGCAGCCCGCTTTTTACCCTTTTAAGGGGATTTTTCCACCCCAAAACATATCTTTCATTACATCTTTCATTTACCTTTCATTTCTCTTGTTAGGGTTAGTTTAGAATAGCTTAGATTAGTGTAGATTTATGGTTCCTTTCCATTTCCAAGCTCAAGAACATTGCAACTCTTGGATTTCAAGACTTCAATAGAGAAGTTTTCTATTTATCTCTTCTCTTTACTTTTCATCTATGCTTTCAATTACTCCTTTAATATTGTGTATCTATTGTTATATTATGAGTAGCTAAGTGTTTTGGGACTAGGATTTGGTTTGATTTCTTGCTATTGATGCCTATTTGAGTTGTATTGCATAAAGGGGATTATTTGGGTGATCTAGGGTTGTTGTGTGAAATGGGTTTGCTGAGAAATTTGTGTATGATTGTTGGATCCTAATTATATGCTTGATTTGGAGTGTGTTTGTTGCTATGAGGGTAGAGCTTGTACACTAGCCACACATTCACACACTTAATGCCCAATACGAGAGTATTTCGGGTATTAAAGAGAATTTATGCCTTGTGTTCTTGCTTGGGCAACCTTGGGTTGAATTGCCACGAGAGTGGAGTTTAAGGTTAGGTTGCAAGTCCAAATAGCTACGAGAGTGGTATTTGGACACTTTTGTGCATCTCACTTACCCTATGCCTTGTTTAATTCCCTAATCTTTAGTACAATATTTGGCATCTTAGCTTGAATCAACCAAGTACGTCCCGGTCCTTTGTTTTACTTGTCTTATTTATTATTAGCTTAATCATATCAAACCAACTCTTTAAGGATAGGTCTAGCTTCTAAAAGAATAGTTTTAGCTTGTGCTTAATTCCACTTTGCATCAATTCCTAACATTACAAGAGCCATCTCCAGTGGAACGATATCTAAACTCTATACTGTGATTTGATACTTGATGGATGCGTGAAAAACGTCCTCATCAGTTGTCTTTGTGTATTTTATGAAAAGACAACACCACAACGACAACGGTTTTTTAAAACCGTTGTCTATGTGCGTTTGTTTTTTAAAAAGACAACGATTTTTTTAACCGTTGTCGTTGGTGTGTTGTCTTTAAGCGCACTAGAATACACAACACTAGAAAGACAACGGTTTTAAAGACACTAAAAAACCGTTGTCTTTGTGCGCTCTTTTTTTTTTTTAAAGACAACGGTTTTATTTAACCGTTGTCGTTGTGCGCTTTTTTTTTAAAAGACAACGGTTTTATTTAACCGTTGTCGTTGGTGTGTTGTCTTTAAGCGCACTAGAATACACAACACTACAAAGACAACGGTTTTTTAAAACCGTTGTCTTTGCGCATTATTATTTTATAAAAGAAAACGGTTTTATTTAACCGTTGTCATTTATGTGTTGTCTTTAATAGCACTTGAATACACAACACTATAACGACAACGGTTTTATATATCCGTTGTTGTTGCGCGTTCTTTATTTGTTAAGACAACGGTTTTATTTAACCGTTGTCTTTGGTCGTTTTTTATAAAAGACAACAGTTGTATAAAATAAAAACAATGATGTTAACAACAAGAGTCGAACCTATGTCCTCAAACATAGCAAATAAGGTTTAACCAACTAAGCAACACAAACTCTTATGTACCAAAGTGCAACATCTGGTATATAACTGGGTTGCTTCTGTGTTGTCTGTGAAAACCAAGACAACAATTTTATAAACTAGGTTAGGGATGCCTCTAGGAAGAATAGAACCCAAGACTTCTAACATAATCTAACATAACAAACTAAGCTAAACCCACCAAGCCACACCAACACTTATATATTTAAACGCAACATCTAATATATAACGAGTTTGGTTCTGTGTTGTCTCTGAGAACCAAAACAATGATTGTATAAAATATAAGTTAAGGATAGAACCTAAGACCTCTAACATAACAAATAAAGCTAAACCCACCAAGCCACACCAAATTTGGTTTATTAAAGTGTTACACCTTATCTTTTACCTATAATTTGGACCTTCATTGTTTTTTTTACGAGATGAAAATAGATGTTTAATTAGAAGATCTAGAACAAAAATAAAAATGTAATTACATTTTTTGTCCAAATATAATGCATAAAAATTTAACAAAGAAATAATACAATTCAAAAGTTAATTTAATAGTTCTATTTTCGTTCATATTTAAATATAAAATTATTCACCAAAATTTCAATGTCAATTCATTAAAGTTTTATTTTCAATTCATTAAATTACATGTGTGGTGTTCATAATGGTGCTGTATGGTGTGGAGGTGTTAAGGGCGGTATGATAGGGGTCTGGGTTGGTAATCGACCATTCCGGCTAACGCATGACTAACAAGGTTAGTTATATGTTGGTAATCGACCCTTGCGGCATGCATGAGACATGTGGAGAATGGATATGAAAGAGTAGTTAATGTCGTACAGTTAGCTATAGCCCATTTATTTTGCCGCGATCTTTGTAACAAGGGCAAATTATGCTGTGCAATCGTGTGCACCATGCATGGTGCACACTGTTTTATGTTAATAATTATCGAACTATATATTCATAATTTTTGAAATTCATATTCATAATGATTGAACTCTATATTCACAATTACAGATCTAGCTGTAGCCCATTCATTGGGACGTGATCTTTGTATTTGGATCTTTATATTTGGGCCGCCAGCCTGGGCCTGTACCTGGGACTTTATAAGTACTATTTTAGGCCTAGCACCCCAGATAATAAAGTTACTATTTTCTAACCCCCGTTCTGTACCTATATACCCGTTACTATTTTGGGTCTAGTGCCTCAGGTAATAAAGCTATTATTTTCTTACTCCCGTTATGTACCTATATACCCGGGTTATGATGGACCCGGTCCCAATATAGGTGACAGTTCACTTTTAAATTTTTTTTTTATCAAAACATTCATTTTTTGTCCTAATATTATTGTGACATGACCAATTTTGGTCCTTTATAAAAAAAATTATTGAAATTTCGTTAAATACAGGACATTTTGCTTTTCAATTATGATTTTTTTCATAAAAATAAATATAAAAAATATAACTGGTCAACGCACTTTGTATTAAAAATATCAAAATATCATTCAATTTAATTTAATTTCAACGATTTTATGATAGAGGACCAAAATTGATCATGTCGAAATAATATTAGGGCCAAAATTGATCATGTCGAAATAATACTAGGACCAAAATTGAATATTTTGATAAAAAAGGATTACAAATAGACTGTTACCTATAAATCTAAGATCAAAAATGAAATTCTCTCTTCTTCAAAATTTGACTTTAAAAACTATCACACTTTACAAAAATCTCTTTCCCTCTCAAAAAAAAAATATTTCCTTGCACACTCTGTAAAATACAATCTCCTTCCCTCTCAAAAAATAAATTCCATCTCATTATTTTCATTAACACTTAAGGAAGACAAAACAAAAACAAAGCCCTCTGAATTTAGGGCTATTCTTCAATTTCAATTCCCAATTCCTGCTTCTCCAACGACGCTCAACCGGCCGCGACCAAGCTCTTCAACCCCAGCTTCTCCAACGCCGTGACGAAGCTCCTCAACGCCGGTCACAGCCGGCGGCGGTCACAATGCTCTTGTCGCCGACCCATTGCCCACGGCGGAGCAACAACAGCAACAGCAGAATGGCAGAGACAGCGGCGGTGATAGACAGTAGGGCGTTGTGCGGCGATGATAGACAGCGTCGGTCACGCGGAAGTTCAACCAACAGCGGTAATTTCTTTTTTCAATTATTGTTCCTGAGCTTTGTGCGTTGTTTGATAGGCAGTGGCGGTGATAGACAGTAGATGATGGATTTTGGGTTTGGGTTCAAACTAAATTTGTGCGTTCTTTCCCCAGCTGCTGTTCGTCTGCCGTGATGATTGAGCTGCTGTTCGTCTGACCGGAGGTTGTTCGGTTGATGGTGATGATGGTTTCTTTATCCCTATCTTTACACTAAACATTCAAATTACTCACAGCTGAACAGGTAAATGTATGCTTAATAAGCTTTAGACTGAATATTTATACTATTGTGTTTTCAGTAATTGCTTTTCAATTATCCAGCTTGATGATTATCTGTGAGAGTCTTTGAGATTCTAAACGTGGAAACAAAGAATACATATAGCTTTTTGTATTGATTTTATTTTTTAGTCATATTTCTACTATTCTCTTATAAACTACTCAGTTATAGATTGGCACAAAACTTAAGCTTGTATTTAATATAATTCCGCCTAGCAACAATTTGAATGCTGATCTTATAGAAGTTGTTGTAGCTCCCATGGTTGTGCAAAAAATGGTTTTAACTTCTCTAGACACCTTATGAAAAGCTTCACCAATTCAGGAATAAAAGCAAAAAGAGAATACAGTTTTGCAAGTAATGATGTAACTTGATGGGAGCTAAATTTCCACCGAAGCCAATATACTGATCTTTTCTGGCCAATAATGAGCTCTTGGATAGTCATTTTTTTTATTACTTAAAATCATCGTTATCATGGTTGCAGCATGTATTTAAGATGGAACAAGAAGAATATGAAAAGGAAGAGATTAACTGGAGCTACATTGAGTTTGTTGATAACCAAGATGTGCAGGATCTCATTGGGAAGGTTTGCAACCACACCTTCATTACATTTTTTATGGCAGATTCTTTAATATTTTTAAAAACACATTAATGGTCTGACACCATATGAGGTATTCAATTATTAAATACATGATAATCCACATAGTTAGCTCTGAAGCCAGGTGTTACTTTCAAATTATAATGAGTTGACAATTTGCAGAAACCTGGAGTTGCACTCTTAGATGAAGCTTGGTATGTTCATTCACTACCTTAGAACCCTTGTGTTTTATTTAATATGTAGAAGGCTGGGTTTACAATATTTTATTTATTTTATGCTCAGGTACTCAGTATATTTCTTTCTGCAGCATGTTCCCCAAATCAACTCATGAAACATTTTCTCAAAAACTGTACCAGACATTTGGGAAAAACAAACGCTTCATCAAACCCAAACTTTCTCGTACTAGTTTTACAATATCACACTATGTAGGGGAGGTAACCAAGAGTTCCTTCTTAGTTGCAAATACTCATAATTCTCTTTGCCAGTGTGATGCTGGATTGTCCTGTATAACCTACAGGTGACTTATCAAGTAGATCTATTTTTGGAGAAGAACAAAGACTATGTGGTTGCAGAGCATCAGGAGCTGTTAACAGCTTCAAAGTGCTCATTTGTGGCTGGTTTATTTCCACCACTTCCTGAAGAAGCATCAAAGTCGTCCAAGTTTTCTTCTATTGGAACAATATTCAAGGTCTATCACTCAGCTTCCATTCATATTTTAGTTATAAAGTTTTAAGAGCACTAGATAAATCATTTTCCATAAGTTCTGCTCAAGCCTTTTGTCAATTTCTGGCTTATTTCCTTTTCTATTATTTACTACTATGGTCTCTGCCATTATTTTCTAAGTGCAATCCAAAAGTTGAAAACTGTGAAGGAACATCAATTCAACCAAGTGATTACAAGTTGATCTGAAAAGCCCTCACTAGCATCTAAGTTTTTACAGTTAATAAGGGATTTCTTTGTCGTTTGTGTTTAAGTTTCAAGCATTATATTCTCATGAGATTTTATCTGAATCGTTTATCAAATTTGGGTGTCTAGTAATCTCCCAAAGACTTGAAGGCTAGCTAAGACAAGAACCTGAATCATGTGTATCTGATCTGTTAACATTTTTTTTGGGGAGTGCATTTGTATTGCTTTTTCAAGTGTCTTTCTTTACTTGTTGGCTACACTTGTTATGATTCTCTTTAGGGAACTCATTATCTTGTTATGAACAGCTTGAGTATGAATGTGGTGAGAGTAAGAGGGCAGTTTCATTTCATTGCAAATTATTTATATCTATACTAATTTATTTTCTTACTTTTTACATGTAGTTTCAACAAGTTGATTATGACAAAGAGGTATGATTTGGTCATTCGAACGTTGTGATCATTTGGACTTGAATTGGTTCGGGAAATTGTTTTTTGTGTAGTAGTATTAAGTCTTTTGACTTGTTATTTTGAACCTTATTAGCTTGTGCACAATTATGTAATTACACTTTGCAACATATGATGAATGGATAAATTGTTTTTTTTATACGATTATAATTTAAGCAGGTGAAAAACGGTTAAAAACCGTTGTCTATTTTACAATAGACAACAGTTAGAAACCGTTGACTTTTGTACAAAAGACAACAGTTTATGGGTGTTTCAACAACACCCAATAGACAACGGTTTATAACTGTTGTCTTTTAAAGAAAAGACAACAGTTAAAATCCATTGTCTATGTACGTGACTTTTAACAACACTGGTTTCAACAACGCTTAATAGACAACGGTTAAAAAACCGTTGTCGTTGGGTAGAAAAGACAACGGCTATTAACCGTTGTCTATTGCGTGACTTTTAACAACACCGGTTTCAACAACACTTAATAGACAACGGTTAAAAAACCGTTGTCGTTGATAGAAAAGACAACGGTTAATAACCGTTGTCTATTGCGTGAATTTTAACAACACCGGTTTCAACAACACTTAATAGACAACGGTTAAAAAATCGTTGTCGTTGGTAGAAAAGACAACGGTTAATAACCGTTGTCTATTTTGTGACTTTTAACAACACCGGTTTCAACAACACTTAATAGACAACGGTTAAAAAACCGTTGTCGTTGGTAGAAAAGACAACGGTTAATAACCGTTGTCTATTGCGTGACTTTTAACAACACCGGTTTCAACAACACTTAATAGACAACGGTTAAAAAACCGTTGTCGTTTCTAGAAAAGACAACGGTTATTAACCGTTGTCTATGTGCGTGACTTTTAACAACACCGGTTTCAACAACACTTAATACACAACGGTTACAAAACAGTTGTCGTTTCTAGAAAAGACAACGGTTATTAACCGTTGTCTATGTGCGTGACTTACAACAACACCGGCTTCAACAACACGACAACGGTTAAAAAACCGTTGTTGTTTCTAGAAAAGAAAACGGTTAAAAAACCGTTGTCTATGCGCAGGACTTACAACAACACCGGCTTCAACAACAGAAAGTATACCCCTACGACAACGGTTAATAGCCGTTGTCTATGTGCATCCGTTGTCTATGCGCATTTTTCTTGTAGGGAAAGAAAATTAAGAAGACTTAGAGAAATTTAATCCAAACGTAGTATTTATTTAGATTATTGTTTTTGGACTAAGTATTTAGACTAGCGTTATAACAAAATTGCAAACATTTATTTTAGTGACAATTATTAATCTCATATATATTATCTTGCATTTATATACTTTGAATTATTGATTTAAATAAACAAATTCGACATTTAATTACCTATGCATGAATATCTCCTATATAATCTTGCATTGATATACTTTGAATTACTTATTTAAAAATAATCATTGTGCATTACCAAAACTAGTATATCAATATGTATAATTTTAAATATTTTTGTTAATTTCGTCATATCTTTGAATTTTTCTTACAAAAAAGTTATAAGTATACCCATTTTATAATTTGATATGTCTTGCCACTTGTAGTAATAATAATAATAATAATAATAATAATAATAATAATAATAATAATAATAATAATAATAGTAATAATAGTAATAATAGTAATAACAATAATAACAATAATAACAATAATAACAATAACAATAATAATAATAATAATAATAATAATAATAATAACAACAACAATAACAATAATAACAACAACAATAATAACAATAACAACAATAATAACAACAATAATAATAACAACAATAACAATAATAATAACAACAACAACAATAATAATAATAATAATAATAATAATAATAATAATAATAACAATAATAACAATAATAACAATAATAACAATAATAATAATAATAATAATAATAATAATAATAATAATAATAATAATAATAATAATAATAATAATAATAATAATAATAATAATAATAATAAGGGTTCATCTAAATAGCTCTTTGAGAAAATTCATTTTCAACCCCAAAGTATTTATAGTTAGCATTTTTAGCCCATGGTCCATGAAGCATGGTAGACTACAAACCATCCAAAACTTGTCTAATTTCATCTTCTAGCCTAACTATTTACCCTTTTGCCCTCCACCAATCAGGAACATTTCTTCTAGGGTTTTGGACCCTATATAACACCACTTTTGCCTTGTGTTTTTCCTAATCTCCTGTGACACCCCGAAATCCGAATTCGTTTAAGAGATTAATTAAGTAATTAATCCTATTTCAATTGGTGATTTAATTCCTAAAAATCTTGAAAATTCAATAGTCGGGGACTAGTAATTGACTAATCAACCCCAAAGTCAAGGTTGTACCTTAAGCTTTGTAAGGAGTTCCCTTGTTCCTTTACACTTCTTTATGTAAGTAAGGGTATTCTTGACTTTTCACCTTGTGCTAGTATTGTAAGCTAACCTAGTAGAACACCCTCATTTCTCTCCTTACACTTTCCAAATTCTAGCTCTACCTTCTCTCTAAAAAGGTAGATAGCTTTTCTTCCAAGCCAAGTTGAAGCTTTGTCAAAACTTCAAGAGTTGTTTCCAAGATTCTACCTTTCATACATTTAGGCATTTAGGAGGGTAAGATCCATGTTCATCTTGTGTTTTTAGTGTTTTCTAAGGTGTCTTTTCTTAATGATAGAATCTTTGTGATCTTTTGGTGTGTTCTTGAAGTGGGTTTGGAAGGAGAGCTTTGTTAGGAGCTTGGTGAGGTGTTAATTGAAGGTTTTTGTCTTCAAGAGGTAACCCATGCTCTACAAAATCTATTTTGCTTACCTATATGATGATTCTTGGATTCTACATTCGATTTTGCTATGAAATGTGAGTGTTTATGCATTGTCTTGTGAAAATGCATATCTAGAGCTTGTGTTTAGGGTTCATTTATGCCATTGCTTGGCTATTCATTTGATTCAAGTCATTTTGGTTGTATTTGGTGAGATTTGGCATGTTTTGGACTTGAATTTGAGCTTGGAGTTGAAAATCCCCGAAGGGATTATTTTGTGCAGGTGTATACGTACACGCGGGCGGAACGACGGGTAGGGGTCCACCCGCCGCCCACCCGCGGGGTACAAGTGGCTGGTGGGTATGTACCTGCGGGCGGAACCACGGGTAGGGGCCTACCTGTGGGTCCACCCGCGGGGTACACCTTGGTGTGTATTCGGGATTTGTTCCCCGTGATTCTTTTGACTCGGTATTTGGTCTTTTGACTTCCCGATGTTCTTTTATGGAACTATTTGAGCGTCTTCTTGATATTTCGTATGTCTAGAACTATATGGTAGGAATCCATGTAGGTTTTTGGTGTCTTGAATCGTGCTAAGTGTTCAACATTTTGATTCGTTGAACCGTGATGAGTCTTGTGTGTTCTTCGGAACTACTTTTGGTTTACCCATTTGATAACCTTGCTAGTTCGGTGTTTAATTGCTAGCGGGTGTGTTGTTCATACCTTCCTAATGTTGATGATGACTTGTGTTATTCGTCGTTGTTGTTGGACTGTGATCCATTCCTTGATTGAGTATGGTTTCATATCTTCGTTGTGATCCGTTGATTGATTCCTGTGGAGGTGTGATGTGTGTGTGGCTGTACTTGGATTGCACGATTTCGGTTTATGGGGCCTTAATCACCAAGGTACAGTAGTGGTCCTCGTGGTGGCCATGACGTGAATATGGAGTTTGTGACCTGTGTGTCGGGTTCACGTATTTCTTGGGAGGCGTGTTGCCGAGGCATGTGTTGCCGTGTGTGTGATCGGTACCTTCGTGTACTATGAAATTGGTGGTTTTGTTGGCGGTCGTTGGCGGATGGGGACGACGGTCTTCGGAGGGAAAAGGTTGGACTTGGTTGTACAGGGGTCCTAGAGGTAACGGTTGGAACTAGAAATAAGGTTGGGGGTAGCCATAAGGTTGGAACCGGGCATAAGGAAGGCATATCAACTCGCGATGGGTGATGTCACGAGGGCTTGTGTAGCTGTTGTTGTGAGTTCTCTTCTTGTGACGTGTGTAGTCACAAAGGCATGTGTTGCCTTGGCATGCGTTGCCATTGAGTGTGTCCTTAATCTCTTGTATCATGCATGTCAGGTGTTAATCTATTGTGTGATGATATATTATGCCTTGAGACTTCTTGTGAGTCGTTGTTGTTCTTTGTAGTCTTGGGATGTGTTCCCGTGTTCTTGTTGAGAGTGTTTGAGTCTTGTGTTGACTATTACTCTTGGTGTTGAACTTATATATATGTATCGCGTTTCGAAAATGGCTTTACGAACTTATATCTTATCTATGTATGATATTTCACGTGTATTATATTGTTGGTGTTAGTGTTTTTAACTGTTCAAAAACCCCATCTTATAATTGGCAATATTATTATGGCATACTAAGATAGGTTTAGCTTGTGTCCGTCCAACTTTACAGATGACTGATCAATCAGAAGCAACAACAGAAGGACTGACACTGAAGATCTGATTTAAGAAGGTGTTTACTTAAAAGCTGTACGCAGTTTACTGAAGACAGATTTGGAAGGAAGATCAGCATATCTGCTTTGGAAAGGTATGGACCAAATCTTTAAGATTACATTCTTCAAATATTGTCCTACCATCTACAATCAAAGACGTCTATAGAAGGAGTGTTTTATCGACGGATCTATAAGTACCCGCATTCAAAGAGAATTAGGGTTACGCCTTTAGTAAGGAGAAACACTACACATTTGCTTTATGAGATTAGATCTTTGATTATCATGCATCTTCTCAATACAACATGTTCATGGTGATTAAGATGATGAACTTGAGAAGAATCACTGCTGCTTAAATGAAAGGACACTGTGATCACACTGTTGTGGGAACAACTGCAAAGAGCGTCATTGAAGTGGACTGCATCAGTGTGGGCTCTCCAAGTGAAGGGATTTCATTGGACTTCTTTATGCATGGCTCTCCACCTTCAACAATCCACTAAACCTGTGTAGACTGGGTATGTACCTTGTGTGGGGCACTTGGGTAAGATTATTGTATATCTACCTTTGTACATTGGATTATGATTTAGTGGGTTGGACGCCTATGTGATCGTCCCCCAGACGTAGATACACACTGTATCGAACTGGGTAAACATTGCTTTTCTTTGGTTTTTTTGTGCTGTTATCTTCTCTATAATCTTCTCTATGATTTGTTATTACTGACTGACTTCATCGCTGAATCAGTCAGTCCATTTCGGCAGTTGATTAATCCAGTTAATCTGTTTAAAAAGAGGAAATGCAAAATTACATGTGGTATCAGAGCTTTTAAGTCTACATAGTGACTTGATCCGTACGGGTTGTTTTTAGTTTTGCATTGTTCTCTGTCTTTTGGAAGTGCCTCTGTGTGTGTTTGTTGGCTGATTGTTTGTGTTCAGGATGGATGCAAGTATGAAACCACCAGAACTAGGTGGTCATAACTACTCATTCAGGAAGGGTCGCATGGAGATATATCTCCAAGCACAAGGTACCAGGGTTTATCGTACTGTCCTAACTGGGTGGAGCCGTCCAACTGTTCAGAATGCGGATGGAACCACTGAAGATAAGCCCATGGAGACTTGGACAGATGGTGAAATGAATGCCTCTGGTCTAAACAACAAAGCTTTGAACTCAATTGTAGGATCTCTGCATGAATCTGTTTTTACTCTTGTCACCGGGGTAAAAGAAGCTAAACGTGTATGGGAAATTCTTGAAACCAGATTTGAGGGAACTAGTGATGTCAAACAGTCAAAGCTACAATTGGTACTGTCAGAATTCGAAGCCCTTAGAATGAATGAAGAGGAAACCATTTCGAACTTCCACAGTCGGGTTCAGAATCTGATGAACAGAGCCTCAATTCTTGGCGAACCATTCACTGATGAGAGAGTAGTCAAAAAAGTCCTTCGATCTTTGCCTAAACGCTTCCGGATGAAAGTAACTGCTATTCATGAACACACAGGTTGGGAAAAGAAGACTGTCGGAGAACTTATGGGAAGCTTACACACATATGAACTAGAAGTGCTTGCTGATGATGATCTTGCCAGCAACAGAAAAGCAAAGTCAGTGGCTTTTGTGGCTGAGGCTGATCGAGAATCTGACACAGACGACATAGATGATGAAACCTTGGCACTTCTAACCAAGAATTTCAAGAAAATCTTAAAAGGTTTCGACAGAAAGAGTCAAGGTCAGCCCACCAGGACACAATACAAAGGCAATAACTCCTCATATCAGAAAGCTGAAACAACACCTTTTTCACAGAACAATCAATCTCAGACTGGTCGAACAAGACAGAATAGAAACAGTTCCACAGATACAGGGAAGTCCCTCAACAGGTCAGTGCAGTGTAGAGAATGTGAAGGGTATGGTCACATACAGGCTGAATGTGCAACGTATCTCAAGAGGAAAAAGGCTATGTCAGTAGCTACATTAAGCGATGATGAGGAGGAAACATCCAATGATCAGTCAGATGATAATGTGGGAAACTTTGTAGCCTTCTTTACAGCTACAGACATTCAGTCAGACGGAAACCAATCAGATGAAGAATCTTACATATCAACTGATGATTTTGAAGAGAGACATACTCAACTTGAGATAGAATTTGCTAAACTTGTTGCAAGCTGGGAACAACTTGTGAAAGTCAATAAAAATCTGAATGACGAGCTGAAGCAAATGGATGATCTTCTAAAAAAATTGAATACAGACCTTGACATAAAAGAAGATCTCATCACTCGGATAAGATCCAGAGAAGGAAAACTGATAAAAGAGTTGGAGGGTCTGAAGAAAAATATCCAGATGATGGACACCACATCAACCTTAGACAAGATTCTAGACTCTGGCAGAAATCCTAATGATAAAAAGGGTCTTGGATTTGAACGAGGTGAATCTTCGAATAATGAACCTATGTTTGTCAAAGAGGGTATGTTTAAGACCACAGTAGTTCACAGCTTTAAACAAGGACAGTCATCTCGGTTAGTGCAGAAAATTGACAAGAGAAGGAGATATGACCATACTGCAGATACTGACCTTGCCAAAGTAACGCATCAATCTCATCATTCAAGGTTCAAAAATAAGCTTGTCAGAGTTAGACATTACACTCCCATTTGTCACTACTGTCAAACAAAAGGTCATACTCGGCCTGAATGTTATTTTTTCTACAGAGATCAAAGGAAGGAAAAATATCAGAACAAGACTATTACACCGTTTACTAGACAGGTTTGGGTCAGAAAGTCAGAAGTTATATGCTATCTCACTATAGTTCTGACTGCGTCTACAACTGAAGCTAGATGGTATTTCGACAGTGGCTGTTCCAGACATATGACTGGAAATGTAAAGGGTCTGATGGCTGTTCAACCAAGCAGTGGAGCTGTAACATATGGAGATGGACAAAAAGGGAAAATAGTTGGGAAAGGTACCCTGAACGTACCAGGTCTGCCTCAATTAGAAGAAGTTCTGTTAGTCAGTGGGTTGAAAGCTAATCTGATTAGCATCAGTCAGTTGTGTGATCAAAATTGGAATGTGTGCTTCGATCGTAACTGCTGCAGAGTTAGTGGCAAAGCTAATCAACTTGTCATGGAAGGAACCCGGTCCTCAGACAATTGTTATGTTTTGGCAAATGAAATTGCATGTCACCTTTCCCAGTCTGATGAATCAAAACTCTGGCATAGACGACTGGGTCACGTAAACTTCAGAGATATGGATAAGCTGATAAAACTGGAAGCTGTGAAAGGTGTACCTAAGATCAGAATAGATCTGGAAAAAGTCTGTGGTGCATGTGCTATTGGGAAACAAATCAGAACTCCGCACAAAGCAGTAAGAGGCATCACCACTGAGAAATGTGTAGATCTTGTTCACATAGACCTCATGGGGCCAACACAGACTGAAAGCATTGGGTGAAAGAAATACATATTTGTGTTTGTAGACGATTACTCTCGATACAGCTGGGTATACTTCCTAAGAGAAAAATCAGAAGCATTCGAGGCCTTTAAAACTATGTGCATAAGGATTCAGAAGGAAAAGAATGAGTCTATAATAAAAGTTCAGAGACTGAGAAGTGATCATCGAAAAGAATTTGAGAATTCACTATATTCAGATTTCTGCTCCGAGCACGGTATGTCACACGAGTTCTCAGCTCCTAAAACTGCTCAACAGAATGGTGCGGTGGAAAGAAAGAATCGAACATTACAAGAAATGGCTAGAGTTATGCTACGTGCCTCTCATCTGCCGCAGCGCTTCTGGGCTGAAGTAGTACACACAGCCTGTCATACTGTAAATAGGGTTTATCTCAGACCAAGAACGACCAAAACACCATATGAGATCTGGAAGGGAAAGAAGCCAAACCTGAAGTATTTTCATGTGTTCGGGACAAAGTGTTATGTGCTGGCTGATAGAGAACAAAGAGGGAAGTTTGAACCTAAGAGTGATGAGAGCATCTTCCTTGGATACTCTCCAAACAAGAGAACTCAATCTATGATGGAATCAGTAGATGTGGTTATAGATGACTGTCCAGAAGAATCAGTAGACACAACAGTGACAGATCCAGTGACAAAGCTTCCTCTCAGTGAACCAAATACTGCAGACAGCAACAGTCAGCCCAAATCACAAGAATCCTCAGATGAAGATCAAGAAAGTTCAGAACAGGATACAAATAACATAAATGATACAGGTAAAGACAAACCCACCAGAACTCAGAAAAATCACCCATCAGATAACATCATTGGTAATCCAACAGATGGGATGAAGACCAGGAGCAGAATAAGAAATAATCTGATAGAAATATCTGGGTCTGCTTGCTATACCTCTTAGATAGAACCCAGGAATGTAAAAGAAGCTTTACAGGATGATCTGTGGATCAAGGCAATGCAGGAGGAGCTACATCAGTTTGATCGAAATCATGTTTGGGATCTAGTTTCAAGACCTGATGGTGTCAACATAATTGGAACAAAGTGGATCTTCAAAAATAAAACTGATGAAGCTGGGAATATTGCCAGGAACAAAGCTCGGTTAGTGGCACAAGGGTACACTTAGATAGAAGGGATTGACTATGATGAGACATTTGCTCCTGTGGATAGACTAGAGTCAATCAGAATTCTGCTAGCTATTGCATGCATTCTGGGATTTACATTGTTTCAGATGGATGTCAAGACAGCGTTTCTGAATGGGAACCTGCATCAAGATATCTATGTGGCACAACCTAAGGGATTTGAAGATCCAGAATATCCATCACATGTCTGCAAGATTAGAAAGGCTCTCTATGGTCTCAAACAAGCCCCACGGGCATGGTATGAACGACTGACTCAGTATCTGCTACAGCATGGTTATAAACGAGGGAGTGTTGACAAAACTCTATTCGTAAAAACTACTAGGAGTCATGTCACCATTGCTTAGATCTATGTGGATGACATTGTATTTGGATAAACTCTACAGAAATACACAGATGAGTTAGTAAAAGTTTTGAAGGAAGAATTTGAGATGTCAATGGTTGGTCAACTGACATACTTCCTAGGACTTCAAGTTAAGCAAAGTTCTGAAGGGTACTTTATTTCACAAGAGAAATATGCTAAGAATTCAGTCAAGAAGTTTGATCTGGAATCATGCAAACCATCCAGGACACTGATCTCCACCTCCATAAAAGTTTCCAAAGACGACACTGGCGTATCAGTGGATAACACAGTCTACCGAAGCCTGATAGGAAGTCTGTTGTACTTGACGGCTAGTCGACCAGACATAATGTTTAGTGTTGGAATATGTGCAAGGTATCAATCTGATCCAAAGGAATCACACCTCATAGCTGCTAAACTAATTCTGAAATACATAAAAGGAACAATTCAGTATGGTCTATGGTACTCCAAGGACAATGAACTGAGTCTGATTGCATACTGTGATGCTGACTGGGCAGGGAACATTGATGACCGTAAAAGCACATCTGGTGGTTGCTTCTTTTTTGGTAAGAACTTGGTGTCATGGCTGAGTAAGAAACAGAACTCGATTTCCTTAAGTACTGCAGAGGCAGAATACATAGCTGCTGGTGGATGTTGTACTCAGTTAGTATGGATGAAACAGATGTTATTAGACTATGGCCTTACTCAAGGAATTATGACACTTTATTGTGATAATGTCAGTGCTATTAATATCTCAAAGAATCCAGTTCAACACTCCAGAACAAAGCATATTGATATAAGGCATCACTACATCAGAGACCTGGTAGAATCAAAGGAGATTGAGTTGGAATATATTCAAACAGAGAAACAGTTGGCTGATATCCTGACTAAGCCCCTAGACGCAAACCGGTTTGAGATTCTCAGATCTGCTCTGGGAATCTGCAGAATTGACTAATAGGGCAGATCGTCACTCAGAAGGAGAGTGCAAGGTTTATGTATTCTGGTCAAATTTCAGTTTTGACTTCTTTCTAAAACTCCCTTCATTTTTGTTAAGAAAATATCTTAACCTAATTTACCATAAAAGTAATTAGGCTTTTTCAAATTTGAAATATGCCTAGCTTCCGTTTCTTACCTAAAAAGGAGGTATACCATTGCGTCAATCACATCATCTCTGCATTTATTCTGACTAGCTGCATTTATTGGGGTTCTTCTCCCTTGGGTTTATAATCGCGTATCGAGTAAGTCTTGAGAGAACGAACAAGAGACTCTCTCTCTACGCACAGACTGTATTCTCCTTGATCGCCTATCTAGGGTTTACTTCTTCATCTTCTCGAATCTCTCATCAATGACGGATGCAGTTCGTAATATGATCATCAAGCTTGGAAGAAAGGTGCATTCACAAGAACAGCAACCAAACATGTCAAAACCTTGCTTCTGTTGGCTATGAAGAAAAAATTGAAGCTTGATCCTCTTCTCCGCGACGAAATCATTGTCACTGTACTGTCCGATTATCCTGAGTTTTATGCCGACTGGTCCGACGATGACACCGGTGAACTTTTGCTGCTGGCCTCCGAAGCAGGTGATGATATTTTTCCGGCGTCTATTCCAGAGCCCTCGGATGGAAATCGTGCTGGGGCGTTCCTCCATTACTTTGCTCAAAGAGCCCTTGAGTATGAAGAAATCTCCCGTCGTCGAGAAATTGCTCAACCCCTGTATCTTCCGGCTGCGGAGAATGAAGCTAGATATCGCATTGAGATTCTGCGAAACAGGTCAAATTCCTCTGACTCTCCTATAGAAATTTCCCCTGATAAACCTGCGAATCTGGTGTCTAATGCTACCCCATCTATTGTTCATGTTGATTCTGAGAATGTGCCAGCTTTAGTCTCTGAAAAACCATCTGTATCTGTTGATCCTCCTTGCTTATCTGTTGAGAAGTCTGATCCCTTGCATAATGAGTCTCTTAAAGCATCTGTAGAGGAGGACAAACCGTTTGATGAACCCAACAATCTAAGTATTGTCGTTTTTGATACTGATAATATTGCTCTGTCTCCTGCTGTTGTTGTTGATGTCACACAAGAAGTCGATTCTTCTGTTAATCCCTCTATGTGCCTGCTGTGATTGAGAATGTGAAACCCTCAAGCCCCCGTGAACCCACGAATATGGTTGGTATTCTGGTCTACACCTCCTCATCTTTGGCAGAGAGTCTTGAACAAGTTAGGCACTTTGCTGGTCTACCTGCTGCCTCCATTCCAGAACCCTACAGAGTGATTCACCCTTCGGAATCCTCGAGTGAAGATGATAAGATCCTCGCTGAAGTGTATGGTACCCAAACTCATGCATCTACGGATCCGACAGTTGAGGCCACAGCTCATCCTGATTCCACCACCTTCCAAATTCGAGAGATTACAAATCTTATTGGGAACTCATCTGCTATTGTCTCTGATTCTAGTCATTCTGTGACTCCTGTTCAATCCCCAACCAAAGAAACGAGAAGGTCTAAAAGGAAGAATGTACCAGTGAAAGTTGTTGTTGAGACCGGTGATGACAGTGCTGATGTGGATCAGCCTGAGAAGAGAAGGAAGTCTAGTGAAACCGTCAAATCTGAAGGTAATCCACCTATTCAACAAGTGATCAAGACACTGAGATCGTTTGTTAAACAAAAGGGCCCTACGGCGGTTCAATCTGCTACTGTACCGACATCATCTACTAGAAAGGGGAAACCATCCACACGTTCCAGAGGTCGAAGCATAACTCCTGAAGTTCAACCTGTTGAAGGATCTGACACATCTATTTACAAGCCTCAGTTTATATCCCCTGCTGCTCAGGCCAAATGGTCTACTATGGTCAGAAGAGATCTTATTGTGCAACGATCTGTGGATGAGAACCAGCTGAACTCCGTATGTGATATTCTACCTCTGCTGAATGAAGTAGGATTGCTGAAGACTGTCACTGCCATTTGCCCATACTCAAAGCTCCTCACGTATGAATTCTACTGTAATCTCAATGACGAGATTGACATCTTAACCGGGCCACGACCAATGCAGATTTTCATTAGAGGGAAGTGGTACATTTTTGGGCCTGACATGATCAATGAATACTATGGACTGACTACTGTGCAAGAAGAGGCAATCTCAGACTGGAACTTGGTGGGCAAAACTCTTACGGGTGGTCAAATTGAAACTTGGCCTACGGGTAACAAGGATTATCTGCAGAGCTCTTAACTCACATCCAAATATGTTATTCTGCATCGCCTGGCTCTTCACAATTGGCTCCCATCAGCTCATTTCCACACGGTTGGCAAGCATCTGACAGGTTTCTTGTTTCGAATTGGAACAAAGATGTCGATTGATCGGGGAAACTGGATTTACTACCACATCCTCACCTTGATCCATCCACGAGAGCCGAAGGTAAGACTACCCTTCCCGAATCTGATTTATGGCATTCTTACAACTCAGGGTCTTGAGCCTATGCCGAGTGAAGTGATCAGTCCAACTCGGCTCTATACTGTTGATAAGCGTATTCTGACTGGAGATCACATTCGCGATATTATTCCGGTGACTGCCCCCTCCAATTCTGAACCTGATACTGTGGCTGATGACTCGCCCCATGCAAAGGATCTTCAACTCTCCATTCAGTTGAAGGCAAGGGTCTCTGACCTTGAGACAGTTCACAGCATTATTGCTAAACAACTGACAGGGGCTCGTACTGAGCTTGCAACCGTTCTTCTTCGTTTAAGCCTATCTGAATCTGCTGCTGCTATTGAACCTGCGATGGCAAAAAGGGGGAGTAGTATGAACGCAGGGGGAGTTTTTTGTTTGTGTACCTTCTGGCCCTGGCTGGGCGATTGTTTTGATGGCACCACTACATCTTTGAAGAATGATCTTAAATTGTGTTTTGATCTTTTGTTTTGTTTTCGCTCTACTATGTAATCAGATCAGACTCATGGGTTGTTTCTTTATGATAACCTATCTTAGTTCTTTATGTTTTTGTCTATCTACATAGTCGAGTTGTTTTGCCAAATAATAGCCAAAGGGGGAGTTTGTTAGTGTTTTTAATTGTTCAAAAACCCCATCTTATAATTGGCAATATTATTATGGCATACTAAGATAGGTTTAGCTTGTGTCCGTCCAACTATACAGATGACTGATCAATCAGAAGCAACAACAGAAGGACTGGCACTGAAGATCTGATTTAAGAAGGTAAATACTTAAAAGCTGTACGCGATTTACTGAAGACAGATTTGGAAGGAAGATCAGCGTATCTGCTTTGGAAAGGTTTGGACCGAATCTTTAAGATTACATTCTTCAAATATTGTCCTACCATCTACAATCAAAGACATCTATGGAAGGAGTGTTCTATCGACGGATCTATAAGTACCCGCATTCAAAGAGAATTAGGGTTACGCCTTTAGTAAGGAGAAACATTCCACATCTGCTTTATGAGATTAGATCTTTGATTATCATGCATCTTCTCAATACAACATGTTCATGGTGATTAAGATGATGAACTTGAGAAGAATCACTGCTGCTTAAACGAAAAGACACTGTGATCACACTGTTGTGGGAATAACTGTAAACAGCGTCATTGAAGTGGACTGCATCAGAGTGGGTTTTCCAAGTGAAGGGATTTCATTGGACTTCTGTATGCATGGCTCTCCACCTTCAAAAATCCACTAAACCTGTGTAGACTGGGTATGTACCTTGTGTGGGGCACTTGGGTAAGATTACTGTATATCTACCTTTGTACATTGGATTATGATTTAGTGGATTGGACGCCTATGTGATCGTCCCCCAGACGTAGATACACACTGTATCGAACTGGGTAAACATTCTGTGTCTTTGGTTTTTTTGTGCTGTTATCTTCTCTATAATCTTCTCTATGATTTGTTATTACTGACTGACTTCATCGCTGAATCAGTCAGTCCATTTCGTCAGTTGATTAATCCAGTTAATCCGTTTAAAAAGAGGAAATGCAAAATTACAGTTGGGTTACCAGCATTATTCGCTGACCGGGCGTCATCCCATGTTTTATGTGTTTCTTTCAGGTGATGTTTAGACGAGTGCGCGGTTTAGTGCCAGCTAGAGTAGCTCCTCCATAATGTTTTGTGGCCTGTGAGCCAATTTAGACTTAGTACTTTGTGATATTGGTTTTAGATTTTGAACAGCGCAGATGTTAACATGTGCGTTCACCTCTGGGTGAGCGTGGCATAGCACCCTTTCCTTCCAGTTTATATATATATATATATATATATATATATATATATATATATATATATATATATATATATATATATATATATATATATATATATATATATATATATATATATTTCTCTTTCAGTCTTCCGCTGTGTTTGATGTTTTGGTTTAGATATCTGCATGTTTAAGGGTTTAAATAGCATGGAAATTAGGGGGTGTTACATCTGCTCCCTCACCTCTCCACTCTTGATCTCTGTTGAAAGATAGAAGCAAACATAGTAAATTTTAGTGTAACACCCCTGAATTCCATTCTAAATTAAACCTTAATCATCCAGATAACTAGCCACAATAAAATACGCAGCGGATGACTAAACATGGAATAAATAGGAAATATAGGGTGCTATGCCACGCCCACCCAAAGGTGAACGCACAGGTGTAAACATCTGCACAAAATCCACTATCCGAAACAAGTCAAAGACAAGATAACTAAAGTCTAACATCGGCACACAGGCCAAAACGTCTCAAGTTCAAGGGATCTATGCTAACAGTCTCTAGACCGCGCTCTCATCTACTCAGAACCTGAAAGAAACACATAAAATATGGGACGACGCCCGGTCAGCGAATGATGCTGGTAACGCACAAATACATGTGAAATATCATACATAGATAGGATATATATATATATATATATATATATATATATATATATATATATATATATATATATATATATATATATATATATATACACGTTCAAAACCAAGAGCAGAAGTCAACACAAGACTCTGAACGCTCGCAACAAAGACAAGGGAACACATCCCAAGATAACAAGAGATAATAACGACTCGCAAGAACAGCTCAAGGCATAATCTACCATCACACAGTATATTAACACCCGGCATGCATAACACAAGATAGTAAGGACACAACCATCGGCAACACATGCCTTTGTGACAACACATGTCACAAATAGAGAATTACACAACAACGGCTACACAAGCCTTCGCGACATCACCCATCACGAATTGATATGCCTTCCTTATGCCCGGTTGCAACCTTATGGCTACCCCAAACCTTATATCTAGTTCCAACCTTTAGCTCCAGGACCCCTGTACACCAAGTCCAACTTTATTCCTCCGAGGACCATCGTCCCCTCTCCGACAGTCTCCAACAATACCACCGATTTCATAGTACACATGGCAACACATGCCCTAGATAACACATGTTATTCCAGAAACAAATATGTGAACCTTACACAAAGGTCACAATCTCCATAATCGTGTCACGGCCACCACGAGGACCACTGCCGTACCTTGGTGACTAATGTCCCTGATAGACATATTTTATACTCATATTTTACGTATATGTTTATAATAATTTTGCATTAATTATTTAATAGTATCTAATAATTATAATTAATATATATTATATAAGAATACATTCTTATATACATATATATTACGTACGTACTACTATATATATGCATTATATATGTATATCTATATATTATATATTATTTAAATGAATTAAGTGGCCCAACCTTCAGCAAAGACCAACTAATGTTTTGTTTTAATTCCACCTAAAGAATGTGAGGCGCAGGTAGCAACGAAAGAAAGCTTCGTCGACTGATTATTGGCGCGAGAACAAGCGACAACTTCGGATGATTTCATGGCTCAGCGCAAAAGGAGGAAAATGGATGGTAAAGATTGATTTGAGTTTATTTTAGGGGTAGTATAAATAGAGGAAGTTTTTTTATTGTAAAATGTTCATTCTTCCCCTCTCGATTATTCTTTATAGTTGTTGTCAATGTCCATTCGTGGCTAATTTCTTTAGCTTGGTTTAGTGAATTGAAGCCCCGGAATTGATTATGCTGTAAGATTATTTATTTATTTTATTATATAATTTTTATGCATTTGGGTATTAAATATTCTTCTAAGTTATTTGATATAATTATCTGCTATATTAGATAATGTTGTGCTACAAATTATTCTAATATTCAGTAGCAACTAAGATTAATTATTGACGGCTTAGTGATAATTGATTTCAGGAAGAATATTTTCCTAAATTAAATGCAACCGATTGTGCTTGTGTTATTTAGTTTGTTGGTTTTCCTAGTTCCTATTGCTGCTATTAAATTAAATCTATAGCGCTTGTCTTAGGTTATTTAGTAGTTAGAGGTAATTAAACCGCGTGTGCTTTAGTTACCTACAACTAAGGGAAAACGGAAATGAAATAATTTCACGACAAATATTCAATTGCATATTAATTACCTTTTGAATCAATGATCAGTGTTAAATTCTGGTGGTGGATCTTTACTAACCAAGGTTTTCTATTATATGTGCTTTCAATATATTGTTTTCATAGCTTTATTCGTTTATTTTCTTTGATTATCACCTTCACACCAAACCCCCCTTTACTTTAATTTGAACACATACATTAAACTAGTTACTCCTCGTGGGATCGATACTTACTCCCGCTACTACGTTTGTAAGGTTTTAATTTGGGAGCCTACGACAGCTCGCCAAATTTTGGCGCCATTGCCGGGGAGATTTTCTAGCTTATTTTGTGTTTATTTAATTATTTAATTATTTATTTGTTTATTTCCTTTTCATTTGTCCCAAAAAAAAAATTAAAAAAAATATTTTCTTTCGTTACTTTTACATAAATGCTGCAATATATATATATGTATATATATATATATATATATATATATATATATATATATATATATATATATATATGCCTATAACTCGATATGCTAATAAAAAAATCTTGTCGTACAATCCGGAAATTGAAAGAACTATACACAGGTGGAAGAAACAAGCTTTGAGAAAATTGGAGTTTAGTGATCTGGCTACCGTTTCTACCAATTCTGATTTAGAAGAGGAACCCATGGCTCAAAATCAGACTTTAAAAGAGCTTGGAGCTCCAAATTTAGATTAGAAACCTTTATGCATCAATTTTCCCGCTCTAGATGCTAACATACAATTTGAATTAAAATCTGGATTAATTCATCTTTTGCCTTCTTTTCATGGACTTGCAGCTGATGATCCTCACAAACAGTTAAAGGAATTCCATATGGTGTGTTCAAGCATGAAACCCACTGGGGTTACTGAGGAACAAATCAAGTTGAGAGCCTTCCCCATTTCGTTGAAAGATTCAGCGAAGGATTGACTATATTATTTACCCTCCGGAAGCATCACCACATGGAATAACTTAAAGACATCATTCCTTGAAAAATATTTCCCCGCTTCAAGGGCGGCCAACATTAGAAAGGAAATATGTGGTATAAGGCAAAACGATGGAGAGTCCCTGTATGAATATTGGGAGCGTTTCAAGAAACTATGTGCAAGTTGCCCACACCATCAAATTAGTCAATTACTAGTCCCCGACTATTGAATTTCATGAATTTAAGGAATTAAATTACCAATTGGTTGAGGATTAATTACTTAATTAATCCTTTAATTGAATTTTGGATTACGGGGTGTCACATCCTCTCCCCCTTTAAAGAAGCTTCATCCGCGAAGCTTGGGTACGACGAATTAAAACAAACGATGAAATGGAATAGCAATGTGACAAGAGTGTCAAGAACATCCTCTTTTGATCAAAACTCAAAGGATTCAAAAGGCATAAAAAACATGTAAGAAGTCATATCATTGCAAGGATTGGAGGATATAACCAATAGGGATAAAAAGCATATCAAACTCTAAACCAACCACAACCTATCAACTTCTAACCAACACCTTAGATCTTAAACAACTAGCTCAAAGCACCAACCACAAAACTAACTACTCCACTAAACAAACTGGCAAGAACAAGTACACAAGGCAACAACAAGCCACTAGAAAACGTCGAAATGAGGTACCTGACGAGAACAACTCTGGATAACACTCCCTCATGCTTGACTCCAGCTCCCAAGTCGCTTCCTCTACACCGTGATGTGTCCACCAATCCTTCACCATCTTTACGGACTTCCTACGCGTTTCCCAGGTCTTGTAATCCAGAATCGTGAGCAGACTCTCTTCGTAGGACATGTCATCGTCTAACGGAATCACCTCCGGTGGTAAAACATGTGTCAGGTCGTGAACATATTTCTTAAGCTGTGACACGTGGAGCACGTTGTGCACCCGCTCCAACTCCATGGGTAGCGCCAACCGGTAAGCTAAACTCCCAATCCTCTTAAGGATTTCATATGGACCGATAAACCTGGGGCTCAACTTCCCTTTTCTTCCAAACCGCATCACTCCCCGGGTGGGAGATACCTTCAACAAAACTATCTCCAACCGCGAACTTTACTTGCCTTCTAGCCAAATCGGCTTAGGACTTTTGGCAATCTTGAGCCGCTTTCATCCTTTCCTGAATCTGCTTAATTTTCTCAGCTGTATCAAGCAACTATTGCGGACCCAACACTACCGGATTGTCCAGATTCTCCCAACATAGCGGACTACGACACTTTTGACCGTAGAGGGCTTCATAAGGTGCCATGCGTATGCTCGAATCATAACTGTTGTTGTAGGAAAACTCGATTAAATCCAAATGATCCTCCCATGACCCTTGAAAATCCAGCATACAAGCTCTCAACATATCCTCGATAGTTTGCATGGTCCTCTCTGTTTGTCCGTCTGTGGCCGGATGGAAGGCGGTACTGAGATTTAATTTGGTCCTAAGAGCTGCTTGTAAGGACTTCCAAAACTGAGACAAGAATCTTGGATCCCGATCGGAGATGATATCCCTCAGAACCCCATGATACTTCATCACCAGATTAACATAGGCTTGGGCCGACTGCGTCATCGTCCACGTTTCCTTTATCGCGATAAGGCGAGCAGTCTTAGTCAACCGGTCAACTATCACCCAAATCTTGTCCTTGCCGGTGCGGGTCACCGGTAGACCTCCCACTTTCCTTGTGGAACTTCCAACGGCTGCACTAATCCCTTGACCCTACAACGCTCTACTTTAACCTTTTGACAGTTTAAGCATCTTCCCACAAACTCCGCTACCTCCTTCTTCATATTAGGCCACCAAAAGAGACTTTTCACATCCTTGTATAACTTGTCGCCTCCGGGGTGAATCGAGTAGGGTGTATTATGGCCTTCTTCCAAAATCTGACGCTTCAACCAATCACATGTTGCAGGTATACACAAACGGCCCTTGTACCTCAATTCTCCATCCGTAGACAACTCAAACGGTCCTCCTCTAACTTTGGTCAGATCATCCCTTGCCCTCAATAAGCTTGCATCTCTTAGTTGCTCCTCCTTGATTTCTTCCAAAAGTGTAGGTACGATCCTTAAGTTGTAAAGACGGACTTCCGACTCAACTCTGCCTTGCTCCACCACTTCTAGGTTCATCCGTTGAAACTCCTTGCAAAGCTCGTCAGCCACTACCCAAATGGAACTAATGGCATGTTTAGACTTCCTGCTTAAAGCGTCCGCCACCACGTTTGCTTTTCCCTCGTGATACTGGATGTCCAGCTCATAGTCCTTGATGAGTTCTAACCACCTTCTTTGACGCATATTAAGATCCTTTTGTGTGAAGATATATTTAAGACTCTTGTGATCCATGAAGATCTTGCAACGCACTCCATACAAATAATGCCTCCAAATCTTCAAGGCGAACACTACGGTTGCCAACTCTAAATCATGTGTGGGATAATTCTCCTCGTGTACTTTAAGTTAACGCGAGGCGTAAGCGATTACCCTCTCGTTTTGCTTCAACACACAACCTAATCCTTTCTTGGATGCATCGATGTACACTTCAAACCCTTCCGTCCCGGATGGCAAGATTAAAACTGGTGCGGTCGTAAGTCTCTCTTTCAATTCCCGAAATGCTAGCTCACAAGATTGATCCCAAAGGAAAGGCACTTCCTTCCTCAATAACTTAGTCAGGGGTTGAGCCACTTTAGCAAAATTCAACACAAACCTTCGGTAATAGCCTGCTAAACCAAGAAAGCTTCTGACTTCCGCCACCGATGTCGGCACAGTCAATTCCTTCACCACCCATATCTTATCCGGATCCACCGAGATACCCTTACTATCAATCACGTGCCCCAAGAATGCCACACTATCCTTCAAAAATTCACACTTCGAAAGCTTGGCGTATAAGATGCCCTACATGCTTTTCCTTACCCCGAGAATACACGAGGATGTCGTCGATGAACACGATCACGAAATCGTCGAGATGAGGCTTGAAAACTCGGTTAATCTGATCCATAAACACTGCGGGGGCGTTTTCAACCCGAACGGCATCACCGTGAACTCGTAATGGCTATATCGAGTCCTAAATGCGGTCTTAGGAATGTGCCTATCTGCCACCTTTAACTGATGATATCCCGATCTTAAGTCAATCTTGGAAAACACCCCGACGCCTCGGAGTTGATCAAACAAATCGTCAATTCGTGGTAGGGGATACTTGTTCTTGATAGTGACTTGGTTCAGCTCGCGGTAGTCAATGCACAACCTCATGCTCCGATCTTTCTTCTTCACAAACAGCACCTGAGCTCCCCGCGGCGACGTGCTCGGCTGGATGTAGCCTTTGTCTAACAACTCTTGTAGCTGGGTCTTCAACTCCTGCATTTCCTTTTGTGCTAACCGATAATGAGCTTTGGATATAGGCGCCGTACCCGGTAAGAGATCATCCACCGAGAATTCCACTTCTCTCGGACGAGGCATACCCGGAATCTCCTCGAGAAAGACATCAAGGAATTCACATACAACAGGTATGGTCTGAGCCGCATCCCCTTTCGCTTTTAGATTCTCAACGGAGCACAAAAAGATCTCATGGCCCTTCTCCTCGTACTTTTTCATCTTCAGCATCGATACTAACTTCATTCCTGGTTCCTCTATTGACCCTCGGTACGACACTCTCTTTCCGCTGGGCCCTCGCAAGACCACTTTCTGCTCATTATACAAGATTTGAGCTCTGAACCGTCCCAACCAGTCCATGCCTAGGACCACATCTATCCCATCCAAATCATACTGGATTAAGTCGCTGGGAAACTCCTCTCCACTGATGTTTATCTTGACGCCTTTGAAGAGTCTATCGCAGGTCCTAACCTCTCCTGATGCCACCTTAACATTTAACTTCACTCTGATGCCTCCGGTTAAGCCCAATTTCTTCACGAGCTCAGGAGCTACGAACGAATTAGACGCTCCAGAATCAAATAGGATTATCGTTGGGACGGATTGCACGAGAAAAGTCCCGATCACCACGTCACTGTCACCCGCCCGAGCTTCACTTAGGATGAGGGTCTTCTCTTGAGGTGATTCTTCCGCCGGACGCTGGATCTCTATCCCCCCACTTCCTCTTAAATCCCGAGATGCCGGCAAGGTAGCTGTGCTGGGGCTTACTCGAGTGGACGTGGCACTCCAGATCCATTGCATGATCACACCAGAAGTGTTACTAATTCCAGCCATCCTAGGTTTCTTAACCACTTCACCCGTATCTCCGAACATCGCGGTACGCTGACGAGGAAGCATCGCAAACTTCTACAACAACAACATTGTTACCAACAAGACAACAAACAAGCAAGCACTATAAACAACGCTCAGCTCACCGCGCATCCTAGCATCCTAAGCCTAAACACTTAGATTCTTATGGTCACCTTAAGGTCTCAAACCACAATTCGCCACTTAGAAGTCTAGACTCTAGCAACCTAGGCTCAAACCTAGGCTCTGATACCAACTGTAACACCCCTGATTTACAAGCTAAATTAAACCTTAATCATGCAGATAACTAGCCACAATAAGATACGTAGCGGAAGACTAAACATGGAATAAATAGGAAATATACGGTGCTATTCCACGCCCACCCAAAGGTGAACACACAGACGTAAACATCTGCACAAAATCCACTATCTGAAACAAGTCAAAGACAAGAGAACTAAAGTCTAACATCGGCACACAGGCCAAAACGTCTCAAGTTCAAGGGATATATGCTAACAGTCTCTAGATCGCGCTCTCAAATACTCAGCACCAGAAAGAAGCACATAAAATATGGGACGACGCCTGGTCAGCGAATGATGCTAGTAACCCACCAATACATGTGAAATATCATACATAGATAGGATATATATATATATATATATATATATATATATATATATATACATAAAATCATTTGCGAAACGGATTACATATATAAGTTCAAAACCAAGAGCAGAAGTCAACACAAGACTTTGAACGCTCGCAACAAAAACAAGGGAACACATCCCAAGACAACAAGAGATAATAACGACTTACAAGAACAGCTCAAGGCATAATCTACCATCACACAGTAGATTAACACTCGACATGCATAGCACAAGAGAGTAAGGACACAACAATCGGAAACACATGCCTAGGCAACACATGCCTTTGTGACAACACATGTCACAAATAGAGAATTACACAAGAACGGCTACACAAGCCTTCGTGACATCACCCATCACGAATTGATATGCCTTCCTTATGCCCGGTTCCAACCTTATGGCTACCCCCAACCTGATATCTAGTTCCAACCTTTACCTCCAGGACCCCTGTACACCAAGTCCAACCTTATTCCTCCGAGGACCGTCGTCCCCTCTTCGACAGCCTCCAACAATACCACCGATTTCATAGTACACGAGGGAACCGATCACACATGGCAAAACATGCCCTGGATAACACATGTTATCCTAGAAAAAAATATGTAAACCTTACTCAAAGGTCACAGACTCCATTATCGCGTCATGGCCACCACGAGGACCACTACCGTACCTTGGTGACTAATGTCCCATACCATTAATCGTGCAATCCAGGTACAACCACACACACCACACCACAACAAGAATCAATCAACGGATTACAACGAAGATATGAAACCAGACTCAGTCAAGGAATGGATCACAATCTAACAACAACGATGATTAACACAAGTCATCATCAACATTAGGAAAGGACAAACAACACACATGCTAGCATTTAAACGCCGAACTAGCATGCTTATCAAACGGGTAAACCAAACGTAGTTCCGTAGAACACACAAGACTCATCACGGTTCAACGAATCGCAATGTTGAACACTTAGCAGGATACAAGACACCAAAACCTACATGGAATCCTACCACATAGTTCTAGACATACGAAACATTAAGAAAACGCTCAAATAGTTCCACAAAAGAACATCGGGAAGTCAAAAGACCAAATATCGAGTCAAAAGAATCACAGGGAACAAATCCCCAAACACCAACATATTGTTCCCCGCGGGTGGGCCCAAGAGTGGACCCCCACCCGTGGTTTCGCCTGCGGGAACCACTCCCACAATGCCATGTACCCCGCGGGTGGGGAGATGGGTGGAGCTCTGCCCGCCGTTCCGCCCGCGGGTACACACCCTGTACAAAAAAAATCCCTTCGGGGATTTTCAACACCAAGCTCAAATTCAAGTCCAAAACATGCTAAATCTTACCAAATACAACCAAATGACTTGAATCAAAGGAATAACCAAGCAATGGCATACATGAACCCTAATAACAAGCTCTAGATATGCATTTTCACAAGACAATGCATAAACACTCACATTTCATAGCAAAATCACATGTAGAATCCAACGAATCATCATATAGGTAAGCAAAATAGATTTTGTAGAGCATGGGTTACCTCTTGAAGACTTATCCTTCACTTACAACACTCCACAAGCTCCTAACAAGGTCCCCTTTCCACACCCACTTCAAGAACACACCAAAACATCATAAAGATTTCACATTTAGAAAAAGATACCGTAGAAAACACTAAAAACACAGCTTAGATCTTACCCTCCTAGATGCTCAAAAGTAGGAAAGGTGGAATCTTGAAGACAAACTTGGAAGATCTTGGTAGCCCTAGATTTGGCTTGGAGAGAAAGCTATCTAGCTTTTAGAGAGAAGGGAGAGCTTATGATTTTTGGAGAGTGTTTGAGAGAAATGAAATGTATCTCTTAGGTTAGCTTGGAAGACTATTGCAAAGGAAATGTCTTATTTACCCTTAATAAGATGAAATGTGTAAGGGAACAAGGGAACTATTCACAAAGCTTTAGGTACAACACTTGACTTTGGGTTGACTAGTCAATTACTAGTCCCTGACTATTGAATTTCAGGAATTTAAGTAATTAAATTACCAATTGGTTGAGGATTAATTACTTAATTAATCCTTTAATTGAATTTTGGATTACGGGGTGTCACATTTTACATTGCTTTTCTCTATTCATTTTCCATCCTAAGGTTCCCTTTCCTCAACCTCTGAGTTTTTAGGCATCCCTTGTGTTGTTGTTTGACGTGTCTAGGTGGTGAATGGAATGGTGTATGAGTAGAGACGAGGCTGAGATTCAAGCAAGAAGAAGAGGCTATAAGAGGTATAACCTCATGGATTCCTTCTTGAAATTTGGCTTTATGAAGCCTTGTTATTGAGTATAAATGAGTAGAAACTATGCGATTTTGTTGTGTTTATGCTTAGAAGTGATTTAGTATTTGTTTGTGAGTTGTTGAGAATGTTTTGGACTTGTTTGGATTGAGAATGCAGATGAAAAAGCCTTCTGGTGCACACACAGGGTGCACTAGATCAGACCAGCGGCCCTAGCCGCGGCCCATCAGGAGGGCCGCCGACTAGAGCCGTGGTCACACGGGACTAGGGCACGGCCCTAGAGGAGGGTTGCCGCCTAGTTCCGATGGAAAAACGGGGCTCATGGGGCGGACCATGAGGAGTCCCGCCCCAGGTCCCTGAGTTTGTTCTGTGAAGGTTTTTGTGACACCCCGTAATCCAAAATCAACTAAGGGATTAATTAAGTAATTAATCCTAATTCAATTGGTAATTTAATTCCTAAAAATCTTGAATATTCAATAGTCGGGGACTAGTAATTGACTAGTCAACCCCAAAGTCAAGGTTGTACCTTAAGCTTTGTAAGGAGTTCCCTTGTTCCCTTACACCTCTTCACGTTAGTAAGGGTATTCATGACTTTTCACCTTGTGTTAGTAATGTGAACTAACCTAGTAGACACTCCTCATTTCTCTCCTTACACTTTCCAAACTTTAGCTCTACCTTCTCTCTAAAAAGGTAGATAGCTTTTCTTCTAAGCCAAGTTGAAGCTTTGTCAAATCTTCAAGAGTTGTCTCTAAGATTCTACCTTTCATACATTTGGGCATCTAGGAGGGTAAGATCTATGTTCATCTTGTGTTTTTAGTGTTTTCTAAGCTGTCTTTTCTTAAAGATAGAATCTTTATGATTTTTTGGTGTGTTCTTGAAGTGGGTTTGGAAGGTGAGCCTTATTAGGAGCTTGGTGAAGTGTTAAGTGAAGGTTTTTGTCTACAAGAGGTAACACATGCTCTACAAAATCTATTTTGCTTACCTATATGATGATTTGTTGGATTCTACATGTGATTTTGCTATGAAATGTGAGTGTTTATGCATTGTCTTGTGAAAATGCATATCTAGAGCTTATGTTTAGGGATCTTTTATGCCATTGCTTGGCTATTCCTTTGATTCAAGTTATTTTGTTGTATTTGGTGAGATTTGGCATGTTTTGGACTTGAATTTGAGCTTGGAGTTGAAAATACTCGAAGGGATTATTTGGTACAAGTTTTCGTACCCGCGGGCGGAACGGCAGGTAGAGGTCCACCCGCCGCCCTACCCGCAGGGTACAAGGCCGGTGGGTAGTGTACCCGCGGGCGGATCCTCGGGTAGGGTCCTACCCGTGGGTCCACCCACGAGGTACAGTATATGGATGCACTACAAGAAAATTGGTCATTAGTGAGAGGTAAAACCGTCACTAAAACATCAAAAACCATCATAAAAGACTTTTAATGACGGGAAATTTACCGTCACCACCCGTCGTTATTTCTTCCGTGGATAAAAACAAATAGTGACGGGATATGATACCATCATCAATAAGCATATAGTGATAGTATATTTACCGTCACTAAAACATTCTTTTTACGACAAAAAATCCCGTCGCTAATACAACTACTCACTAACATAATTTTTATATATTATTATTTCTCAGTAAATATTAATTTTTCTAATACATTTTTATCTCACTAATCGATATTATGTTATGTTGTAACTATAGATATTGTATTGGTAAATTTACCATAATGCAATTAAAGTAGACTCGATCAATATATTAAAAGATTTCATCATCGCTATGAAAATGAAATTTCTATACAACTTTGTACAAACTAAATACAATGAAACTAATTATAACAAATAGTCATAGTAATGTATCTGTTGGCTATTTTGCCTCAAGTATTTGAACTATTTTTGCTCAAATCTTGCAAGAACAGTGGTGAGCTCAAACCCCTGCTTATCATCTCACTTCCAGCTTTGAAATCACAAACCTCTGTCAATAAAACCCCAAAATGTTTTAGTATAATCTTAAGACATACAAATTCCAGGCTTAGAATCCATCAAATGATCTATCAATATTTGTAACAAAACAAGGAGAAGGGTGACATCTACTATGACATACCATTAAACAAAACTTTTATGTTAAGAATAATAATAATCATATAATGATAATACAGATTGCAATAGAACTATTCTGTGTGTACATCGCCCTATTCTTTTTCGAAGAAAGGAAGTACAAAAGCTGTATGCACAGAGAAGAGCTGTGTGTCCAGGAAGAGTTGTTTCTCGCCATAAAAATGAAAGACAAATACATTGGCAATTGATTCATTATGTTCAGTTTGAAGCATTCACAGAAGGCAAACTAAAGAGTTTGTAATGATCAGAGCAAAGCATTTGTTGATTATTTCAACAATTTAGTGACATTATATACATATCTCAGGAAGCAAAGTCAAATATGAATTGAATGGTCCATGATCTTAGTTCACAAGACAGAAAAAGAACTGTTAATATATAACACTGAGCATTAGAAACATACCTTCATAAAAGGTTGGTCCGATAGGGGAAAGATTCGATGTAACTGTCCTTCAAGAGCAATGATACCTATATTAAACATAAAGTCCTGAGTCATACCATCATGCCTCCTCACGATACCAGGGATATCAGTGACCTGAAGACAAAAAATATTGTAAGTGAAATTGTAGAAGAAATCATGGAAATATGGGTAAAATTTACTAGCATTGGAGACAATTGCAAACTTGAAAATTCTGGTAGCTCAATGTAATATGGTCAATTAAACTGTTATACACTCAAAATTATTCTGTTGTATAGAATTCAGAATAGAATAGTATACTGTTATACACTCAAAATTCTTGAGAAACTACAACAATTTACTGTATGCATGTTTTGGTGAGCAATCTTGAACAACAAAAATCAAAATCTTTATCATCACCACAATCTAATTAAAATTTAAATGTGTACCAATTCATTAGTGCAATAGGACAAAGAGAATGCAATAATTTAATCTTATCCTTAGTTTATAATGAAACCATAAAATGAAAAGCAAATATACCTCATCAATCCAGTCCCACCACCGGGAACTCCGACTGAATCCGGTTCTTAACAACATTATACATCAAAGGCTCCTATTGTTCACCTAAAACGCATGAAAAGATTAAGAAAACAATTCTTTAACTGCTCTCGGCCTCCAGTTTTTGCAGTATTTTGCTTTCAAAAAAAATTCTGAAATAATCAATAACGTATTGATAATAATGATGACCATGTGAGCAGTGAGATGCAACCCCCATTGATGTCATAAGACAAGCTCAGAAAACTGGATGTCTGAAATAGGACACTAAGGCCAGCCATGAAACAGTGGTAATTTCATGAGTACTTCTTGTATCCTATGTGAAATAGTGGTATCAACATGACATATCTCTATGTGAAACAGTGGTATCAGCATGAAATAGGAGACTGTGGCCAAATGCCAGCCTAGAAACTCAATGTCTGAAAGTGATTTTTATACAGAATAGTACTTGATCTGCCAAAAAACCACACTAGCCTCATAATCACTAAACCAACAATTCTTTAATATTGAGAATACTAAAGAAGTGCCTTTAGGCATTAGTCAAGTCCATGAAACAACCCAAGTGTTCAAGAGCACTTTTGCCAAGCATCAAGGGTACATAAGGAGAGAACTAAAGAATCAAAACTTTAAAAGCCATACCTGTCTACGTCGTCTTATTGTACACAAGATGTCACTAACTGTTTGGTCATTTATTAAAAGATTTGCAGACTTGTTGGAGCCAACAGAGAAATTTGACATTGTGATTGACATAGTAGAGTTTTGCTGTAAATTCACATATTACATCAAAACAAAATACTCATAATCAACAAATGCAGCTAGCACATTAAGTATAATGGAACACAAAAATAGATCCCCAAGAGGGAAAATTAATAACAGGCAGCTCTAGTTCAACTAAAGAAGTGGAAATTCAAAACAAATCTACTAAAAACAATAGGGAATCCAAGTAGTAAAGATAGAGAAAAACAGAGTAAAGCATTCGAGTTATTAATCTGCAAACTGGCCATCTGACAGAACAAAAATGCAGAGCTTATTGTTAACTTCTAAACATAGATACTCAAAAGGTTCTTGATCTGACCCTTTTCATTCCTCAAGAAATGGTTACCTTGCCCTAATTCAAATGTGAAAGGGGGTTCCCTTATCAAAGCTTGAATTGAAGTATTCTCCACAGCAAATACTATTCTAAGTATTCATATTCATCCGCACACATATACATATATAAACAAATATAGAAAACTTCAACTATAAAAAAAATAGCAAATATAGATAACAAGAAACACTTACCGGTGCTGGGCTATCGCAGGGGAGGTAGATCCTTCGTCGGCAGCTATCGCGGGGGAGGCGGAGCCCTCGTTGGCGGCATCAGCTTCGTGGCCTTCGTCGGATTGTCGATAGAAACACAACAAAAAAAATAGAAAATAAGATAACAATAAACAGTTACTAGTAGTGGACGAACTGGTCGGCGGCATCGCAGGGAGGCAAAGCCCTCGTCCGCGACTACCGCAGGGAAGGCGGTGCCCTCATCGCCTTCGTCGTCAGTTGCAGCTTTGCTTGGAATCTTGGAAACTAGAGGAAGAGAGGAGGGAGACTTGGGTAAGTTAGGGTGTCAAATTTCTTTTTGAATTGACAAAGCAATTAGCGGCCGCTGTAGCGATGGAGGCGGTGATGGAGGTTCACGGTAGAGCTAGATAGTGAGAAGGGAGAGTGTGGACTGGAGGTTGTGCGTCATATGAGTGAGAGGGGATTGCGGTGGTGAGAGCTGGTGAGATGCAAGCACCCAAAAACAATGTTTTGGTGGGAATAGATTTTAGTTTTGGTGGGAATAGATTTTAGTGAAATAATTTTTACACATCATTAGTGAGAGTAATAACATTTTTTGTACCAATAGTGAGAGT
Source organism: Ipomoea nil (assembly GCF_001879475.1). Taxonomy (NCBI): domain Eukaryota; kingdom Viridiplantae; phylum Streptophyta; class Magnoliopsida; order Solanales; family Convolvulaceae; genus Ipomoea; species Ipomoea nil. The sequence continues at coordinate 129,364 of NW_017619391.1, read as the reverse complement.
ATATTTATTAAATAAGTATAAAATTAAAATTTCGTCACCAAATCACAAATCTTTAGCTACAGTAATTTTTACCCTCACAAAAACTATGCAAATACTACATTTAGTGACGGTTTTTTTCTACCCGTCACTAATTTTTTGTCACTAAAAGTGGTTTTTTTTTGTAGTGATTTTAGGGGATTTGTTCCCCGTGATTCTTTTGACTCGGTATTTGGTCTTTTGACATCCCATGTTCTTTTGTGGAACTATTTGAGCGTATTCTTGATGTTTCGTATGTCTAGAACTATATGGTAGGAATCCATGTAGGTTTTGGTGTCTTGAATCGTGCTAAGTGTTCAACATTGTGTTTCGTTGAACCGTGATGAGTCTTGTGTGTTTTTCGGAACTACGTTTGGTTTACCCGTTTGATGAGCATGCTAGTTCGGTGTTTAAATTCTAGCGTGTGTGTTGTTTGTACCTTCCTATTGTTAATGATGACTTGTGTTATTCATTGTTTTCATTAGACTGCGATCTATTCCTTGATTGAGTATGGTTTCATATCTTCGTTGTGATCCGTTGATTGATTCCTGTTGTGGTGAGGTGTGTGTGGCTTTACCTGGATTGCAAGATTAGTGGTATGGGACACTAGTCACCAAGGTATTGCAGTGGTCCTCGTGGTGGCCATGACGTGATTATGGAGTTGTGACTTGTGTGTTAGGTTCACGTATTTCTTGGGAGGCGTGTGTCGTCGTGTGTGTGATCGGTACCCTCGTGTACTATGAATTGGTGGTCTTGTTGGTGGGGGACGACGGTCCCATGAGGAAAAAGGTTGGAGTAAGAAGTACATGGGTCCTGGAGGTAACGGTTGGAACTACATATAAGGTTGGGGGTAGCCATAAGGTTGGAACCGGGCATAAGGAAGGCTTATGAACTCGTGATGGGTGATGTCACGAGGGCTTGTATAGCCGTTGTTGTGAGTTCTCTTCTTGTGATGTGTGTAGTCACAAAGGCATGTGTTGCCATTGGGTGTGTCTTTATTCTTTTGAGTTATGCATGTCGGGTGTTAATCTATTGCGTGATGATAGATTATACCTTGAGACTTCTTGTGAGTCGTTGTTGTTCATTTTAGTGTTGGGATCTGTTCCCGTATTCTTGTTGAGAGTGTTTGAGTCTTGTGTTGAGTACTACTCTTGGTTTTGAACTTATATATATGTATTCCATTTTGCAAATGGCTTTACAAACATATATCTAATCTGTGTATGATATTTCACATGTATTGGTGGGTTACCAGCATTATTCGCTGACCGGGCGTCGTCCCATCTTTTATGCGTTTCTTTCAGGTGATGTTTAGACGAGAGCGCGGTTTAGTGCCAGTTAGTGTAGCTCCTTTCTTATGTTTTGTGGCCGCCTGTGAGCCAGTATAGACTTAATACTTTGAATATGTTGGATTTAGATGTTGAACTATGCCGATGTTAGCCTGTGCATTCACCTCTAGGTGAGCGTGGCATAGCACCCCTTTTACTTCCAGTCTATATATTCCTCTTTCAGTCTTCCGCTGTGTTTGATGTTTTGTTTAGATATCTACATGTTTAAGGCTTTAAATAGCAAGGAAATTAGGGGGTGTTATAGTTGGTATCAGAGCCTAGTGGGTAATGTCTAGACTTTTAAGTGGCTAAGTGTGGTTTGAGACCTTAAAGTGACCTTAAAAATCTAAGTGTTAGGCTTAGGACTTTAGGTTGCGCGGTGAGCTGAGTGTTGCTTTCACTTACTTGCGTGCTTGTTGTCTTTTTGGTAGTCGTGTTGTTGTTGTAGACCCCGACGAACGAGCAGCTTGCTCAGAACCTCCAACAGTTGACGCAGACGATGCAGACTCTTAGAGAGGCGTTGCTGAACAACAACCACCTCGTGCTACCTCCTCAACCTGCTAGGCACAGAGACATGGGTCGTTTGGTGTCGGGTCACAGGCCGCCGACCTTCGCGGGTGAAGAAGACCCGGTGGTTTTGGAAGAATGGATCAGAGTGTTTGACAAGATCTTTGCGGTTGTGGGTTGTCCCGAGGAGAGAAGTGTAGAACTGGCAACGTTCTACTTCTGTCATGAGGCCGATCTGTGGTGGATTCATGAGGGTCCGGCCTACCTTGAGGAGCCTGAGTTCGATTGGTCCGCGCTTAAGGATATGATGCGCGAGAGGTTTTACCCGGCACATATGCGAGCCGCCTTGTACGAGGAATTTCTCCATCTGTAGCAAGGATCTCTGTCTGTGGTCGAGTACCACAAGAAGTTTTTAGAGTTGGCGCGCTTTGCTCGGATGCTCGTGCCTACGGAGCTCGCTAAGGTCGAGAAATTCGTTGCTGGTTTGAATTATGAGGCACGAAAGGCCTTGACTGTGAGTAGGCCGAGTTCTCTTAAGGATGCTTATGTGAGTGCCGCAGATCTGTACCGTGTTCAGCAGCTTCAACGAGGATCTTATGAGCTAGCGAGGAAGAGGACCGAGAGTGGAGGCTCTTCCACCTTTAAGAAGCCACGACCAAGTTTCCAAGCTAAGAATGTGTCATCTTCCACCCAAGTGCCCAACTGGATGGAGCACGGAAATCAAGCGAAGTTGTTTCCGTGCCGAAGATGTAGGAAGGTGCACGCGGGCCAAGATTGTCATTACCAAGCATTTAAGTGCTTTCGTTGCGGAGATCGTGGTCACAAGGTCGCTGAGTGTCCCCAGCAAGCTACTCAGAGGGCGTTGCCGCTACCCCCAGGAGCCGGAGGAGCAGCAGAAGGTAGTTCAAGCCGCGGAGCAGCTGGAGGCTTGGAGCCAGGCCATCGGGGAGAGTTTTTGTGATGGGGTGTTCGCAGGCAGAGTCCGAGGGTTTATTGGAGGAGGAGCTAGCAGGTAATCTTTCCTGGCCTACCCTTGTCTTCGTACGCACCTTGTTCTTTGTTGCCTTGTGTGTTGTCTTGTGTTTCTTCGTTGTCTATTTGAGTTACCTTGATATCCTTGCCATGTTTTCCTTGATAATGATTCTTTTGGAGTTAAGTGTAAGCCCTTCTTGATAGATGAATCTCTTAGTTTTTACAAGTAAGCTTCGTTGTGGGGTTAGTTATTCATCTTTGGAATGGGTCATGCTTGAGTTAATTCTATAACCTTTGCACTTGGATATTCTTGCAACCTTTCCTTTGAGAAGCACCTAAATTTCCCAAGTATTCTTGGAAAGTGAGAATGGAAAACCCATACCAAAACCCTTCCTTGTGTAGCCTAAAAGTCAAGTAAAATGTTTATTACCAAGCCTTGTGTTTCAAACCTGAGTATACCCTTTTTCCAACCCAACCCTTTAACCATTTAAGCTAATTATCTTTCTTGGAACCTAACCAATTTTAATTCCATGTAAACCATAAATTTCCACTCTACCCAAATCCCAAAATTAAATCATCTTTTCCCCAATTTTTCTCCAAAATCCCTAAATTCCCAAACCTCCCTTTCTCTTCTTTCCCTACCCGTGAGCAGCCGAAACAAACCCCCCCACCCGTCGCCTTACCTGCAACCGCCACCACCACCTGCCGATGACGCACCACCGCCGCACCATTGCCGTTAACCGGAGCCGTCCACCGGAGCCTCGCCGTCGACCTGCTGCGTGCCGCGACTCTGAGAGAGCAGCGAGAGTGAAGAGGAGAAGAAGGAGAAGTTGTGGGTTTCTTTTGTTGAGCTTTGGGCCATCTCCTACCATGCCTAGAAGGTCAATTTTGGCTAGGAAAGTTGAATGGGTGGATGCCCATTACCTCGTTCTTGAAGGTAAAGCCCTTGACCCGGAATCTTTTCCTAATTCTTTGTTGGATATGCTTAGATTCCAAGGTTTGTTGGATGGGTTCCTCGCCATAAGAGCCTTGACTTACCCGAGTTTAGTTAAGGAATTTTATCGTAACATGGTTGTGACAAAGGATGGTGATAAGCTTGAGATCACTTCTAAAGTGAATGGCGTGAAGGTAGTTCTGTCTGAAAAGAGGTTGGCTCAGCTTTTGAGTTTATCTGCTTCTTGAGTTGCTCTGTATAGCGGTAACTCGTGGATTAGTATGGATACCATGGGGTACCGGGACTATTTGATTTACTTGTTGGGTCGCAGGAGTGGTTTCACTCAAGATTCAAGACCGGAGAAAAAGTGATTGTCTGCGGAAAAAAGGATCTTCGTTATGTTGGTATCGGATTTTTTGTTGGTTTTGGTGGGTTACCAGCTTTATTCGCTGACCGGGAGTCGTCCCATCTTTTATGCGTTTCTTTCAGGTGATGTTTAGATGAGAGCGCGGTTTAGTGCCAGCAAGTGTAGCTCTTTCTTATGTTTTGTGGCCTGTGAGCCAGTATAGACTTAGTACTTTAAATATGATGGATTTAGATGTTGAACTATGCAGATGTTAGCCTGTGCGTTCAGCTCTGGGTGAGCGTGGCATAGCACCCCTTTTATTTCCCGTCTATATATTCCTCTTCCAGTCTTCCGCTGTGTTTGATGTTTTGTTTAGATATCTGCATGGTTAAGGCTTTAAATAGCATGGAAATTAGGGGGTGTTACAGTTTTTGGGCAGTGGCCGGGCCCTTGTGGCTCAGCTACATGTCGTTTCGGGCCGAGTGTTACAGACCCTTGTGGCTCGGCTCTTCGGGACTCTCTCGACGCACATTTTGGCTTTGATTTTGTTGAATCTAGATAAAAAATGAGTACGTTAGTAAGGAATTATTAAAGCATTGTTACACAGAGTATATATTTGCTAGTTTAATGTGTATGAAGAATTATTTAACTACGTGATCTGATGGTGTTTTTATTGAGTATAGAAACATGATCATTTGAGAATATGATTTATTATGAAAACATGATTAAATTGTGTTATTTGATCAATGAGAATAGAAGCATATTGTTGAGTAAAAAGTATAGAATTTACTATGTTGCAAACCGAGCATGATTTTATATTCTTGAGTACTTGATGTTATTTTGTACATGGTTCAGAAGCATGTTATATAGTATTTTTGTAACACCCCGTGTTACGGCCTCTAACCCAAACTAATTATTTAATTACTTACCCTAAAAAGAGAATTAAATTCCTTTAATTAATTAGGAAGGGTCCACCATAGACCATGGACCCTTATCCCTAAACCAATCCCTTAGTCCTGTAAGAAATAGAATTTGCAAACCGATACCATTCAGACCATAATTAGGACTCTTAGATATATAAATAGGGACATAGGAGTCACCTAGAAGTCACACCACAATAGATATCACCATAATGATGTGATCTTGATGTTGATGAGATGATCTTATATGTTGATCTTGATAATCTTGATGATTATAAGAGGATCTTGATAATTGTGTGATGTTCTTGATAAATCTTGATGTTCTAGGTTTTAAAGATAAAACTATGATTTTGATGATTTGAATATGATTAGAGCCCTAGGTTAAATTGGGATTTTAGCATTGTGATATTCTTGATATATTTGGGTGGGATTTCGCATGTTTGGGTGTCAATTATGTTTAGAAGTCATGATAGGATGTGTTCAATATGATTCTTGGTTTTGATCCATTATTTGACTATGTGGTGTCGTCGTTTATGTTTAAAAGTGTCTAAACATGGTTTCGGGTTTCACGAAAGATCCCGGGACCAATATATTGAAAAAGAGTCAGTGGGAGGTAGGTGGGGGTAGGGGAACTCGCCACCTACCCGCTGCCCAGCGATTCGCCGCCGGCCACCCGCTGGAATTTCCCAATTCGGGATGGTGGTTTCCCCGTTTGATGTTTCCCCAACCCTCGTGGTGTCCCAACGGAGTCCGTTTATCGTGCCTGAGTCTAGTTTGACGTTTTGGGTACCGTTCGTTGGATAAAAGAGTCTTGTGTATTGCATGCTAGTTGAATTGGTACCCCGTTGGCCTAAGTGAAAGAAGTATGAACCCCTTATGATGATTCCTAGTATGTGGATGACCACGCATAGTTTTCTTTATACGTTTTCTCCTAAGTGCGGCCCACCGTTTGGTTGCGATCAAACGTTTTACACGAGCTACTGTTCATAAGCTAGCTGCGGTCGGAAATACACTCTTGGGCTGCGGACCACCGTTTGGCTGCGGTCAGACGTTATGATGAGCTGCGGTTCATTGGTTGGCTGTGGTCAACCCCTTCGTGCTGCGGGGCAGTGTTAGCCCTATATGCGCTGACCCTCTTGTATGGGCGTGCGATTGGTCCTGTGGTGCCACCAAAGTGTGCTTATATGATAAGATAATGATTGAATGACTATATGAATAATGTAAAATAAACTTGTGACCTTAGGCTATATGCTAGTGTCTTTATATGCTTGATTATAACTTTTGAATGTGCTTGTCCCTAAATGTCGAGTCTATTCCTGGTTTTAAAGCTAGAGTTCCCTAAGTATATATTTTCCGGCTTCAAAATTGTTTTCCTATATATATATATATATATATATATATATATATATATATATATATATATTGATGGTTTTAGGGTTTTCGGGCCCAAGGAGGTCCAACACAACCTTTGGTCGGAGGATACACCTCTCAACAATATATATGTCTAACTCAGAGATAATGTTAGTGCTCGGAAATTCTTTGTTATTCTCCCCTCTTCCGGGTGTCCGAGATGTCTGTAACACCCCGTGTTATGGTCTTCAATCCCGGATTAATTATTAAATTAATCCCGTTAATAATAATTATATATGATTTAATTCGGTTAAGTTTCCTTTAATTAATTAATAAAGGTCCACCATGAACCGTGGACCCTTGCCTAAATTAGAGTCCTAAGCCTATTAGGAATAAAGAAAGTAAACCCTTTTCTATTCAGATTCTAATTAGGAATCCTAGACCTAGTTATCTATTAGGAATAAAGGAAATAGGCCTTTTACTATTCAGACTACAATTAGGATTCCCTTTAATTAATTAATATGGTCCACTATGGACCATGGACCCTTATCCCTAAACCCAATCCTTAATTCCAAAAGGAATAGAATTAGCAAGCCTATAATATTAGTTCCTAACCAGGACTTCTAAATATATAAATAGGGGACTTAAGAGGCACCTAGAACCCCCCACCACAATAAACGTTCCACCACCCCAAAGTGCTCCAAGAATCCCCTTAGAAGAAATCAAGAAAGCAAGAAAGCTTAAAGAAAGACCCTTCATAGCCAAGGAATTAATTAAGGCTAAGAGGTAACCCATGTCTCAACAAAACCTATTTTCATAGTTATGATTCCCCCTTAGGGATTCCCTATATTATTGTGTATTAATGATTGGTGATGATTATTATTAATGATTGATATAATGATTCCATGAGGAATCTTGATAATCTTGATATTGGGAGATTCTTGATAATTATGGTGTTCTTGATACTTACATGGGGATCTTGATGATTATTTGGAATTCTTGATGATTATGTGATGTTCTTGATAATTGTGTGTTGTTCTTGATGCTTATGCGTTATTCTTACCGAATCTTGTAATTAGAAGACTAACCGTATTCTTGTTGATATAAAAGTGATTAGAACCCTAGGTTGTATCGTATGATATTATTCTTGGTTTATCGGGTGGGGAAATCGCATGTTTGGGTGTTGATTATGTTTAGAAAAGCATGATAGGTTATGTGCCGTTCGTTTCTCGTATTTGATCCGTTAATTGTCTACGTGTTGTCGTTAATTGCGTTGAAAAGTGTCTAAGCATGGTTTCGGGTTCCACAACGGTTCCCGGGGCGAAATTATGTGATAAGAGTCAGTGGGGGGTAGGTGGGGGGGTGGGGACCCGCCACCTACCCACGGCCGGAAACAGTATATCCGGCAGCGGGCAGCCGGCGGGCGGGCAGCTGCCCGCCGGCGACCCGCTGCCCGGAACAGTAAAACCGGCGGGCAGCCGGGGGTGGCCCCCCCACCCACCGGCTACCCGCTGGAAATTCCCCCAACTTGGGATCCCGGCTTCCCCGTTTGATGTTGCCCGTTCCCCGTGGTGTCCCAACGGACTCCGTTTATCGTGCCTATGTCTAGTTTGATGTCTCGGGTACCGTTCGTAGGTTTATGAGTCTATTATATTGCATGCTAGTTGAATTGGTATCCCGTTGACCTAGGTGGAAGAAGTATGAACCCCTTAGGACTATTCTTAGTAAGTGATGGATCACGCATAGGTTTTGTTATACGTTTTCTCCCCCTTCCTAATGTGTAATGTGGGTTGCATGTGCTTGCTATGTGTTATGTGTGTGTTACCCCAATTCGGTTGCGATCGGATTGGTTATCCTGAGCTGCGGTTCAGAAGCTGGCTGCGGTCAGAACGATACTCTTGGGCTGCGGTCCACCGTTTGGTTGCGATCAAACGTTTCTATACGAGCTGCGGTTCATCCTTTTTCCTGGCTGCGGTCAGATGACATTCTCTTGGGCTGCGGTCCACTGTTTGGTTGCGATCAAACACTATGATGAGCTGCGGTTCATCGGTCGGTTGCGATCGACCCCTCCGTGTTGCGATACGGGGCAGGGTGCTGCGGGGCCGTGTCAGAGCTATATGCGCTGACCCTCATGTATGGGCATGCGATTGGTCCTGTGGCGCCAACAAAGTGTGTTATGTGTTGTGACATGGACGAGTTGTGATTACGAGTGTCTTGGGGGAGGTGACTATGGGATTTATATTGGGGATTGTTCATGTTGGGTTATGATCATTGTTTATGCCTTGCCTTATCTGCCTTATGTGTTGTGAACTGCATATGCTCGTTATAACTGTTGCTTGCGTCTGGCCTTATCTGTCGAGTCATTCCCGGTTTTTAAAGCTAGAGTTTGTAGGATATATCTTCATGCTCAAAATGGTTTTCGTATATCTATATATATCTCTATATGTATTGTATTTCAACGCGTTGGAGTGGGTTACCAGCATCTCTCGCTGAACAGATATATTTGGCTTTCAGGCACAGAAGATTAAGTCACTGGAGTGCGCTAGAACTTAGAAGTAGATAGTTTCCCTTTTGGCCTGCGTGCCACGTTTACGTATTTACGCTTTGAGGATATTAGTTAGTTAGCCTGTGCACTTGGGTTCTCTAGCCCAGGTGTGGCATAGCACCCTGAACGCTTGTATTTATATCTTGGGATTTAATAAGATTCTACCTTTATTATAAGTTTTAAAAGTCTTGAAAATCTGGGGTGTTACAATGTCTCCCTTTTACAAGAATGGAGGAGCCTTTATATAGTGGCTCCTCCTTTGCCGACTTGAAGGCCCTTAATTGGCCGACTTCAAGGCTAATCAAGATACGGAGCCGTTGGACGCCATTACTCGGTCGACCAATGGCTCTCCTAGGCTTGCAACAGCTCGACCGGGTCCTGTCTTCAATGCTCCAACGGCTCTCTTTTAAAGGAACCCCTTTAATGCCCTCAACGGCTCCTCGAGCCGGGTCCTTTTCCTGGGCTTGGGCCTCGGCGGACTCCTGGACTCGACCTGACTACTCTTTGGGCTCCTCTCGATGCTGGCCCACTTCTATTTTCTTTGGGCCCCTATCTCTTGGGCCGGGGTCCTTACCCCATCAACTAGTCCCTCACTTTTCCATACCCGGTCCTCCAACCTGGGTTTGGAAAAGTAGCAACCGCTCGTCTCCTTTAATTACCGTATCCGTGCCCTGAATAGCCCCTTGTAACGTCCGGATCATCAGCCATCCTCTCCGGATCTCGCGGAGCCGTTGGGATTCTTTCATCTAGGCTTGGCACCTATAAATGGCCTCCTTCCTTCTCTCTTATCTTCACAAGTTCATCATGGGTCGCTCTCCCTTGAAAGGGAAGCGAATTGACTTCGGGTCTCCTTGGCGTCCGCTGCCTTCTAAGCGGACTCGACCTGAGAGAGAAAGCAAGAAAAAAGCTTCTCGTCCGGCTCCTCGGAGATCTCCTGCTGGTGCCACCTCCTCAGCTACTCAGCCGCCGACCCCACCTCAGCGAGAAGTCGTGCCGCATTTGCTTCGTCCGCCGACTCCAGCAACCGCCAGGGTGACTTCTCAAGATGGATCCTTTGTGGAGGTGGCCGTCCCTGAACAATTGACTTTCAAAATGACTTTCTCCATCCCGCTGGACGACCTGGACGGGCCGGTCACGGGCCTTATGGATGACAAGGATTACGCCCGCTACCTGGAGGCGTATCCGGATGACGAGGAACCCATTGCACCGCCGCTCATGCCAGCTTTCTGGGACTCGTTCTGCCCCTCTCCCTCTGGACCATCGGGGGGGTTTTTGGGGGCGACTCTCCCTCGCCTGGCGAGTGACCTTATGTGCCGGGGTCGGTCATAGCTCAGAGGAATCTTTTTTAGGAGCATTTTCATATTCCTTATTTGTAATAAGCTCCTTGCTGCTTATATCCTCCTTTTCCATAATAATAATAAAAGCGCTATTTTCGTCTTGCCTTATGTTTTGTCGTGTTTTGTTGCGTACCCATCCGGACGACTGGTCAAGGAGTCGGTCACATCGTCAGGTTCTTTTCAGTCTGACACCTGCAAGATTCCCCATAGCTCGGGTAAATCAAATCTTTTCTATGTTGGCGTGCGAATCTTGCTCTTCCCGGGCGGATCTGATGGAACTAATCTCTGACAAAGATTCTCATCTTCCGTCCAATCCGGCTCAGTTATGCTAGTCTCCTCCGTAATTATCGCCTAGATATTCGCCTTCCCTGGGCTATATAAAGACCCTTCACAGTTGATGCAAATCGCAACACCCTTCATTTCGCGAAAGCACGGCGCTATGAGTTATAGGGATGGTGATCGTCGCTGGTCCATTCGCAACAAGGAGCATGCTCGACTGGAGCAGTTGAGGCAGAAAAGGCTGGCTAATGGAGGTCGTCTAGTGGACGACTCGGCTTCAGACCCCATCGTGGTGCCTCCGGACATGCTGGACCTGATGTGTAGGGAGTCTATCGACGTGGAGATGGAGCCTGTGGTGGAGGATCCCGGACCAGAGGTCGGGAACCCTGCTCCCGAGGAGGAAGAGGTATGGGAGGTTCCTCCGCTTTTTGGCGTTGCCATGTCGCCGAGTGCTCTGGAGAGGCCTTTACAAATGATTGACGATGGGAAGTGTAACACCCCGTGTTACGGCCTTCTATCCCGGATTAATTATTTAATTAATCCCGTTAATAATAACTAAATATGATTTAATTATGTTAGGTTTACCTTTAATTAATTAGTAAGGTCCACCATGAACCGTGGACCCTTGCCCGAATAAGAATCTTAAGCCTGTTAGGAATAAAGGAAGTAGGCCTTTTACTATTCAGATTATGATTAGGATCCTCTTTAATTAATATGGTTCACTATGGACCATGGACCCTTATCCCTAAAACAAGCCCTAGCCCTATAAGGAATAGAATTAGTAAACCCATACCATTCAGGCCCTAACTAGGAGTCTTAAATATATAAATAGGGAACTTAGGAGGCACCTAGAATCCCCACCACAATAATCTCTCACCACCCAAAGAGTTCCAAGAATCCCCTTAGGAGAAATCAAGAAATCAAGAAAGCTTAAAGAAAGACCCTTCATAGCCAAGGAATTAATTAAGGCTAAGAGGTAACCCATGTCTCAACAAAACCTATTTTCATAGCTATGATTTCCCCTTAGGGTTTCCCCCATATTGTTGTAAATGGCGATTGATGATGATTATTATTGATGTCGATATAATGATTCCATGAGGAATCTTGATAATCTTGATATTGGGAGTTTCTTGATAATTATGATGTTCTTGATGATTAATTGGGGTTTTGATGATTATGTGTTTTTCTTGATGATTATGATGTTTTTGATGATTAATTGGTATCCTTGATGACTATGTGTTGTTCCTACCGAATCTTGCAATAAGAAGATGAATTGTATTCTTGTTGATATAAAAGTGATTAGAACCCTAGGTTGTATCGTATGATATTATTCTTGGATTATCGGGTGGGGAAATCGCATGTTTGGGTATTGATTATGATTAGAAAAGCATGATAGGTTATGTGCCGTTCGTTTATCGTATTTGATCCGTTAATTGTGTATGTGTTGTCGTTAATTACGTTGAAAAGTGTCTAAGCATGGTTTCGGGTTCCACATCGGTTCCCGGGGCGAAAAGTGATGAAAAGAGGCAGTGGGGGGTAGGTGGGGGTAGGGGACCCGCCACCTACCCGCGGCATTCACGGGCAGCTCCGGCAGCGGGCAGCCGGCGGGCGGGCAGCTGCCCGCCGGGCACCCGCTGCCCGGAACAGTGTTACCGGCGGGCAGCCGGCGGGTGGACCCCCACCCACCGGCTACCCGCTGGAATCTTCCCCCCCTCGGGACCCCGGCTTCCCCATTTGATGTTTCCCCGATCCCTGTGGTGTCCCAACGGACCCCGTTTGTCGTGCCTATGTCTAGTTTGATATTTCGGGTACCGTTCGTAGGTTTATGAGTCTATTATATTGCATGCTAGTTGAATTGGTATCCCGTTGACCTAGGTGGAAGAAGTATGAACCCCTTAGGACTATTCTTAGTACGTGATGGATCACGCATAAGGTTGTTATACGCTTTATCCCCCTTCCCAATGTGTAATGTGGGTTGCATGTGCTTGCTATGTGTTATGTGTGCGTGTTACCCCAATTCGGTTGCGATCGAATTGGTTATCCTGAGCTGCGGTTCAGAAGCCGACTACAGTCAGATGGGAATTCCTGGCTGCAGTCGGATGACGGTATCCTGGGCTGCGGTCCAGAAGTTGGTTGTAGTCAGATGGGAATTCCTGGCTGCAATCAGGTGACATCTTTCCTGAGCTGCGGTTCAGAGGCTGGCTGTAGTTAGATGGGAATTCCTGGCTACAGTCAGATGACACACTCTCTTAGGCTACGGTCCACTGTTTGGTTGCGATCAAACACTATGATGAGCTGCGGTTCATCGGTCGGTTGCGATCGACCCCTCCGTATTGCGATACGGGGCAGGGTGCTGCGGGGCCGTGTCAGAGCTATATGCGCTGACCCTCATGTATGGGCTGCGGGGCCGTGTCAGACCTATGTGTTGTGACATGGACGAGTTGTGATTACGAGTGTCTTGGGGGATGTGACTATGGGATTTATATTGGGGATTATTCATGTTGGGTTATGATCATTGTTTATGCTTTGCCTCATCTGCCTTATCTGTTGTGAACTGCATATGTACGTTATAACTGTTGCTTGTGTCTGGCCTTATCTGTCGAGTCATTCCCGGTTTTTAAAGCTAGAGTTCGTAGGATATATCTTCATGCTCAAAATGGTTTTCGTATATCTATATATATCTCTATATGTATTGTATTTCAACGCGTTGGAGTGGGTTACCAGCATCTCTCGCTGAACAGATATATTTGGCTTTCAGGCACAGAAGATTAAGTCACTGGAGTGCGCTAGAACTTAGAAGTAGATAGTTTCCCTTTTGGCCTGCGTGCCACGTTTACGTATTTACGCTTTGAGGATATTAGTTAGTTCGCCTGTGCACTTGGGTTCTCTAGCCCAGGTGTGGCATAGCACCCCGAACGCTTGTATTTATATCTTGGGATTTAATAAGATTCTACCTTTATTATAAGTTTTAAATGTCTTGATAATCTGGGGTGTTACAGGAAGCCGGCCGTGTATCTGGACGAGATGCCAGAGCCTGAGCCGAGTCCTCTACCATTCCGCCCCCAATACTTTCTAGAGGGTCCTCCGGCTGCCCGCTCGTCGACAGAGAAGGAAGCCAAGCCATGACTCTGTTTATCTCTTGTAGTTTGCACTGGCCGAGTTCTGGGCCTTGTAATCTTCGTATTGATTTAAATAAACAGTGTGCTTTTCTATCCGACCCCGCAATTTCTTACTATTTTGTCGCCCGACCTCGGATCTATGAGACTGACCCCTAGTCTTGCTATGGCGAGATCCTCCTGCCGAAGGAGTCGCCGAGTCTGATCGCCGACCCCGCGACCGGAATTTCTTCGTGAGCTCGGCCGATATCATTTGATGAGCCGGGTTCTACCGGGTTGCTTCTAGAAGCTTCCAGCTCGTATCTCGTGGGCTCAGAGGCCATGGCCCACTACGGGCTTCCGGCTTAGCAGGCCGGGTCACGTGACGTTCGACCCTAGCCTAGGGCAGACGTGCCGTCTGTGGGCTAACCCTAGACCTGAACCGTCGCCCCGCCTTTTGAGGCATTAAATGCGGCGTCCCTTCACGTCTCGTCACCTTCATCCCCTCCAACGAGAAGGTGGCACGTGGCCGCCCTTTGAAATTCCTACCCTTCAAATAGCCACTTCGTCTCTCTTTCCACTCTCTTCTCCAGTCTTCCTTTTCAGCTTCAACTTCGAGCTTCTCCGGCCACTCTGTTTCTCCTCCAATTTCCTTCCTGACCTAGGTAATGTCTTCTTCCTCACATTCTTCTTCTTCTCGTCGTTACTCGGTTGACAACACCGAGGCGACCTCTCCCTCTTCTTCTTTTCCTTCTTCGTCTTCCTCTTCTCCTCTTCGTCGTATGGAACTTCCGGCGGACGTTCCATTGAAGTCTTCCCTCCGTCGTATGGAACTTCCCTCGGACGTTCCATCGACATCTTCTCTTCCTCCGACCCCCTCTTCCTCGGGGGCGGTTACTCCGCTGAGCCCCGCTCCTCTAACGACGGTGGCGGCTCTGCCGGGTGGCGTTATACGGCCGCGGGGCAAGTTCGATCCGATCGTCCACCCCTCCGGGCCGCCGTCCGTCGCTACTGCGGCGGATCTGGAGATGGCCCAATACCTTCTTGGGCCCTCGGCCGTAATCCTTGCCCCAGAAGGCCGGCAAATTTACGACCCACCCGAGGGTTGTGTCGGTATTCACCTACACTCGGTTGCCTTTGGCTTCCGAGTTCCTCCATGTCCTTTTCTCTCTCTTTTTTACCGCCATTATAACTTGGTTCCGGGCCAATTAGTGCCCAATTCTCACCGACTCCTTACTTGCTTCATCAATCTCTGCCACTGGTGGTTGTGCGAGCCGGACCTCGACCTGTTCCGGTATCTTTTTACCGTAAACAAGGTTGGCTCGCACTCGCCGGGCTTTGTTCAAGTCGCCGCTCGCCCGGGGCGACAGCTTTTCGAGGGGCTGTCCGATTCCATCATGGATTGGAAGCTCCTTTATTTCTTCGTCCGCCCTGCCCTTTCTTCTTTTACTTTTCCGACCCTGTGGCCGGCCGCTCTGTTCAAGCCTTGTTCTCGATGTGCCGTTCCCTCCGATGATGCGGTCTTGGGCGGCGAGTTCTTGAAGGGCTTCGGGCCGTACTCCGTCAAGTACTGGTCCCGAGTCCGGGCCATGGCTAAGCGTGGCTTGCTACCGGAGGGTGCGGCCACCGTAGGTAGTCTTCGTTACCCCTCATTCTTTTTCCTATCTCGCCCTATTCCGACTCGGAACACTTCATGCTTTCTCTTTTCTTTTTACAGGTCCATACGACTCCGACTCCTCCAGCTCCGACGAGGCGGTTGAACCGACTCCCGAGATGGCAGACAGAGCCAAAAAGATGAGGCGTCGGCTGATCCAACGCTCTTCCGGTACTGCCGCTGCCTCTTCCTCCCTACCGTCTCCGGCTCCCAGGCCGACTCCTCCTCCTCCTCAAAACGTGGTGGACCTGACTCCGTCACCAGTGGTGTCGCCCACTCGATAACCACCTCCTCCTCAGACAGAGAGTTCTGGCTCTAAGCGCCCGACTGTTCAAACTGACGAGTCGGCTCCCAAAAGGATCCGGCTGTGCCATGAGGTAGAGGAGGATGCCCAGATCTGGATGAGCACCTCCTCTGTCCGTAAGTGGTGTGCTAACGTCCTTCTACCTAAGGACGTGGAGGCGACTCATGCTCTGGGGGACAGATACATCCTCGAGGCCTCACTGTGCCAATCGTACCGCGTAAGTGTTTCCCACTTGACCTTCCTTTCGTCCTTTCCTTTCATTACCTTACTCGTGTCCGTTTCGCAGAACCTCACCTTCCAGATGGAGATGAGTAAGCGGCTGCAGAACTACTGGACCGACATGCGGTCTCTGTCCAACAAGCTGCGTCAGACGGAGGAGGCCTTTTCGGAAGAGCAGGCGAAGCACCTCAAGGTGGTGGAGGTGCACAACTCTGAGATGCTGAGGGTTACCCGTCAGTGGGAGGAGGAGCGAGACAAGGTGGCGACAATAGATGCGACCTCTGTTGAGGAGTACAAGAAGTCGGCCGCCTTCGAGGCAGAGGTGAAGGCGGCGATAGAGGCTCGCCAAAAAGAGATTGCTAAGGCGTGGCTGTCGACGCCGGACGGTGACGAGTTCCTCTTGGACTTGGGCGAGCGCGACTATCGCCTCGGCTTTCGCGAGGCGTAGACAGAGATCCATTCTGCCTTGCTGGTCCGCGACTCGTCTTTCACTCCCGAGAGCTGGGGCCTCAAGCCCGTGATAGATGCTCTTCCGGCGACTGAAGGACAGTCGGCGACTGGGGATCCGGCAGCTCTTCCGGCAGCCTCTGATCCGGCGACTCTTCCTTCAGCGACACCTCCTGAGCTCGCCGAGTCCTCTCTTCAGGCCGAGGACCCTTCTTCTGTTCCCTTGACTGGACCAACGGCAGGGGCCCAAGTCGAAGGGATTGATGTCGACACCCCCTCCCCCGTAGTTTAGGGCTGTTCTGTTTGGGGATAACCCCTTTTGTAAAGGCTGGCCTCCTTTTCGGGCCTTTTTTAATGAAATTCCCCTTTTCTTCTTCCTTTTCGTATTATCTTAAGCTCGACGCTTTGTCCTTTAACCTAGTCTCTTTTAACTGCTCACCGAGTCCTTCTGTCGAGGCGACTCTTCAAGGCTCTCCGCAGGTATGACTAAGGGTCCAGGTCCTTGTTTCCTAACTCTTTCTTGCCGAGTCCCTTGGTCGAGGCGACCCATTAGGCTTATCTATCTCAGAAACAATTTAGGGTCAGTGCCCCGTCGTTTCTCTCAATACTCGCCGAGTCCCTCAGTCGAGGCGACTCCTGTAGGCTTTTCTCGGAAACGTCTAAGGGTCTGGGCCCTTGTTTCCTATCTTTTCTTGCCGAGTCCCTCGGTCGAGGCGACCCATTAGGCTTTTTCTATCTCAGAAACAGTTTAGGGTCAGTGCCCCATCGTTTCTCTCAATACTCGCCGAGTCCCTCAGTCGAGGCGACTCCTGTAGGCTTTTTCTCGGAAACGTCTAAGGGTCTGGGCCCTTGTTTCCTATCTCTTCTTGCCGAGTCCCTCGGTCGAGGCGACCCATTAGGCTTTTTCTATCTCAGAAATAGTTTAGGGTCAGTGCCCCATCGTTTCTCTCAATACTCGCCGAGTCCCTCAGTCGAGGCGACTCCTGTAGGCTTTTCTCGGAAACGTCTAAGGGTCTGGGCCCTTGTTTCCTATCTTTTCTTGCCGAGTCCCTCGGTCGAGGCGACCCATTAGGCTTTTTCTATCTCAGAAACAGTTTAGGGTCAGTGCCCCATCGTTTCTCTCAATACTCGCCGAGTCCCTCAGTCGAGGCGACTCCTGTAGGCTTTTTCTCAGAAACGTCTAAGGGTCTGGGCCCTTGTTTCCTATCTCTTCTTGCCGAGTCCCTCGGTCGAGGCGACCCATTAGGCTTTTTCTATCTCAAAAACAGTTTAGGGTCAGTGCCCCATCGTTTCTCCCAATACTCGCCGAGTCCCTCAGTCGAGGCGACTCCTGTAGGTTTTTTCTCGGAAACGTCTAAGGGTCTGGGCCCTTGTTTCCTATCTTTTCTTGTCGAGTCCCTCGGTCGAGGCGACCCATTAGGCTTTTTCTATCTCAGAAACAGTTTTGGGTCAGTGCCCCATCGTTTCTCTCAATACTCGTCGAGTCCCTCAGTCGAGGCGACTCCTGTAGGCTTTTTCTCGGAAACGTCTAAGGGTCTAGGCCCTTGTTTCCTATCTTTTCTTGCGGAGTCCCTGGGACGATTAACTGTAACCCATGTGCATTATTTAGATTTTTGGAATCCTTGAGCACGTACACGGCCTATCCTTTTCTACCGATAGAACCTTTTCAAATGGGTGATTTTCCATATGCGATCTATGAGCTTGCCTTCCATAGTCTCTAACTTATAGGTTCCGGCTTGGACCACCGCTGCAATACGGTATGGCCCCTCCCACTTAACCGCAAACTTGCCCCCTTCGGTGGGCTGACTGGCCTGTCGATCGCGTAACACGAGGTCGCTAACCTGGAAGGTTCTCGGGCGAGTCCTCCGGTCGCGAAATCTTTTCACCGCCTGCTGGTACTCGACCATCCGTGCACTCGCGGCTTCCCTCCTTTCTTCTAGGAAATTTTTCTCGATCCGCAAATTCTCTTCGTTCGCTGCATTCGAGTAGGTGCGAACCCGGTGGGTGGGCTCGACTACTTCGATTGGAACCTTGGCCTCGAAGCCGTATGCGAGCGAGAACGGGCTCTTCCCCATCGCTCGCCGCTGGGTAGTGCGATAAGCCCATAGGACTCGGTCAAGCTCGTCCGCCCAACTTCCTCGGATGTCTTCGAGCATCTTCCGGATCCCATCGACCAACGTTCGATTCACATTCTCGACCTGCCCATTGGCTTGTGGGTACGCCACCGAGACCTTGGTATGCTTGATACCGTGTCGGCGGCAAAAATCAGCGAAGGCCTGGCAGTCAAACTGTCGCCCGTTGTCGCTGAAGATGTGCTCGGGCAGGCCGAAGCGACATATCACCCTTTTCCACAGAAAACGTCGACATTGGTACTCGGTGATGGTAGCCAATGGTTCTGCCTCGACCCATTTGGTGAAATAGTCGATAGCCACGACACAAAACTTCAGACCTCCCGGGGCGACGGGCAATGGCCCCAACAAGTCTATTCCCCACTTGGCGAAGGGGATAGCAGTGGTGACCGGTGTATAAAAGGTGGTCGGCCGGGTGTTTTTCCTGGCGAATGCTTGACAGACGCCGCACCTGGACATCCATTCGATGCAGTCTCGCATCATGGTCGGCCAATAATACCCCTGGACGACTAATTTCCGGGCGAGCGTGTGGGCGCCCTGGTGCGCGGCACAAATGCCTCTATGAGCTTCGTCCATTATTTTCTCGGCCTCAGGTCTAAGCAGGCACTTTAGTAAGGGTCCTCCGAACGACCGTTTGTATAGCTGTCCGTCGATGATCCGGAAGGAAGGGGCTTTTCGCCGAACTCTCGCGGCGACTCCCGGGTCCTCCGACAACTCGCCTTTTTCTACGAATCGCCGGATATCCTCTATCCAGAACATTTCAGGATTTTTCCCTCGATCCCATTCCTCGATATCTATTCGCTGGACTTCCGGTGGTGTCTCTCCAACACTCGGCTGATGTAGCTCCTCCTTCTGGCAAATTTTTATCAGGTGGTCCGGTACCCCTTCCAGGGCAATTTTGGACAATAAGTCGGCTTCCATGCTGTCCGCTCGGGGTATGTACTCTATCTCGTAAGCCCCGAACCCTTTTAACATCTTGACCGCATGCTCTTTGTATAGCACCATCCTCGCATTCTTAGTTTCACACGTACCCGAGATCTGTCCGACTACCAGTCTGGAGTCAGTCTTGATTCGCAGCCGCTCGACTCCCAGGGCCTTGGCGAGTCGGAGGCCGTTTAATACCGCTTCGTACTCGGCCTCATTATTTGATGTCGAGAACCGGTATCTCAGAGCGTAATATAGCCGGAATCCTTCCGGGGTGATGAGCATGACACCGCCTCCACAGTGCTGTCGACTCGATGCTCCGTCCGCGTGCATTTCCCACCACTCGCCTGGGCAGCTTTCCGAGGCGTGTTCTTTTCCTTCCTCACCTGCTGTGCATTCGACCAGGAAGTCGGCCAAGGCTTGACCCTTAATGGAAGGCCGGGGTTGGTACTCAATCCCATACTGAGTCAACTCTACGGCCCACTTTACAAGTCGGCCGGAGGACAAGGGGTTTCTTAGCACGCTTCCGAGCGGCTGGTTTGTCAAAACTCGAACGGTATGGGCTTGGAAATAGGGTGCCAGCTTGCGCACGGTGACTACCAATGCATACACAATCTTTTCCAGAACGGTGTACCGCGTCTCAGCGGCCTTCAGCGAGCGACTTACGTAATAAACCGGGTGCTGGACTCGGTCCTCCTGTCGGACCAACACCGAACTCACTGCTTTGGCTGAGGCGGCGAGGTACAAGAATAAAGGCTCGCCCACCTGGGGGGTAGACAGCACTGGAGGCGTTGAGAGGTACTGTTTCAACTCCTCGAACGATTGTTGGCATTCGGCAGTCCAAGCGAACCCCTCCTTCTTCTTCATGGCTTCGAAGAAAGGTACGGTCTTATCCGCCGCTTTGCTCAAGAAGCGGCTAAGGGCGGCCAATCGGCCAGTCAGCCGTTGTAGGTCCCTGACGGTTGTAGGAGGCTGCATGTCGATGATGACCTGTACTTTTTCCGGATTAGGCTCGATGCCTCGTTTGGTGACCATGTAGCCCAAGAATTTGCCACCTTGGACGGTGAACGCGCACTTTTTGGGGTTCAGCCGAAGGTTGTATTTCATCATTACCTTGAAGCAGTCGGCCAAGTCCTCCGCAAGCTTATCCTCCTCCCGGCTCTTGACGAGCATATCGTCGACGTACGCAGCCATCGATTTCCCAAGCAGATGTTGGAACAACCGGGCGACCATTCGGGTGTACGTAGCCCCGGCATTTTTAAGTCCGAAGGGCATGACTGGGTAACAGTAAACTCCGTCCGGTGTCAGGAAGGCGGTCTTCTCCTCATCCGCTGGGTGCATAAATATTTGGTGGTACCCTCTGAAGGCGTCCATGAAACTCAGTAGCGCCGACCCGGCCGTTTCGTCGACTAACTGGTCGATCCGAGGTAGAGGAAACGGGTCTTTCAGACAAGCCTTATTAAGGTCGGTGTAGTCCACGCACATTCGCCACGCCGGGGGCTTGGGCACGAGGACCACATTGGCCAACCACTCCGGGTACTTAACCTCGCGGATGTGCCCGGCCGCTAGTAGCGTGCCAACTTCCTTCTTCACAAATTCCCTTCGGTCGTAGGCTAGGTATCGTTTCTTCTGTACGACCGGTCGGTGCTCCGGATCTACGGCGAGTTTGTGCGATATGATTGATCGGTCGACGCCAGGCATGTCCTCTGGGCCCCAGGCGAAAACCGTCCGGTGCTCCTGGAGCACCTTTACAATTTCTTTTTTCAATGTCTCGGAGAGGCCGACTCCAATTCGGACCCGTCGGTCCGGCCATGTAGAGTCGATCTCGACTTCCTCCAACTCGACCGCAGGCTCTGGGCGAGGTAGTATCGTCTTCTTCGGGGGCCTCTCAGTGATCTCATGGATCTGCATCTCGCGTTTGCCCATTGGTGAGCTGTCGTAGGCTTCCAAATTAAAACCTTACAAACGTAGTAGCGGGAGTAAGGATCGATCCCACGAGGAGTAACTAGTATAACTTTTGTGCTCAAATTAAAGGTAGGGGGGTTTGGAATATATCGAGAGTAAAGATAAAATAAAAGAGAATTTAAATAAACAAGAAATTTAATTGAACGAATAAAGCAATGAAAATAATATATCGAAAACACTTATAATAGGAGACCTTGGTTAGTAAATATCCACCACCGGAATTCAACACTGATCGTTGATTAATAAAGTAATTAATATGCAATTGAATATTTGTCGTGAAATTATTTCATTTCTGTTTTCCGTTAGTTGTAGGTAAATAAAGCACAAGCGGTTTAATTACCCCTAACTACTAAATAATCTAAGACAAGCGCTATAGATTTAATTTAGTAGCAGCAATAGGAACTAGGAAAACCGACAAACTAAATAACACAAGCACAAGCGGTTGCATTTAATTTAGGAAAATATTCTACCCGAGACCAATTACCACTAAGCCGTCAATAATTAACCTCAGTTGCTACTGAATATTAGAATAATTTGTAGCACAACATTATCTAATATAGCAAATAATTATATCAAATAAATAACTAGTAGGCCTACCTAGCAATTAAATGATACAACTATTCAAATAATTTAGAAGAATATTTAATACTCAAAATGCATAAAAACATATATATAATAAAGTTAAATAAATAACCTTACAGCGTTATGAACTCCGGGGCTTCAATTCACTAAACCAATTAGAAATTAGCCACAAATGAACATTGATAACAACTTCAACGAATACTATAGAGGAGGGAAGAATGAACGTTTTACAATGCTATTGCTACCATCTATTTATACTATTTCCAATATGAACTCCAATCATTTTCTAACCATCCAATTTCCTATTTTGGTGTCGCACGATCAGGCCTTCCGACAATGCCTCACAAATTGAGGTCGAAATTTACGTAGCAATTGAATAATTCCTTCTTCGGCGTTCTGCACAATGAAAATAAGAAACAAACAATTATTTTATTTGTTTTGTCTTCAACTTTGCATTCTAAGACTTAATTGGGCCACCATATAATATAATGGACTTTAAGCTTAAAATAAAAGAAAGGAATTGGGCTAAAAATATTTGGGTTCAAAACTTAAATTATTAACTAAATATTATTATAATACTTGTTTAACTAATTTTCTTACTAAACTCTAAAATGAAATAATTATTAAATATTTATAAATAACTAATGCAAAATTATTATAAAGATGTACCTTAAATATGAGTGTAAAATATGTCTATCAAATTCCCCAACACTAAAACATTTGCTTGTCCCCAAGAAAATATTATTTGCGAAGTAAATTGAAATGAAATTCCAAAAATTCATAACACTTCATGTGCAACAATCTGAAGCACCCTGCAATTAATAAGTTAGCATTCCTAGTTGAAAATGAAGAAAACTAAATAAGTAAGCCCTCACAGGAATATCACTCATCACTCAAGTGTTTGATCGGTATAGATTTCGCTCAAGTTCATTCCTATAAAATTGCTCTACCATAGGCTTGCATATCTTCTCAATCACCACTACAAGAGTCATGCATGACACAAATCATAAGGACTTTTCACAGGTTGTAATGGGGCTAGGGTTAAGGTAGGGAATATTTAGGAAAGTAGCTTAAACAAAAGCTTTCAAACTAGAGGAGTAAATAAATACAAATAATCCAAGATACTTGCTCAACACCAAGTATAGAATGCTTCCTCAGTATTACCAGAATTTCCCCTTACTTCATTTATTTAGAAGTAACTTCAACTCAAAATCAATTGCTGATTCTTTCTCATTTTCTCATAAATTTTCAGCAATATTTTTCTTTTTCAAACATATATTCTCCATTTTTTTTCATTTTTTCAATTTTTCAATTTCCATATTTTTTGGAATCATGAATTGTCTTCATTTTCTTTTTCATAGAAGACTAGTGACAAATCGGCAATGAAGATACAACCTACCTCATTCTCCATCATATCAACACAAGAAAGTGACCTCCCCCACACTTCTTCCTCACAACCTCACGTAGATTACACGAATAATTCAAAATTTGCTCCACTAGTTATTCAGCTGGGTGAAGGCATTATTTTTAGATATAAAAGGCTTGTAATGTGGTTCAAAATAAAGAAAAGAATGGCCATAAAGCTCAAAATGGTTAACAAGGGGAAATAAATCATAGGACAAACCGGTTATTTGGCTAGTGAGGCTCAAGATCAAATAATGGCCTTAATCACACTTGAATCATGCATGATCTAATTAGCTTTAAAAGAGAATCAAGGCAAGTTCTAGAGAAACAAAATTATGGAAGAAATCGCACAATAGAAAGAAAATAAGACCGAAGTGTCAGTCAATGGCTCAAAACACTCACATGTTTATTGCTTACTTAATATAGTCACTACATATCAAACAGGAAATGCTAACAAACTAATCACAACTTGCCAAACTATTTATTCAATCATGTTATGCATTCCAAGAAAGAAAAAAAATATTATTTTTCAAAATAATACTTATTTTGCATAAAATACTAGTAAAATATTTTTTGAAAATTTTGACACAAGCAAACAAATAATAAAACTAAATTCCCTCCCCCCACACTTATTATCAACAGTGTCCTCAATGTTGAATAAAAAAGCACAGAAAAAGGGTTATTGAATGAGAATATGGAATAAAAAAAAATGGAACAAACACACCTTAGGTTGCCTCCCAAGCAGCGCCTTTGTTTATCGTCGTTGGCTCGACTTATGATATTTCTTTAAATTTCCATCGTCTTTTTGAGTACCTTCGATGATTATGAATATTCAAAGAAACAGTCCCTTCATGCATATTAGTACTCAAAGATGATTTATTATTTCTTTCTTTTTCATTCGAAGCAATTTCAACAAATTTAACAAGCTTCAAAGAATCAACAAAAATTGCAAAATTATCATCACTAGGAGATTTCATGGCACCATAAATATTAAAAGTCACAAGTTTACCATTAGACTCCATAGTAAGCATACCACTATGAATATCAATTTTTGTTTTTGCAGTTTTTAAGAATGGCCTTCCTAACAAAATATGATTATTATTTTCCATATCAAGCACATAAAAATCAGCAGGAAAAACCAAGTTATCAACTTCAACAATCAAATCCTCAATCACACCCCTAGGATATGTAGTAGATCCATCAGCCAATTGAATTATTATACTAGATTTATTCAGGGGTCCAAGATTTAAAGAAGCATAAACAGAATATGGCATGACATTAATAGAGGCTCCTAAATCTAACATAGCATTTTCAAATTTCACCCCACTTATCATGCATGGAATAGTAAACATACCTGGGTCTTTGCACTTTTCAGGAAGATTGCTTTGACTGGCCATAGAGACATTCTCTTGCACTTTCACTTCCTCAATTCTTTCATTATTTCGTTTCTTTTTCATAGTGCGTACCTCTTTTAGAAAATTTGCATAGCGAGGTACTTTTTCCATAGAATCTAAAAGTGGTTTATTAGCATCACATTCACGAAAGGTCTCATACAGATCATTATTTGAGTTTCCTCTTATTGGTTCTAAAAGAGCTTGAGGAAATGGGGGTACTGGTTCATAATCAGAAAAAGAAGAAAGCTTACCTTGGGACTTCTCTTTATTGTTGGCAATGATTCCTGCACTTATTTCCTTATTCAAATCAACATTCTTTTCCAGCGACATACTTTCAACATTAATTGCACTTACATTCTCTTTAGGATTAACAACTGTTTGAGAGGGTAGTTTGCCAGAACTCTGTGCTTCCAACCGACTAACCGTAGTTGCTAGTTGGCCCATTTGTCTTTCCAAGTTTTGAATACTAGCCTTTGTTTCTTGAATACTAGCTCTTGTCTCTTGTTGGAATAGTTGTGTTTCTTGTTGAAACTGCAGAGTGTTAGTAGCAAGAGATTTAACAATATCTTCTAGATTCGTACCTGAGCTAAAGTTTTGGGTCGGTTGTTGTCTTGAAGGAAATGGTTGTCTATACTGTTGAAAATTAGAACGATTCTGAACAAACTGGTTCCCTTGTGAGTTCCCATAGCTAAGGTTTGGGTGATCCCTCCATCCAGGATTATATGTATTGGAGAACGGATCATACTTACCTTGAGGTTGTCCAGGAAAACCTCCAGCCATGTTAACTTGTTCAATAGGTTCTTCTTGAAGAGTTGGGCAGGCATCAGTTTGGTGCCCAACTACTGAGCAAATTCCACATGCTTTTACAGTTTGCATATTGCCTACTGCTAATTGACGGACAAGAGTACTTAAACCAGAAATTTGTTGTTCAAGAGAAGAAATATTTACCTCATTCACATGCTTAGACGGTTGGACTATTCTATTGCCGAACAGTTGAGAATTTGCAGCCATGTTCGCAATTAGAGTTCTTGCAGCGTCTGGTGTCTTGTCAACTAAAGCACCACCGCTTGCAGCATCAATCATGCTTCTATCCATAGGAAAAAGTCCTTCATAAAAATACTGAATGAGTAATTGATCACTAATTTGATGGTGTGGGCAGCTTGCACATAGTTTCTTGAAACGCTCCCAATATTCATACAATGACTCTCCATTGTTTTGCCTTATACCACAAATTTCCTTTCTAATGTTGGCCGCCCTTGAAGCTGGGAAATATTTTTCAAGGAATAGTGTCTTTAAGTTATTCCATGTGGTGATGCTCCCAGAAGGTAGATAGTATAGCCAATCCTTCGCTGAATCTTTCAACGAAAAGGGAAAGGCTCTTAACTTGATTTGTTCTTCAGTAACCCCAGTGGGTTTCATACTCGAACACACCACATGAAATTCCTTTAAGTGTTTGTGCGGATCTTCACCTGCAAGTCCATGAAAAGAAGGCAAAAGATGAATTAATCCAGATTTCAGTTCGAATTGTACATTAGCATCTAGAGCGGGAAAAGTGATGCATAAAGGTTGCTGATCCAAATTTGGAGCTCCAAGCTCTTTTAAAGTCCGATTTTGAGCCATGGGTTCCTCTTCTAAATCAGAATTGGTAGAATTGGTAGAATCGGTAGAATCGGTAGCCAGATCACTAAACTCCAATTTTCTCAAAGCTTGTTTCTTCCACCTGCGTATAGTTCTTTCAATTTCCGGATAGTACGGCAAGAGTTCTTGATTAGCAGATCGAGTTATAGGCATAAACAAAAAGAAAATATATTTTGATTTGCAATTATGTAAAAAGTAATGAAAGAAAAGAAAATTATTATTTTTATTTTCGTTTGGGACAAATTGAAAAACAAATAAACAAAAAACAAAATAAATAATTAAATAAATAAACAAACACAAAATAAGCTAGAAAATCTCCCCGGCAACGGCGCCAAAATTTGGTGAGCTGTCGTAGGCTTCCAAATTAAAACCTTACAAACGTAGTAGCGGGAGTAAGGATCGATCCCACGAGGAGTAACTAGTATAACTTTTGTGCTCAAATTAAAGGTAGGGGGGTTTGGAATATATCGAGAGTAAAGATAAAATAAAAGAGAATTTAAATAAACAAGAAATTTAATTGAACGAATAAAGCAATGAAAATAATATATCGAAAACACTTATAATAGGAGACCTTGGTTAGTAAATATCCACCACCGGAATTCAACACTGATCGTTGATTAATAAAGTAATTAATATGCAATTGAATATTTGTCGTGAAATTATTTCATTTCTGTTTTCCCTTAGTTGTAGGTAAATAAAGCACAAGCGGTTTAATTACCCCTAACTACTAAATAATCTAAGACAAGCGCTATAGATTTAATTTAGTAGCAGCAATAGGAACTAGGAAAACTGACAAACTAAATAACACAAGCACAAGCGGTTGCATTTAATTTAGGAAAATATTCTACCCGAGACCAATTATCACTAAGCCGTCAATAATTAACCTCAGTTGCTACTGAATATTAGAATAATTTGTAGCACAACATTATCTAATATAGCAAATAATTATATCAAATAAATAACTAGTAGGCCTACCTAGCAATTAAATGATACAACTATTCAAATAATTTAGAAGAATATTTAATACTCAAAATGCATAAAAACATATATATAATAAAGTTAAATAATTAACCTTACAGCGTTATGAACTCCGGGGCTTCAATTCACTAAACCAATCAGAAATTAGCCACAAATGAACATTGATAACAACTTCAACGAATACTATAGAGGAGGGAAGAATGAACGTTTTACAATGCTATTGCTACCATCTATTTATACTATTTCCAATATGAACTCCAATCATTTTCTAACCATCCAATTTCCTATTTTGGTGTCGCACGATCAGGCCTTCCGACAATGCCTCACAAATTGAGGTCGAAATTTACGTAGCAATTGAATAATTCCTTCTTCGGCGTTCTGCACAATGAAAATAAGAAACAAACAATTATTTTATTTGTTTTGTCTTCAACTTTGCATTCTAAGACTTAATTGGGCCACCATATAATATAATGGACTTTAAGCTTAAAATAAAAGAAAGGAATTGGGCTAAAAATATTTGGGTTCAAAACTTAAATTATTAACTAAATATTATTATAATACTTGTTTAACTAATTTTCTTACTAAACTCTAAAATGAAATAATTATTAAATATTTATAAATAACTAATGCAAAATTATTATAAAGATGTACCTAAAATATGAGTGTAAAATATGTCTATCACCCATCCCTCTGCATGCCTGCAGATAGTAGTCGCGGGCGACCTTTCGGTCACAGCGCACCGTGCCTACTCCATTCGGTGTGCGGAATTTCAGGCAGAGATGCTCAATTGAGATCAAGGCTCCTAAATCCTCAAGACCCGGTCGACCAAGTATCGCGTTATGCGAGCAGGCCAGGTCTGCCACAATAAATTTCATGCTGAGTTTCTGTACGTCCGGGTACGTGCCAATCTCCACTGGGAGTGTGATCGACCCTTCCGCCTCCACCGAGTCCCCTGTGAAGCCGGCGAGGGTAGTTTTGACGGGGTTCAGCTGTTCTCGAGTCAGCCCCATTTTGGTGAAGGTTTCTAGATATAGCACGTTGACGCTGCTCCCGGTGTCCACCAGGATTCGCCGAACGACGATGCCGTTGACGTCCATGGCTATAACCAACGCATCTCGATGCGGTATTTCTCCGGCTGGTAAGTCTCTGTCGATGAACACGATGGGCTCTCGACACACCTTTTTGGAGTTCTCCTCACGCCCGTACACTGTCCCGACGTACAACTGCCGAGCCCAAGCTTTTCTGGTGTTCGCTGAGTCGCCACCTTCCGGCCCGCCGACTATCATGTTGATAACCGGTTTTTGGCGCCACTGAGCCTCCTCCTCTTCGGGAACCGGCTGTTTGCCTCGACTGCTTTCGGCAACGGCGACGGGTTCCTCATCCCCTCGACTTCCCGGCCTCCGCCTCCACTGATTAGGAGGCGGGGTTCCTTGCTGGATGATGCCCTCCATGATCTTCTTCAGGTAAAAGCACTCCTCCGTACTGTGGGTATAAGATTTATGATAACGAAAATACTTAGCGTTCTTACCCATCTCTTCATTTGTCGCGCGATCGTCGGTCGGCGGAGGCGGAGGCGGGGCGACCGCTTGTACCTCGTGGACCGGACGCTCGGGAATCGGCCGATAGGCGTGGACCACTGGTCGGTCGTACGGCCGTCTAACTTCGGGTCGCCGAGCCACGTCCGGGCGCCTTTCTTTAGCTTCCGCTCGCGTTCTCTTTCCGCTGGCGGATCCGCTGACTTCGCGCTGTCGCTTGTACTTCATGGCCTGCTCCGTATTGGCCCTCTTGTTGGCCATATGAATGGCTTCTGCGTAGGTGGCCGGCCGATTGTCCCTCAGGTCTCGGTACAGCTGGCCGGACCGCAGCGACTCGATGAAGAAGGTGAGCGCCGTCTGGTCCTCGACCTCTTCTATGGACTGGATTTCTTTCTGCCAGCGGGCCAGATAGGTTTTCAAAGATTCGCCTTCGTCCTGACGGATGTCACCCAAGTGAGTTAGGTCCTTTTGTGGCTTAATATTAGCGGCGTAATGGCTCATGAAGCGGTCTGCCAGCTCTTCAAAGTTGTGAATCGACCCTGGGGGCTGCGCCACCAGCCACCTTTGTGCTGACCCCTTCAACGTGGGTAAGAAAGCACGACATATGACCGGGTCTCGCACCCCCAAAACCTGCATCTTGGCCTGATAGCTCAGCAAATGCTCGCGGGGATCGCCGGTTCCATCGAACGTGGCTTGTTCAGGGAACTTGAAGTCACTCGGTATCTTAAAAGCCATAACCTCGTCTGAGAAGGGTAAGGCGGTCAGCAACGTACGTCCTGGGGATTTTGCTTTTCCCTCCATCCGTTCTTTCAGATTTCGCACCTCCTGTACTAGGTTAGCCACTTCGACCCTCTCCCGGGTGCGATTTCCCGTGGATTCCGTGCTTTCGCCGACTTCAGACTCAGCCGGTTGGACGGGGTTGCGGGGAGGTTGCTCCACGCGACGAGTCTCAGTCCTGGCTCTTTTGGTTCGGCTCTTCTCTCGTGCGGCTTGTCGGTCGCGGGCGGCTAACGGGGCACGACTGGGCTCCTTCCGGCCTAATCGTTCCCTTGCCGACCGACGCCCAACGCTGGGACCTAGCCGGGAATGAACGGATTGTACCGGCTGGATTTCAGCCCGTCGGTTGCAACTCGCGTTGCGGCTGGCGAGTGATGGACTGTTCTCTCACTCCTAGGCTCGCTTCGGCGCAGGCGCGCCCGATTGCGCGTAACTGCTCCGGGGTGAGCAGCACCTGAGGTAATTGCGGGTTTATCTGCGGCGTCGGCGGCGGTGTCGTCTCGTTTTCTTGGCTCCGAGCATTTCTCCTATTCAGCTGGCTTCTCAGGTCGGCCTCCCGTCCGTTGTCGTGACGGCTCGACTGTTCCTCGCTTCCTGCCATGTCTGGAGTTTTCCTTATTCGACTGTTGTTCCTCGGACTCGCCTCACTCAAGAGGACACGTGACTCTTCGTTTCGATCCCCACAGACGGTGCCAGTGATGGTTTTAGGGTTTTCGGGCCCAAGGAAGTCCAACACAACCTTTGGTCGGAGGATACACCTCTCAATAATATATATGTCTAACTCAGAGATAATGTTAGTGCTCGGAAATTCTTTGTTATTGTCCCCTCTTCCGGGTGTCCGAGATGTCTCTCTTTTACAAGAATGGAGGAGCCTTTATATAGTGGCTCCTCCTCTGCCGACTTGAAGGCCCTTAATGGCCGACTTCAAGGCTAATCAAGATACGGAGCCGTTGGACGCCATTACTCGGTCGACCAACGGCTCTCCTAGGCTTGCAACAGCTCGACCGGGTCCTGTCTTCATTGCTCCAACGACTCTCTTTTAAAGGAACCCCTTTAATGCCCTCAACGGCTCCTCGAGCCGGGTCCTTTTCCTGGGCTTGGGCCTCGGCCGACTCCTGGACTCGACCTGACTGCTCTTTGGGCTCCTCTCGATGCTGGCCCACTTCTATTTTCTTTGGGCCCCTATCTCTTGGGCCGGGGTCCTTACCCCATCATATATATATATATATATATATATATATATATATATATATATATATATATATATATATATGTGTGTGTGTGTGTGTGTGTGTGTGTGTGTGTGTATACCTATATTGTATTTTAACGCGTTGGAGTGGGTTACCAGCATTATTCGTTGAACAGATATATTTGGCTTTCAGGAACAGATGAGTAGCTCTGGAGCGCTTGAGGACCAGGGCTTAGATAGATAGCTTTCCTTTCGGCCTCCGTGCCTTGATGATGTATCGACTTTACTTTTGAGGATATTTAATTAAGTGTAGCCTGTGCATCTGAGTTCTCCAGCTCAGATGTGACATAACACCCTATACCCTTATGTTTAGAATGCTCTGTTTTGGGATCAATTAATAGAATTACTTTCATATTATAAGATTAAAAACTTTTAAATTTTAGGGGTGTTACAGTTGGTATCAGAGCCCAAGTTTGACCCTAGGATAAGACTCTTAAGACCAGACTTTAGGACATTAGGCTTAAACTCTAGGTATTTAGGAACATATGACTCAAGAATCTTAGAACGCGCGGTGAGATTGTGAGCCTACCTCTCATCACATAACTTTCCCTCACTTTATCTTTCATTAATTTAAAGAATTCCCCCCTTCGCTTATCACATCAAGGTGAGGGTACAACACACTAACTCATCATTACAATAAACATTGGCCATGTAGACCGACGACATGGCACCAAACAGAAGGCAATCAAGGACCCCTGAACCCACCACAAACGACCCTCTGGTTCAGACTCTATAGCCACTAACTCAGGTCGCCAAGACGCTAAGCGACGTAGCTCTCCGTAACAACAACCGACCACCACCACTGCTGAACGCAAACTCGGAAATCACCCGACAAGTCACAAATCATCGGCCACCCATCTTCTCGGGGGAAGAGGACCCCGCGATCCTCGAGGAATGGTTTCGAAACTTCGACAAAATCCTTGGGCTAGTAGAATGTCCAGAAGAGCAACGCGTAGAAATAGCCTCGTTCTACTTCGGACACGAGGCCGACCTTTGGTGGATCCACGAGGAACCCATTTACAGACAAGAACCGGGATTCAACTGGGAAATCCTAAAGACACGACTACGAGAATGATTTTACCCTGCACACGCGAGAGCATCCATGTACGAAGAATTCCTCCACCTGAAACAAGGGATGGCCACCGTTATGGAGTACCACAAACGGTTCCTCGAACTGGCCGGTTTCGCACCTGAGTTAGTCCTTACAGAGACGACCAAGATAGAAAAGTTTGTGTCGGGCCTCAATTTCGAAGCCTGAAAGGCACTAATCGTGAGCGGACCCCGGACCCTCAACGAGGCTTACTCCAGTGCCGTCAATCTCTATCGAATCCAACTACTACAACGTGGGGTCCAGGAACAGATTAGTAAGAGGAACACGGGAGGTGGGGCACCATCCGTGAAAAGAACAAGGAACGATACTAACACAAGGCCAAGCAACCCAACTAACCAAGAGCCATCCCTGAGAAACAATGAAACCAATGCGAGACGCTCCCTTTGCCGGAGATGCAACAAAGACCATAGAGGCAAGGACTGCATGGGAAACCCCTGGCGATGCTTCAACTACGGGGGAGAAGGACACAGGTTCTTCCAATGCACTCAACCCCCGAACTCGCGCCCTTCAATCGTGGGCCAACACGGGGGCACAAGAAATAAAGGGAATTACGGTGCTCCCGGAAAAGTATTCGTCATAAGCCGCACACAATCCGATCTTGAAAACGAGGGCAACCTCAACGAAGAAAACATAGCCCCAGTAGACGAGGAACCCGCAAATCAATCGGAAGAAAACCAGGAGGAAGAATTCTGCTTAGGACAATCAGTAAACCCCTGTAAACCACCCTCGTAGTGAAACCACTTGTTTAGTTTAGTTACTTAGAAATTATCATGGTTGAAAAAATCGTTAGGCGCCCATCGGGTGCTCGGGGAGCGCCTAGCGCCTAGTGCGCTTAGGCGGGGATTAATCGGCGCCTAGGCGCCAGTGTATTTTTTATTTTATTTTTTATTTTTTAAAAATATCTTTAAAATTTTTAAATTTTTTAGGACTTGATAATTATAAACTATTTAATACTTTAATAGTTAATACTAAAATATTAAATATTAACCTAAAAAACATCTAGAGTTTGAACAATTTAGGGTTATTTCGCTCAAAATGATGTTGTTTTGAGTGAAATAACTCATTTAAAAAAGAATGGACCAATAGTTATTGGCCGACTAGGCGACCTAGTTGGTGCCTAGGCGGCCTAGATGGTGCTTAGGCGGCCTAGTCGGTGCCTAGGAGACCTAGTCGGCGCCTAGGAGGCCTAGGCGGTCAGTGCCTAGGCGGCCTAGACGGTCGCCTAGCCGGCCAGGCGCCTAGACCACCGATTATGGTGATACGCTAGGCGGTCGGCCAGCGCCTAGCGCCTAGGCGCCGATTAATCGGTGCCTAGGCGGGATTTTTGCAACATTGGAAATTATTATACGAAGTCAAATAAATTAGCATAAAAAGAGGGACAAGAACATCCCCCAAGAGCCTATGAGTCGCCAAAAAGCAACACCCAATGAAGACAAAAGTTCAACAAGGAAGACCTGTCAAACCTCTTGCCACTTGGGTCAAAAGAAGGGAAAGGAAGGATTCAAAGAATGCCCAATAAAGAGTGTTAATGTTATTAATGGGAATTAAACCCTAAACCTCCTACTTATAAGACCAAGTCCCTAACCACTAAACCATGAGTGTTTCTTGAAATCTCAAGGGAACACTCCCTTCTTAAACCCCTCTAATTCCCTAAAACCCACAAAACCCCCAAATAAAAAACCCCTCTTCTTCCTCTCACTCTCCCTCA
This sequence comes from Ipomoea nil, assembly GCF_001879475.1. NCBI lineage: Eukaryota > Viridiplantae > Streptophyta > Magnoliopsida > Solanales > Convolvulaceae > Ipomoea > Ipomoea nil. Next base: position 95,721 of record NW_017619391.1, on the reverse strand, counting down.
CTCTCCCTCACTCACCCTCTTTCTCTCCCTCTTCCCCTCCAAACCGTCGACAACCTCACCTCTACAAACAACCGCCACCGCAATCCACCAACGCCACCCCACATGCCCGGCATCGACGACCCGGACGCCGACCGTCGCCCTCCCGCTGCCAACACAGCCGCCGGACGCCGCCCGTCGCACGCACGCCACCACGCGACTCCCGGACGCCGCCCCGTCGCTCTCCCGCTACCAACACGACCCCCCTGCTCTGCCCCAGGCCGCTGCACCCTCACCGTCCGAGACCAAGCCACGTCGCCACCTCACCGCCGGAAAACCTTCGCCGGAGCCTCGCCGGAAAAACATCACCACTTAGGAAGATCTCAAAATGCCAAAAAAGCCCGTTGGTATCCGAACCCCGAAATGGAAAAATGCCGACTACACGGTGATCGGAGGTAAAGCCCTCGAACCCGACCAATTCTCTCCGAAGTTGGTCGATATGCTTAATTTCCAAGGGCTTTTGGATACCTATCTCACCATCAAAGGAGATACGTACCCCAAGTTGGTGAAAGAATTCTATCGCCACTTGGTAGCCGTCAAACTGAGTGACAAGTTGCAGATCACCGCCAAGGTCCGAGGCAAAGAGATAGTACTCTCTGAAGGCCGCTTGGCCAAAACTCTTAAAACTGACCACCATGGGTGTGTCAGACTATGACTGGAAGGGATGGATCGGTACCTAAGGCACGGGGTATAAGGATTACCTCGGGTACCAAATTGGGAAGCAAGAAGGCTTCACCTCGGCCACCCGTCCAAACAAAACTGGCTAACCACCGAACAAAAGATACTAGTCATGATTGTAACTGATAGCCTGTTGCCCACGAACAAGAAGAGCAAAGATGTGGGAAGCCTAGAGTGCACCTTTTCCTATTTCTTAAAATACAAAATCAAGTTCAATCTACTGGCCCTTATGCTGAAACACATGGAGTTTTGCAAGACTAGCAACCGGCTTAGTCTACCTTACGGGATGATCCTGAGTTGGATCATGGAGAAAAAGGGAGTGGACCAAAGCCACACGGAGAACAAAACCGTAAGCGGGATGGTTTTCAATGTCCAGACCTCCGCCGCAACGACATCTACTACACCGGAGAGGGACGATACATCACCCTCGAGGAGGTTTGTCTAAAACCCGCAGAAGAACGACGAGAGTTGGTTGATCAACAGGAAATCTCTAACAAGAAACTGAGGCAGACAATGCAATAATGTGGGGAACAGGAAGAACAAGAAGATCAGGAAGAAGGTAGCGAGCCTAACCCACCTGCACCGACACGAGAAATGGAAAATCCGGAAGGCCAAAATGGAGAGTCCATCAACGAACGCATCCTCGCGCAACTCACCCGGCAAAACCAGATCATGGATGAACGGTTCTCGTCCCTAAACACGCAACACACGCGTTAGATCGGAGAGTGGCAGATATCGAGGCCATGTTGGGCACGCGAGGGGCATCTTGTTCGGGCACAGGAAACCAAGGTAGACCCCAAACCTTCCAAACACCACCTCGCCAAAAGTTCCACTCTATCCCAGCAGAAACGACACGTGGAGCCACATTTCCTAACCAGGAGGTCAAAATATGTGACGTCCAGGGGTGAAAGAATGGATCCACGCACCGGCTTCGGGGATGAAGCCTCTTGTAAGGGGGGGAGGGTGTAACACCCCGTGTTACGGCATCTAACCCAAACTAATTATTTAATTACTTACCCTAAAAGAGAATTAAATTTGTAACACCCCGAAATTTTAAAACTTTTGAAGCTTATATAATAAAGGTGAAATCTCATTAATTCCCAAAACATAATATAAAGTGTACGGGGTGTTATGCCACACCTGAGCTAGAGAACTCAGGTGCACAGGCCAACTAACTACTATCCTCAACAATGCAAGTACATAATCATGGCACACAGGCCGAAAGGGAAACTAACTACTTCTACGCTTCAAGGTTTTAGCGCGCTCCGGTGTCTACTCTTTATGCCTGAAAGCCAAATATATCTGCTCAGCGAGAGATGCTGGTAACCCACTCCAACACGTTGAAATACAATACATATAGATATATACATAGATATACGAAAACCATTTCGAAGCATGAAGATATATCCTAAGAGACTCTAGCTTTCAAAACAGGGAATAGACTCGACAGATAGGGGTAAGCACAACCAATCAGTCATAACCAAGCATGCACAATTCACGGATGTAGGGAACAGATATGACAGATAGAGATAAGCACAGCCAATAGTCATAATCAAGTATATATAATTACTAGCATGTATCCTATGGTCACGCTTTCATAACAATCCAATCATCCATATCTCATCACATAGCACACTTTGTTGGCGCCACAGGACCAATCACATGCCCATACATGAGGGTCAGCGCATATAGCTCTGACACGGCCCCGCAGCACCCTGCCCCGTATCGCAACACGGAGGGGTCGATCGCAATCGACCGATGAACCGCAGCTCATCATAGTTTGATCGCAACCAAACAGTGGACCGCAGCCCAAGAGTAGTCATCTGACCGCAGCCAGGAATATGAACCGCAGCTCATGTAAAACGTTTGATCGCAACCAAACGGTGGACCTCAGCCCGAGAGTGTAAATCTGACCGCAGCCAGCTTCTGAACCGCAGCTCAGGAATAACCAATCCGATCGCAACCGGATTGGGGTATCAAGCACACATAACACATAGCAAGCACATGCAACCCACATTAACACATTGGGAAGGGGGAGAAAACCTATAACAAAACCTATGCTAAGAATAATCCTTAGGGGTACATACTTCTTTTACCTAGCTCAACGGGTTACCCATTCAACTAGCATTCAATATATAAGACTCATACAACCTACGAACGGTACCCAAAATATCAAACTAGACATAGGCACGATAGACGGAGTCCGTTCGGACACCACGGGGATCGGGGGAACATCAAATGGGGAAGCCAAAATCCCAAGGTGGGGTAAAATCCAGCGGGTAGCCGGTGGGTGAGGGTTCACCCGCCGACGGCAGCTTTCCGGGCAGCGGGTGCCCGGCGGGTAGCTGCCCGCCCGCCGGCTGCCCGCTGCCAGCGTTGCCAACATTGGCCGCGGGTAGGTGGCGGGTCCCCTACCCCCACCTACCCCCCACTGACTCTTTCATCACAGAAAACGCCCTGGGAACCATTGTGGAACCCGAAACCATGCTTAGACACTTTCAAACGCAATTGACAACAACACGTAGACAATTAACGGATCCAAAAGCAAGAACATACGGCACATAACCTATCATGCTTTACTAAACATAATCAACACCCAAACATACGAATTCCCACCCAATATACCAAGAATAATACCATACGAGTTCCACGATACAACCTAGGGTTCTAATTACTTTTAATTTAACAAGAACACAATTCATCTTCTAATATCAAGATTCGGTAGGAATATCACATAGACATCAAGGACATCATATAATCATCAAGAACATCAAGAACACCACATAATCATCAAGAACATCAAGGACACCATATAATCATCAAGAACCTCTTATCATCAAGATCATCAAGATCACCCATGGAATCATAACACCAATTATCAAGATCAATATAACGAATCATCAACACACAAGAATATGGGGGAAATCCTAAGAGGGAAATCATAGCTATGAAAATAGGTTTTTTTGAGACATGGGTTACCTCTTAGCCTTAATTAATTCCTTGGCTATGAAGGGTCTTTCTTTAAGCTTTCTTCTTTCTTGATTTCTCCTAAGGGAATTCTTGGAGCTCCTTGGGTGGTGAGAGATTATTGTGGTGGGGGTTCTAGGTACCTCTTATGTCCCCTATTTATACACATAGGAGTCCTAATTAGGGTCTAGTATTATAGGCTTGCTAATTCTATTCCTTCTAGGGCTAGGGGTTGGGTTTTAGGGGTGAGGCCCACGGACTATGGTGGGCCTCTTCTAAATTAATTATTGTAATCTAGTTCTTTCTTTGGATATTTGATTAAATGATTAATTGGTTTTAGGGGTCGTAACACGGGTTGTTACAAAGTTCCATTAATTAATTCGAAAGGGTCCACCATAGACCATGGACCCTTATCCCTAAACCAATCCCTTAGTCCTATAAGAAATAGAATTACCAAACCCATACCATTCAAACCCTAATTAGGACTCTTAGATATATAAATAGGGACATATGAGGCACCTAGAAGTCACACCACAATAGATATCACCACACAAGAATTCCCAAGAATTCCCCAATCACCAACGTAGGAGAAATCACGAAGAGGAGATCTTATAGAAAGAACCTTAATAGCCAAGGAATCTAATTAAGGCTAAGAGGTAACCCTTGTCTCAACAAAACCTATTTTCCTCGCTATAAAATTCTTATTGGGCTCCTTCTCTATGCTTGTGTCTTGATAAATCTTTTATGATGATATGATGTGATCTTAATGTTGATGAGATGATCTTATGTGTTGATCTTGATAATCTTGATGATTATAAGAGGATCTTTATAATTGTGTGTTGTTCTTGATAAATCATGATGTTCTCGGTTTTAAAGATAAAACTATGATTTTGATGATTTGAATATGATTAGAGCTGTAACATCCTGAAATTTTTAAACTTTTAAAACTTAGATAATAAAGGTAAATTCCCATAAAATCCCAAAAAGAGCATTACTAATCATAAGGGTGCGGGGTGCTATGCCACACCTGAGCTAGAGAACCCAGATGCAGAGGCTAAACTAACTAAATATCCTCAATACAATGTCATGGCACGCAGGCCGAAAGAAGAAAACTATCTATCTAATCCAAGCTCTTCTAGCGCGCTCCGGAAGCTAAACGTCTGTGCCTAAAAGCCAAATATATCTGTTCAGCGAGTGATGCTGGTAACCCACTCCAACGCGTTGAAATACAATATAGGTATATATATAGATATAGATATAGGAAAATAATTTTGAAGCAGGAAGATATATACTTAGGAGACTCTAGCTTTAAAACCAGGAATAGACTCAGCAAATAGGGACGAGCACATTAATCAATGATAAACAGTTAAGTAGAGTTAACATCATAAGGAATACACATCTAAGGTCACAGATCACTTTTCAATTCAATCACATCATCATTAATATCACATAAGCATTGATGGCGCCACGGGACCAATCGCATGCCCCGACCATGAGGGTTAATGCATATAGCATTAACACCGCCCCGCAGCACCCTACCTCAGTACCACGGTATGAGGGGAGTTGATCGCAACCAACCCTTTGAGAACCGCTGACGAACTCAACGTCGGACCACAATCATACACACCGCTGACGCGCACAATCGGAGGATTGTGATCCCCTTTACCAGGGGGGACATACGACCCTACACACTGTTGATGCGCACAGTCAGTGGACCGTAGCGGATCAAGCCGTACACACCACTTGATTACTCAGGTCGGTGGGCGAAAATCCTCGGAGACTACGACCCTACACACCGCTGTCCCATCACTCGGTGGATCGCAGCCAGCCGTAGCCCTACACACCGCATTATTACTCAGGTCGGTGGACTACAGCCTTCCTCGGGTTGATGGCTACACACCGCCTGGCGCATCCAGTTCGGTGGGTCATCATACCCGAGGCCCATGTGGACCGCAGCCCAAGAAGTGAATCACTGACCGCAGCCAAGAGGATGAACCACAGCGCATAGTCAATCAATTTAGCCTTCAGCCAATTTCTGAACCTTAGCTCAGGAATCATCAATTCGGCCTTCAGCCAACTTCCGAACCGCAGCTCGGGAACAATCAATTCGACCTTCAGCCAACTTCCGAATCTCAACTCAGGAATAATCAATTCTGCCTTCAGCCAACTTTCGAATCGCAACTCGGGAACACCCAATTTGATCGCAACCAAATTGGGGGATCATGCATCACATAACACATAGTAGCACGTAGTAGCACAATTAGAGGGGAAGTCATATAAATAAGCTTACGTGTGACCATTCACATACTAAGAATAGTCCTAAGGGGTTCATACCGCTTCCACCTAGGTCAACGGGTTACCGATTCAACTAGCATGCAATTACTAAGTGTAACACCGCCTAAAAACATGCTATTTAAAAGCCTTAAACATGCAGATAACACAACTAAACAACTAACACAGCGGAAGACTAAAAGATAACTGGATAAACATAAATCTAAGTCATGGGGTGTTATGCCACGTTCACCAACAAGGATGAACGCTACAGCAATATCTGCATTGTTTACAACTATCCAAAGTCTCAAAAGTCTACAACTAGATCGGCGCACAGGCCATAAAACAAATGGGAGAGGCTATTGTAACAGGCACTAGACTGCGCACTCGCCTAGACATCACCTGAAAGAAACACAATAAAACATGGGACGACGCCCGGTCAGCGAATAATGCTGGTAACCCACCAATACATGTGAAATAACATACATAAGTAAGGTATAAGTTGTAAAACCATTTTCGAAACAGAATACATATATATAAGTGCAACAACCAAGAGTAATAGCCAACATACGACTCAACACTCTCAACAATAACGAGGGAACACATCCCAAGACCACAAAGAACAACATGACTCACAAGAAGAGTCAAGGCATGATCTATCATCACACAATAGATCAAAACCTGACAAGCACCACGCAAAGGAATAGGACACACCCAACGGCAACACATGCCTTAGTGACTACACACGTCACAAGAGAAGAACTCACAACAATGGCTACACAAGCCCTCGTGACATCACCCATCACGAGTTGATATGCCTTCCTTATGCCCTGTTCTAACCTTATGGCTAGCCCCAACCTTGTTTCTTCTTTCCAACCATTACCTCCAGGACCCCTGTACTTCTTAGTCCAACCTTTTCCCTCCTGGGACAATCGTCCCCCACCAACAAACCATCAACAAGACCACCAATTTCATAGTACACGAGGGTACCGTACACACACACGGCGACACACGCCATCCCAAGAAATACGTGAACCTGACACACAGGTCACAACTCCATAATCACGTCTCGGCCACCACGAGGACCGATGCCGTACCTTGGTGATTAAGGCCACATAAACCGAAATCGTGCAATCCAGGTACAGCTACACACACATCACACCTCAACAAGAATCAGTCAACGGATCACAACGAAGGTATGAAACATACTCAATCAAGGAATGGGTCACAGCCCAACAACAACAATGATGAATAACACAAGTTATCACCAACCAATCGGAAGGTACAAACAACACACACGCTAGCATTTAAACACCGAACTAGCATGCTCATCAAACGGGTAAACAAAAGGTAGTTCTGAGGAACACACAAGACTCATCACTGTTCAACGAAACACAATGTTGAACACTTAGCATGATTCAAGACACCAAAGGCCTACATGGATACCTACCACATAGTTCTAGACATACGAAACATCAAGAAGACACTCAAATAGTTCCACAAAAGAACATCGGGAAGTCCAAAGACCAAATACCGAGTCAAAAGAATCACGGGGAACAAATCTCCAACAACACCACAACACGTACCCGCGGGTACAGGCCACCCTTCTTGTGTACCCCGTGGGTGGGCGGCGGGTTGGACCCCTACTCGCCGTTCCGCCCGCGGGTACACCCCTCTACCACAACAAAACACTTCGCGAATTTTCATCTCCAAACTCAAATTCAATTCCAAAACATTCCAAATCTCACCCAATACAACAAAATGACTTGAATTATAGGAAATGTCAAGCAATGACACAAATGAACCCTAAACACAAGCTCTAGATATGCATTTTCACAAGACAATGCATAAACACTCTCATTTCATAACAAAAACACAAGTAGAATCCGAGAAATCACATATAGGTAAGCAAAATAGATTTTGTAGAGCATGGGTTACCTCTTGTAGACTAAAAGACTTCACTTTACACCTTAACAAGCTCTTCTCAAGGCTCACCTTCCAAACCCACTTCAAGATCAAACCAAAAGATCATAAAGATCCTACTTTTAAGAAAAGACACCTAAGATGAAACAAAAAACACAAGATGAACTTAGATCTTACCCACCTAGATGCCCAAATATATGAAAGGTGGAATCTTTGAAGCAACTCCTAAAGTTTTGGCAAGACTCCAACTTGGCTTGGAAGAAAAGCTACTCACCTTTGAGAGAGAAGGTGGAGCTTGATTTTTAGAAAGTGTAAGGAAAGAATGAAGATGGTCTACTAGGTTAGGTTACAATACTAACACCAAGTGAAAGATCAAGAATACCCTTACTAACATAAGGAAGTGTAAGGAACAAGGGAACTCCTTACAAAGCTTAAGGTACAACTTTGACTTTGGGGTTGACTAGTCAATTACTAGTCCCCAACTATTGAATTTTCAGGATTTTAGGAATTAATTCACCAAATGAAATAGGATTAATTACTCAATAAGACTCTTTTATCCTACGAATGGTACCCGAAATATCAAACTAGACTCAAGCACGACAAACGGGGTCCGTTGAGACACCATGGGGGAGCGGGGAACATCAAACGGGGGAGCCGGAGATCCGGAGACCCGGGGTGGGTAAAGAACCAGCGGGTAGCCGATGGATGGAGGGCCACCCGCCGGCTGCCCGCCGTAGAACACTGTTTCGGGCAGCGGGTTGCCGGCGGGCACGCGGCTGCCTAGTGGCTGCCCGCTGTAGGGAGGTGTTCTTTGGGCAGCGGGTAGGCGGCGGGTTCCCCTACCCCCACCTACCCCCCACTGACTCTATTATCATAATTTTGTCCCGGGATCCCATGTGGAACCCGAAACCCTACTTAGACACTTTTAAACACAATTAACGACACCATGTAGGCAATTAATGGATCAAAAGCAAGAATGACGTAGAACTCAACCTATTACGAATTCTAAACATAAACAACACCCGAACATGCGAATTCCCACCCAAATATATATATTAAGAACATCCCAACACAAATTCCCAATTCAACCTAGGGCTCTAATCCCTCCCAACTCATCAAAATCACAATTTATCTTTAACATCAAGAAATATCAAGATTTGTCAAGAATCATCACATCAATATCAAGAACTTCTTTTCAACATCAAGATCATCAAGATTATCAAAAATGCACATAAATCATCTCATCAATCATCAAGAATATATCACAATTAACATAGAAGAATTCATCAAGACAAAAGAATATAGAGGGAGGCCAAGGCAGGAGATTATAGCGAAAAAAATAGGTTTTGTTGAGACATGGGTTACCTCTTAGCCTTAATTAATCCTCCCTTGGCTATTAAGGTTCTTCCCTAAGATTTCCATCCGTTCGATCTCCCTAGGCTTGGTGGTGGGGGTCCCTTGGGAATTCTTATGTGGTGATATGTGTTGTTGTGTGACTTCTAGGTGCCTCCTATGTCCTTATATATATATATATATATCTAGGAGTCCTAATTAGGGTCTGAAAGGTATGGGTTTACTAATTCTATTCCTTATAGAATTAAGGGCTTGGTTTAGGGATAAGGGTCCATGGTCCATGGTGGACCATATTAATTAATTAAAGGGGATCCTAACAAAATTAAATCCTTTTTAATTATTATAAACGGGATTAATTAAATAATTAATTCGGGATAAAAGGACGTAACAAGGGGTGTTAGACTCTCCCCCCCCCCCCCCCCCCCTTACAAGAAGCTTCGTCCCCGAAGCTTAGAAATCATTTTGGGGGAAAGAGCCCAAATTATTATAGTAGTTCATAAGGAAAGTATTATATGGGAAATATATACACATACACATATAAATTCACTGGGTTTGAGCCTAACTATTGTGCTAGCAAAATGCACCAAATAACAAGGTCACGAATATGCAACACACAAGATGTAAGTTTTACGGGTGACTAATACATAACATAGAAGTCTTTCACATGGCATGTTCTTTATTTAATTATTTTTTAACGATTTATCATATAGGATCACAAGTTGTACCGATCATATAATTATTTATGTACCTAAATGAGAGGCAAATACCACGCGGGTGTAGATTCGGATAGCCACATAATTATTATAAAGCATATATGCACATATATCAACACAGGCGAACCTCATTTACAAATGGATGCAGACGTTTAATTATGTAGTGTAGCATGTTGTGAGCCTAGATTCCATATATGTAGGATCTATGTCTAATCTTTGTGCTTAGCAGATTATACCAGATATTCACAGTTATGAAATAATAAGCCTAACATGTATGATAATTAACTATTTATGTTATATGTGAAGCCTGCAAGTTGGCATGCCTATATGTGTTTAATCGTAATTATGCTAAATATGCAATTTCTTAAGTCTGTAGGCATAGAGTGTGAAGGCATGTGGACCTATTTCAAGTCTTAAATAATAACTAGTCCTATGGAATCATAAAGCACACATATGTATTATTCCGCATGTTAGTCTAGTGCATGATTAACAATTAAATTCACGTACTTAATATCGTGGCATAACCAAACTTTTTGTTATATACATTTAGGAAGGTCATAAATCATATAATAATTATTCAAATAGCGAAACTTAGATTCTGAGGAAAAGATTGTAAGTAATTAGGAGGAAGTCTCTTGCTTCTTCTGGGGTAATTAAATTTTGGGGAGACAATAGAATTAGGATCTTTATTTTGTATACCATGGATAACGGCGGGTGATCACATAACAAGTATTGGCACTTATATGCAGATTGCTTGTGATTAATAATATTGTATGTATGTGTAGTGGGATGCCTTATAACATACTATTTTTGTCTAACATGCTTTGTATGAATGCGTGTAAGTGTGTATTTTAACATAAGCATGTGAGCTATGTGATTTGACATGTAATGCACATGAAAAATATAAATTTCGACCTATAGTTTGGACCATGCAAATTTTCATATAAATATTCTTTAATAATTAAGAGTAGGATAGCCTAGGTCCACAATTACTAAAGGTTTTGTCTTGAGAAATCTTGACAGAATTTGATCACACAAGCACTTAGGAAATTTAGTTTTATCTTGGTGGTAATTAGATTTTAGGTAGGCATAAATCTTACCTCTAGAAGCCCGGAATACCTAAACAAATTAGAGTTGGAGACCCTTGATTGCTAATTCTTAAATCAATTAATGACTTGATGGTGAGGCTAAAGGTTTTAGTCATTCAGGATTAGGATATGCTAAGGGCAAGCTTATAGGTGTGCATAAAGATTATCGTAGCTAGGGTACATGTGTCTGGTTTGGGGGCTAGGGATTTATTGTATATAATGTAACAATTTATATGAATACGTATGAATAAGGGAGGATGTTCTATAGGCTCACAAGTTTATATATATATATATATATATATATATATATATATATATATATATATATATATATATATATATATATATATATCTAAGCGTATAGGGACGTACCGTACATGACGCAACCATTTTTTAAGATTAGGCAAGGTGATTAGGGTTAGTGTGACACCCAAAAAATAAAATTTCAATTCAAGGATTAATTGAGTAATTAATCCTATTTCAATTGGTGAATCAATTCCTAAAATCCTGAAATTCAACAATTAAGTAATTAATCCTATTTCAATTGGTGAATTAATTCCTAAGTTCATCTTGTGTTTTTGGTTTCATCTAAGGTGTCTTTTCTTAAAGATAGGATCTTTATGATCTTTTGGTTTGTTCTTGAAGTGGGTTTGGAAGGTGAGCCTAGAGAAGAGCTTGTTAAGGTGTAAAGTGAAGTCTTTTAGTCTACAAGAGGTAACCCATGCTCTACAAAATATATTTTGCTTACCTATATGTGATTTCTTGGATTCTACTTGTGTTTTGCTATGAAATATGAGTGTTCATGCATTTGTCTTGTGAAAATGCATATCTAGAGCTTGTGTTTAGGGTTCTTTTGTGCCATTTCTTGGCATTTCCTATGATTCAAGTCATTTTGTTGCATTGGGTGAGATTTGGCATGTTTTGGACTTGAGTTTGAGTTTGGAGACAAAAATCCCCGAAGGGATTTGTTGTGGTACAAGTTGTACCTGCGAGCGGAACGGCGGGTAGAGGTCCAACCCTCCGCCCACCCGCGGGGTACACTCCTTGGGCGGCCTGTACCCGCGGGCGGAACCGCGGGTAGGGGCCTACCCGTGGGCCTACCCGCGAGTACATGTGTGGTGATGTTTGGGGATTTGTTCCTCGTGATTATTTTGACTCGGTATTTGGTCTTTTGACTTCCCGATGTTATTTTGTGGAACTATTTGAGCGTCTTCTTGATGTTTCTTATGTCTAGAACTATATGGTAGGTATCCACGTAGGACTTTAGTGTCTTGAATCGTGCTAAGTGTTCAACATTGTGTTTCGTTGAACCGGGAGGAGTCTTGTGTGTTCGTCGGAACTACCTTTGGTTTATCCATTTGATAAGCATGCTAGTTTGGTATCTAAATGCTAGCATATGTGTTGTTTGTACCTTCCGATTGGTTGATGATAACTTGTGTTATTCATCGTGTTGGTGTTGGGCTGTGACCCATTCCTTGATTGAGTATGTTTCATACCTTTGTTGTGATCCGTTGATTGATTCTTGTTGAGGTGTGATGCGTGTGTGGCTTTACCTAGATTGCACGATTAGTGGTATGGAACTCTAGTCACCAAGGTATTGCAGCGGTCCTCGTGGTCGCCGTGACGTGATTATGGAGCTGTGGCCCCTGTGTAAGGTTCACGTGATTATTACTGGGATAACATGTGTTATCCAGGGCATGTATTGCCATGTGTGTGTACGGTACCTCGTGTACTATGAAATCGGTGGTTTTGTTGGAGGGGCTGTTGGAGGGGGAACGACGGTTCCTGGGGGAATAAGGTTGGACTTGGTGTACAGGGGTCCTGGAGGTAATGGTTGGAACTAGATATAAGGTTGGGGATAGCCATAAGGTTAGAACAGGGCATAAGGAAGGCATATCAACTCGTGATGTGTGATGTCACGAGGGCTTGTGTAGCTGTGGTTGTATGTTCTCTTCTTGTGACGTGTGTAGTCACGAAGGCATGTGTTGCCATTTGTCGTGTCTTAATCCTTGAGTTGTTGTTTCCCTTTTGGTCTTGGGATGTGTTCCCGTGTAATCCTTGAGAGTGACAAGTCTTGAGTTGGTGTTTACTCTTGGTTTTACACTTATATATATGTATTCCGTTTCGAAATGATTTTGTATATATAACCTATCTATGTATGATACTTAACATGTATTGGTGGGTTACCAGCATTATTCACTGACCGGGCGTCGTCCCATGTTTATTTGTGTTCTTTCAGGTGATGTCTAGACGAGAGCGAAGTCTAGTGCCCGATAGCTTAGTACCTTTCGTTTGCTTTAAAGCTTGTGAGCCGATTTAGTTATAGACTTGTGAGTTTTGGGATAGTTGTGAACTATGCAGATTTTACCGTAGCGTTTAACGTTGTTGGTAAACGTGGCGTGACACCCCATGACTGGGATTTACGTTTACCAGTTATCTTTTAATCTTCCGCTGTGCTAGTGTTTAGTTATGTTATCTGCATGTGTTAAGGCTTTTTATAGCATGTGCTTTGGGTGGTGTTATAGTTGGTATCAAAGCCTAGGTTTGAACCTAGGAAGAGTTATGTCTAGACTTTCTAAGTCGTTAAGTGTGGTTTGAGACCCTTAAGCGACCATAAGAAGCTAAGTATTAGGCTTAGGACTCTAGGTTGCGCGGTGAGCTGTGTGTTGTTTTCTGTTCTTTGCCTGTTTGCTATCTTTTGGTAACCGTGTTGTTGTAGCAGAAGTTTGCGATGCCACCCCGTCAGCGTGCTGCAACGTTTGAAGACGTGAGTGAAGTGGTTAAGAAATCTCGGTTGGCCTAGTCTAGTAACGCTTCTAGGGTGATTGAGCGATGGATCCGGAGTAGCACGTCCACCTTAGTAAGTCCTAGTGCAGCTACCTTACCGATATTCCGGGGTGTAAGAGGGAATGGAAGAATAGAGGTTCATCATCCGACGGAAGGGTCACCCCAAGAGAGAATGTTTACCTTAAGTGAAGTTCGAACAAGTGACAGTGATGTAGTAGTTGGAACCTTTCTCGTGCAATCCGTCCCGGCAACGATCTTGTTCGATTCAGGAGCATCTAACTCGTTCGTGTCACCCAGACTCGTGAAGAAGTTGGGTTTATCCGGGGGCACTGGAGTGAAGCTTAACGTGAAAGTAGCATCGGGAGAAGTTAGGACGTGTGACCATCTCTTCGAGGGCATCAAGATCAACATCAAGTGAGAAGAGTTTCCTAGCGATCTGATCCAGTACGACTTGGACGGGATATACGTGGTCTTAGGTATGGATTGGTTGGGGCGGTTTAGAGCCCAAATTCTGTGCAAGGATCAGAAGGTTGTATTACAAGGACCCAGTGGGAAAAGAGTATCATATCGGGGAACGACGGAAAAACCCGGGATTAAGATAGTGTTAATGATGAAGATGAAGAGGTACATGGAGAAAGGCAATGATTTATACTTGTGCTCGGTCGAGAACTTGAAGGCAAAAGCGGAGGTAGCTCAGACCATACCCGTCGTCTGTGAATTCCTTGATGTTTTTCCCGAGGAAATAACGGGTATGCCCCCTACAAGAGAAGTGGAATTCTCGGTGGATCTTATGTCAGGCACTGCACCCATTTCTAAGGCCCCATACCGGTTGGCAACGACAGAAATGCAAGAGTTGAAGACTCAATTACAAGAGCTTCTAGACAAAGGGTACATCCGGCCAAGTACATCACCGTGGGGAGCTCCGGTGTTGTTTGTAAAGAAGAAGGATGGTAGTATGAGGTTGTGCATTGACTACCGGGAGTTGAATCAAGTCACCATCAAGAACAAGTACCCTCTTCCAAGAATCGACGACTTGTTTGATCAACTCCGTGGCGCAGGAGTGTTTTCCAAAGTTGACTTAAGGTCGGGGTATCATCAGATAAAGGTGGCAGACAAGGATATTCCCAATACCGCGTTTCGGACTCCGTACGGTCGTTACGAGTTTACGGTTATGCCGTTTGGTTTGACTAACGCCCCTGCAGTTTTTATGGACATGATGAATAGGGTGTTCAAACCTGACCTCGATGATTTCGTGATCGTATTCATCGACGACATCTTGGTATATTCAAAGGATAAGGAGGAGGATGTTGGGCACCTTCGGACGGTACTTCAGATCTTGAGGGAAAAACAGTTGTACGCCAAGCTTTCAAAGTGCGAGTTTTGGAAGGACAGTGTAGCGTTTCTAGGCCACGTGATTGATAGTAGGGGAATTTCCGTGGATCCGGACAAGATACGGGCAGTGAAGGATTGGATTGTACCTACATCGGTGATGGAAGTAAGAAGTTTTCTTGGTTTGGCGGGTTATTATAGAAGGTTTGTTTAGGATTTAGCCAAGGTGGCTCAACCGTTGACTAAGTTATTAAGGAAAGAAGTGCCCTTCGTTTGGGATCAAGCTTGTGAGTTAGCATTTCGAGAATTGAAGGAGAGGCTCACGACTGCACCAGTCTTAATTTTGCCATCACGAACGGAAGGGTTTGAGGTATACAATGATGCGTCTAAGAAAGGACTAGGTTGTGTATTGATGCAAAATGGAAGAGTAATTGCTTACGCCTCGCGACAGCTTAAGGTTCACGAAGAGAATTACCCTACACATGATTTGGAATTGGCCGCCGTAGTGTTTGCTTTGAAGATTTGGAGACATTACTTGTATGGGGTGCGTTGCAAGATCTTTACAGATCACAAAAGTCTCAAGTATATCTTCACCCAAAAGGATCTCAACATGCGACAACGAAGGTGGTTGGAACTCATCAAGGACTATGAATTGGATATTCAGTATCACGAAGGAAAAGCTAATGTAGTCGCGGACGCCTTAAGCCGGAAATCGAAGCCTACCGCTAATTCCATTTGGGTAGTAGCTGATGAACTTTGCAAAGAGTTCCAACGGATGAACTTGGAAGTGGTGGAACAGGGTGATGTTGAGGCGGAAGTCCGTTTTTACAACTTAAGGATTGTACCTACATTTCTGAGGGAGATTAAGGAAGAGCAACAAAAGGATGCATACTTGATGAAGGCACGGGATGATCTAACTAAGGGAAAATGGGGACCGTTTGAGTTATCTACGGACGGGGTGTTGAGGTACAAAGGTCGTTTGTGCATACCCGCATCGTGCGATCGGTGGAAACGTCAGATTTTGGAGGAAGGTCATAACACACCCTATTCGGTCCACCCCGGAGGCGACAAGCTATACAAAGATGTAAAAGACTTCTTTTGGTGGCCTACCATGAAGAAGGAAGTTGCAGAGTTTGTTGTGAAATGCCTCAATTGCCAAAAGGTTAAAGCGGAGCGTTGTAAGGTCAAGGGGTTGGTACAGCCTTTGGAAGTTCCACAAGGAAAGTGGGACTCTATATCTATGGATTTTGTGGGAGGACTGCCGACAACCCGTTCGGGTAAGGACAAAATCTGGGTGATAGTTGATCGTTTGACTAAGACTGCCCGCCTTATCGCAATGAAGGAGACTTGGACAATGACGCAGTTGGCTCAAGCTTATGTTAACCAAGTGGTAAAGTATCATGGAGTTACGAGGGATATCGTCTCCGATAGGGATCCAAGGTTCTTGTCTCAATTTTGGAAATCCTTGCAAGCGGCTCTTGGAACCAAACTAAGTCTCAGTACCGCTTTCCACCCGGCCACCGATGGGCAAACAGAGAGAACCATACAGACTATCGAGGATATGTTGAGGGCTTGTATGCTAGATTTTCAAGGGTCATGGGAGGACCATTTGGATTTAATCGAGTTCTCTTACAACAACAACTATCATTCTAGCATACGCATGGCGCCTTATGAAGCCCTCTATGGTCAGAAGTGTCGCAGTCCACTATGTTGGGAGGATCTTGTCAATCCGATAGTGTTGGGACCGCAATATTTGCTTGACACATCCTAGAAGATTAAACAGATACAAGAAAGGATGAAAGCGGCTCAAGATCGTCAAAAGTCCTACGCTGATTTGACTAGAAGGCAAGTGGAATTCTCGGTTGGGGATAAAGTTTGGCTGAAAGTGTCTCCCACCCGGGAAGTGATGCGGTTCGGAAGGAAATGGAAGTTGAGCCCTAGGTTTATAGGTCCGTATGAAATCCTGTAGAGGGTTGGAGGTTTGGCCTACCGTTTGGCGTTGCCCATGGAATTAGAGAGAGTGCACAACGTGTTCCACGTATCACAACTCAAGAGATATGTTCACGACCCAGCTCATGTTTTACCACCGGAAGTAATACCGTTAGATGAGGATTTGACTTATGAGGAGAGGCCGCTCAGAATTTTGGACTTCAAGACTCGTGACACACGTAGGAAGTCCGTAAAGATGGTGAAAGTTTGGTGGACACATCATGGGGTTGAGGAAGCTACTTGGGAACTGGAGTCAACCATGCGGGAGCGGTACCCAGAGTTGTTCGTAGCAGGTACCTCGTTTTCATCGTTTGTTGCTTGCCTTGCGTGCTTGTTGAGCTTGTTGCTTGTGTCTTGGTTAGCTTAGTAGTAGTAGTGGGTGTTTTGTGTTGGTTGTCTTGTTCTTAGTGTTTGGCTAGAAGTTGATGTTGGTGTTAAGACTAGAGTTCGTGATGCTCAATCTATTCATTTGTTAAACTCTTGCCAATTCTTGATTCGTTATGCCTTCTTTATTGTTTGACACACTTGTGAACACTTTTGAGTTTTGACCAAAAGAGTTTATTCTTGAACCTCTTGTCACAATGTTGTTTCCTATCACCGTTTGTTTCTAATTCGTCATACCCAAGCTTCGGGGACGAAGCTTCTTTGAAGGGGGGGAGGATGTGACACCCCAAAAATCCAAATTCAATTCATGGATTAATTGAGTAATTAATCCTATTTCAATTGGTGAATTAATTCCTAAAATCCTGAAATTTAATACTTGAGGACTGTATTTGACTAGTCAACCCCAAAGTCAAAGTTGTACCTTGAGCTTCGAAGGGAGTTCCGTTGTTCCTTACATTTTCCAATGTTAGTAAGGGCATTCTTGACCTTTCACATGGTGTTAGTATTGTAACCTAACCTAGTAGACACCTTTATTCTATCCCTTACACTTTCTAAAGTTTAGCTATACCTTCTCTCTAAAAAGGTGAGTAGCTTTTCTTCGCAGCCAAGTTGAGGCCTTGCCAAGACTTCAAGAGTTGCTTCCAAGATTCAACCTTTCTTGTATTCGGGCATCTAGGAGGGTAAGATCTAAGTTCATCTTCTGTTTTTGGTTTCATCTTAGGTGTCTTTTCTTAAAGGTAGGATATTTATGATCTTTTGGTTTGTTCTTGAAGTGGGTTTGGAAGGTGAGCCTTGAGAAGAGCTTGTTAAGGTGTAAAGTGAAGCCTTTTAGTCTCCAAGAGGTAACCCATGCTCTACAAAATCTATTTTGCTTACCTATATGTGATTTCTTGGACTCTACTTGTGTTTTGCTATGAAATGTGAGTGTTTATGCATTTGTCTTGTGAAAATGCATATCTAGGGCTTGTGTTTAGGGTTCTTTTGTGCCATTGCTTGGCATTTCCTATGATTCAAGTCATTTTGTTGTATTGGGTGAGATTTGGCATGTTTCGGACTTGAATTTGAGTTTGGAGATAAAAAATCCCCGAAGGGATTTGTTGTGGTACAAGTTGTACCCACGGGCGGAACGGCGGGTAGAGGTCCAACCCGCCGCCCACCATCGGGGTACACTCTTTGGGCGGCCTATACCCGCGGGCAGAACCGCGGGTATGGGCCAACCCGTGGGCCTACCCGCGAGTACATGTGTGGTGATGTTTGGGGATTTTTTCCACGTGATTCTTTTGATTCGTTATTTGGTCTTTTGTGGAACTATTTGAGCGTCTTCTTGATGTTTCGTATGTCTAGAACTATATGGTAGGTATCCATGTAGGACTTTGGTGTCTTGAATCGTGCAAAGTGTTCAACATTGTGTTTCGTTGAACCGGGAGGAGTCTTGTGTATTCCTCGGAACTACCTTTGGTTTATCCTTTTGATAAGCATGCTAGTTTGGTATCTAAATGCTAGCGTGTGCGTTGTTTGTATCTTCCGATTGGTTGATGATAACTTGTGTTATTCATGGTGTTGTTGTTGGGCTGTGACCCATTCCTTGATTGAGTATGTTTCATACCTTCGTTGTGATTCGTTGATTGATTCTTGTTGAGGTGTGATGCGTGTGTGGCTTTACCTGGATTGCACGATTAGTGGTATGGGACACTAGTCACCAAGGTATTGCAGCGGTCCTCGTGGTGGCCGTGACGTGATTATGGAGCTGTGGCCTTTGTGTAAGGTTCATGTGATTATTACTGGGATAACATATGTTATCTATGGCTTGTGTTGCCATGTGTGTGTACGGTACCTCGTGTACTATGAAATCGGTGGTTTTGTTGGAGGGACTGTTGGAGGGGGAACGACGGTTCCCGGGGGAATAAGGTTGGACTTGGTGTACAGGGGTCCTGGAGGTAAAGATTGGAACTAGATACAAGGTTGGGGGTAGCCATAAGGTCGAAACAGGGCATAAGGAAGGCATATCAACTCGTTATGTGTGATGTCACGAGGGCTTGTGTAACCGTGGTTGTATATTCTCTTCTTGTGACGTGTGTAATCACAAAGGCATGTGTTGCCTAGGCATGTGTTGGCATTTGTCGTGTCGTTATCCTTGAGTTGTTGTTGCCCTTTTGGTCTGGGGATGTGTTCCCGTGTTATCCTTGAGAGTGACAAGTCTTGAGTTGGTGTTTACTCTTGGTTTTACACTTATATATATGTATTCCGTTTCGAAATGATTTTGTATATATAACCTATCTATGTATGATACTTAACATGTATTGGTGGGTTACCAGCATTATTGGCTGACCGGGTGTCGTCCCATGTTTATTTGTTTTCTTTCAGGTGATTTCTATACGAGATCGAAGTCTAGTGCCCGATAGCTTAATACATTTCGTTTGCTTTACGGCCCGTGAGCCGATTTTGTTATAGACTTGTGAGTTTTGGGATAGTTGTGAACCATGCAGATTTTGCAGTAGCGTTTATCGTTGTTGGTACACGTGGCGTGACACCCCATGATTGGGATTTACGTTTACCAGTTATCTTTTAATCTTCCGCTGTGCTAGTGTTTAGTTGTGTTATCTGCATGTGTTAAGGCTTTTTATAGCATGTGTTTTGGGGGGTGTTACAGTTAGGGTGTAATAGAAATGATAATAATAATAATAATAATAATAATAATAATAATAATAATAATAATAATAATAATAATAATAGAGTTAAGAATAATAATGATAATAATAATGATAATAATAATAATAATAATAATAATAATAATAATAATAATAATAACAACAATGTAATTGGGATTTACTACATTCTTTAGATATATATATATATATATATATATATATATATATGATAGGAGTTTTAGGGGAATATATCTAGAATAGTAGTGATGTACCTATTTATGTATAAATGTTTGTTTAGGGGATCCTTATCTTGGTGGTAAGGGTTCTAAACAAGGTATGGGAAGCTTGTGGTCTATCATGCAACATGTACCAAGGTCTAGAGGGATAGTTTTAAGATAGTTTGGGAACGCAATATATTTTTCCAAGGATAATTTCTAGATGACCACTTGTTTTAGGTTTCTACCGGTCTCACTCAGATTGACTTTCGGGGTCAAAACTTAATACGCAATGTATCCGAGGGTTTAGATTTCTAGAAATAGATTTAGTCCCTATAATTTATATGTAACATATAAACAAATCAATTAGGGAGGTAATTTGACATTCATGTTCAAGCATTAGATTGTTATTTATATGTTAATCTCATAGGAAGTATCAAGGGAGACACACAAAGGCAAAACGAGAAGTCAAGAAAACATTCCGGACTAGTGGGCGCGAGGTGGGCGGTCGACCGCCTGTCAAGTCCCCAGTGGAATGTGGCAGTGGGCACGTGGTGGGTGGTCGACCTCCTGCCAAGGCCCCACTGGAACGTGAATGTGAAGGAGGGATCACTTCGGAAAAAGCCCCGAAGAATGCACAATTTTAAGTTCAAGGAATTCCATACTTATGTGAACAACGAAAGGGGTTTGAATGTATGGAAAAACTCAAGGGATCACGTTATTATGATACTAATAAGGAATATGGGAGATGTGACACCCCGTATTTTCCTAAAAATAAACTATAGTCCCGATATTAAATATTTTAATAAAAATATTTATATAGCTATTATTTTGAAATGGGCTCGGGTCTATGAAGTATGGTGAACCAATCTTTTTGTGCCCAAATGTTTTAAGTCCAAAAATGATTTATAGCCTAAGAGTTTATTTGGTATCCTAAGCCCAAAAATATAATTATTTACTATATGAGCCTTGAACCCAATTAGCTAAGTCATGAGTATATATGTTACTATTTTTGTACACCCAAAATATAAGTATGTATAGTTCTTGACCCAAAAGTAATACCCAACCCAAATTTTTGACCCAAGTCTAGCCTAGCCCACTCATTGAGTAACCCTACCCATAGTGTGGATGTGGAAGCATTGTATCATTCCCATTCTAGACTTCAATGTTCAGCAGCCAAACACCCTTTCCCCTCCCTCTCGGCTTTGGCATGAATGAACTACCGGCAACCCATCTCGTCCTCTTCTTCCATCGTTGATCCCCATCCTTCGCGTTTTTCTTCTCGACCACCTTGCATCTCCCTTGAAGAAGAGCAACAACGTCGCCCCTCTCCTTCGTTTTCAGCAGCCAACGTCGACAAGGAGATCAACGAGAGAATGTGCAGCAACATCCAGCGAGTAGCCTCTTCCCTCCGGCGGCGTCTCCTCTGATCTCCGGCATCTCAGCTAGCAAGTACGGTAAGAGCACCTCGGCGTTCTCTCCTCTCTCGGCGGAAACAGAGCAGGTTCATGGTGGTGGCAGTTCGGAAGTTGCGACGGTGGAGGTTCGTGGTGGCAGCGGTGTCGTCGGAGCTCGGTGGTGTCTCTCCTCCGTTCCCGGCGTGGTAGCTCTTCGGCGGTGTGTTGTTCGAAGAGTACCCCGGGGGCAGAAGTAGGGTGGTGATCTCCCTCTTGTTCCACCCGCGGTGAGGCAGCATGAAGAAGACGTAGAAAATGAAGATGGTGAGCTTTAGCTTTGGTTCTTGTTATTGGTTAGTGTTTAAATAGGTTTTATGTTGGTTAATTTACCAAGTAGTTAGCTTAGTGTGGTGGTTAGAGGCTATTGAGTGTTGTGTGATGGCTAGGGTTTAAAACTCACCTTAGTTAAATTAGTTTAACTTAAGCTTGGTTATTAGTTTTAATTATTAGTTTTATCTTAAGCCTTGGTTAATTGGGTTATCTTTAGTCTTTAATGTTGTGATAAAGTTACCAATAGTGTGTTTAGCTTAGTTGGGTGAGCTTATGGGCATGGTTGCAGTAAGCGTTGGGCGCTAGTCGGGCGCCCGGGCAGCGCCTAGCGCCTAAGCGGCCTAGTCGGCGCCTAGGCGGCGCTAGGCGGTCGCGAAAAAAACAGTAGCAGACTTGCAATTTGACAATTTTAATGAGGTTGTTTTCAACATTCAATCAAATAACACATCCAAATAAATGACATAATGACAATTCATAAGTCATAACATCAAAAGTATTAAAAAAAACAAAAAAAACTCAAATGAAATACTCAAATACTTCAATCATCGAAAGATAGAAAGTATCAAACTAGTCTACGAGTGTATATATGTCATATTATATGCATATGTCATATAAATGAAAAAAATTAGCAAGGTCGAGTCGGTCGGGTTAACTTGACTAACTCGACAGAAATTGACGAGTTAACTCGGCGTAATCGGACGAGTTAGGCGCTAGGCGGCTGAATTAGGCGCTAGGCGGGCGCCTAGGCGGCCGGTCTCTTAGGCGGGAGCCTAGGGCGGAAATCGCCACGGCCTATGGGCGCCTAGCGCCTAGGCGCCGATTACTCGGTGCCTAGGCGGGATTTTTACAACCCTGCTTATGGGTAATAAAGGAAAGATCTAGAGTTCAATTCCCCTTATTATAAGCATAATTAGTTTTGTTTAGTACGTTTGTTAATAGTTGAGGATCGGTTTGATTCACAGGTTCCCGTTTGGCTTATGAGTTGGGCCTAGCCTAAGTTGGCGTTGTTTTTGGATGTCAAGCGAATGAGGTAACCCATTCTCTAAAAAACCTATTTTGCTTACCTATATGTGATTTCTTGGATTCTACTTGTGCTTTGCTATTAAATGTGAGTGTTTATGCATTTGTCTTGTGAAAATGCATATCTAGAGCTTGTGTTTAGGGTTCTTTTGTGCCATTGCTTGGCATTTCCTATGATTCAAGTCACTTTGTTGTATTGGGTGAGATTTGGCATGTTTTGGACTTGAATTGGAGCTTGAAGTTGAAAATCCCCGAAGGGATTATTTTGGACCCAGGGACGTACCCGCGGGCGGAACGACGGGGAGAGCCCTACCCGCCGCCCCACCCGCTGGAACGAGGCTTGTGGGTGTATGTACCCGCGGGCAGGACCACGGGTAGGGGCCTACTCGTGCGTCCACTCGCGGGGTACATGTTGGCGTTTGTTCGGGATTTGTTTCCCGTGATTCTTTTGACTCGGTATTTGGTCTTTTGAGTTCCCGATGTTCTTTTGTGGAACTATTTGAGTGTCTTCTTGATGTTTCGTATGTCTAGAACTATATGGTAGGTATCCATGTAGGACTTTGGGGTCTTGAATCGTGCTAAGTGTTCAACATTGTGTTTCGTTGGACCGTGAAGTGTCTTGTGTGTTCTTCGGAATTATCTTGAGTTTCCCCGTTGATAAGCATGCTAGTTTGGTATCTAAATGCTAGCGTGTGTGTTGTTTGTACCTTCCGTTTGGTTGATGATAACTTGTGTTATTCATCGTTGTTGTTGTTTGGCTGTGACCCATTCCTTGATTGAGTATGTTTCATACCTTCGTTGTAATCCGTTGATTGATTCCTGTTGAGGTGTGATGCGTGTGTGGCTTTACCTGGATTGCACGATTAGTGGTATGGGACACTAGTCACCAAGGTATTGCAGCGGTCCTCGTGGTGGCCGTGACGTGATTATGGAGCTGTGGCCTGAGTGATGGGTCCACGTATTTCTTGGGAAGGCATGTGTTGTCGTGTGTGTATACGGTACCTTATGTACTATGAAATTGGTGGCTTTGTTGGTGGTCGTTGGTGGGGGACGACGGTCCCGGAGGTAAAAGGTTGGACTAAGAAGTATAGGGGTCCTGGAGGTAATGGTTGGAAAGAAGATACAAGGTTGGGGGTACCCATAAGGTTGGAACAGGGCATAAGGCAGGCATACCAACTCATGATGGGTGATGTCGCGAGGGCTATTGTAGCCAGTGTTGTGTGATCTTATTTTGTGACGTGTGTAGTCACAAAGGCAGGTGTGGCCTTGGCATGTGTTGCCGGCTGTGTGTGTGTTGTTCCTTCGCGTTGTACTTGTCGGGTTGCGGTCTATTGAGTGATGATAGATCGTGCCTTGACTCTTCTGTGAGTCGTGTTGTGCTTGTGGGCTTGGGATGTGTTCCCGTGTTACTTGTGAGGGTGTTGAGTCTTGTGTTGACTACTTCTCTCGGTTTTGAACTTTTATATATATGTATTCCGTTTCGAAAATGATTTTTGTATATATACCTTATCTATATATGATACTTAACGGTATTGGTGGGTTACCAGCATTATTCGCTGACCGGGCGTCGTACCATTTCTATTTGGTGCTTTACAGGTTAGGTAGCTTTGGAGAGCGCGATAGTGGCCTGTAGATAGTGTTGTCTCTTCCTTCATTAGTTGTTGAGGCCTGTGTGCCTATTTAGTTGTAGACTCGTGAACTTTGGGATAGTGTACACAATGCAGATTTTTGCCGTTGCGTTTATTCTTGTAGATGAACGTGTTTTCGGGGGTGTTACAGGAGACTTCAACTAGATATCATAAGGATCCCACGCCTCATTCGTCCCCTTCTTAATTAAAGTCATGTTCCCCAAAATTCCCCTCCATGCAACTCATGTAAGTGCTTATCGGGCTATTAGTGAGTTAACTATATTGGTCAATTATGATTAGGACAAGTGAGTTCTTATAAGCCGAATAAAATTACTAATTGCAAGTTCCAATGTACCTTATCAAGTAACAGATTTCCAAATAACACATGTTTGATCAAATAGTTAAGAAATAATATGCAGTTCCTAACTTGGTCTAAAATCAATCAGGAACATATGCTTAAGCAAATAAACAAGTATGATAATCAAAGAGTGATAAGCAATAAAGCAGGTAAAAGCATGCAAGGACATCACAAATTTCTAGGGTAAGTATGTGGAATGAAAAGTTAGTGTGTTGTACCCTTACCTTGATGTGATAAGCGAAGGGGGAAATTCTTTAAAATAATGAGGGATAAAGTGAGGGGAGGTTATGTGATGATAGGTAGGCTAACAATCTCACCGCACATCCTGAGATTCCTAAATCCTATGTTTCTAAATACCTAGAGTTCAAGCCTAATGTCCTAAAGTCTGGTCTTAAGAGTCTTATCCTAAGGTCAAACTTAGGCTCTGATACCAACTGTAAGACCCCGAAATTTTTAAACTTTTAAAACTTGGATAATAAAGGTAAATTCCCATAAAATCCCAAACAGAGCATTAATAATCATAAGGGTGCGGGGTGTTATGCCACACCTGAGCTGGAGAACCCAGATGCACAGGCTAAACTAACTAAATATCGTCAATACAATGTCATGGCACGCAGGCCAAAAGGAGAAAACTATCTATCTAATCCAAGTTCTTCTAGCGCGCTCCGGAAGCTAAACGTCTGTGCTGAAAGCCAAATATATCTGTTCAGCGAGTGATGCTGGTAACCCACTCCAACGCGTTGAAATACAATATAGGTATATATATAGATATAGATTGATTGTGAAATTCACTCTTGGGCTACGGTCCACCCCTTCGTGCTGCGGTACGAGGCAAGGTGCTGCTGGGCAGTGTTAGCGCTATATGCGCTGACCCTCATGTATGGGCATGCGATTGGTCCTGTGGCGCCACCAAAGTGTGCTTATGTGATAAGATATTGATTGTGAAATTCACTGTTGAATGTGCTTATCCCTATTAGTCGAGTATATATATATATATATATATATATATATATATATATACATATATACATATATACATATATATATATAGGGTTGCATTCACATGCAAACCCCCTTAAAATACAAACATGCGGACAAAATATAGCCATAGGATGTGATAAGATGAATGGATGAGATGGAGTCTTAAGATGGCACACGGATTGTTGAATTCTAAACACAAGGGAAAAATTGTGAATGCAGAAACACAAGTAAATAAGAAAACGAATTATATTTGTATAACATCCTATAATTAAGGGATTGTAATACTGGAAGGATTAGAATACACCACTGACAACGCAAACCCCTTTCACGACAGAGACCAATTGCTCCAACGTTCACCCATGGACAGCAAAACAGTCTCAAACGACGACTCAAACCTCACAAATTTCGAAGCCAACTTAGACTCCATGGATGATGCACACCTAGGTAATTAAACCGTATATTTGATCGCTATTACTCAATGTTGTTTTGTTGAGGGAGAACATTATGTAATGCAATGCGTGTATATTAATTTTTGGGGGTTAGAAGTAGTGAAAATTTACACCATGGCATACTGGTAGGGTAGGTTATTGAATTTTGTTCATAGAAATCTGCAAACAAACCCAAATATGGAGAGATTGCAATGTTGCCGGTAATGTTCGTACCAATTAGTTTTACGCGTGCACACAAGGACAGTCTCGAGTGTACACAAAGGCGGCCATAGTTGGAACACATGTGCATTCATATATTTATTTGTTATACGATATGTAATATTAACAGTGCTGCCATGGGCGAATAATTGTACTTTTATTATCGCAAAACACACTTTTGATTTATAGGCGAACAACATAGCGGAGGGGGAGCAACGGAGTGCAACATGGTCGTATTACCCGATGGAATGAAACAGTGATTGCCTAACTGTAAAAGCGAAACCACACCGTACGTTGGGCAAGAATTTGTATCACTAGAAGACGGACTAGACTTCTACCGAGCATACGCAACCATTGCCGGGTTCGATATCAGACAAGGCACGATGCGGAGGAATAGGGAAGGGGCAGTTCATATAAAATACCTTTTATGTTCACGGGAATGATACAAGCAAAAAAAAAAAGGTAGTAGCGTGGTGACGGACAAAGGAAACAATGCAGAACCGAAGAATATGCGGCGGTTGTCAAACCGAGTTGGTTGTAATGCCCGAATCGCGTTCACAAGGCGGGTCGATGTGCATTTGGGTGTGTGCACGGCTATGCAGGTCTGTGTGCATGGCAGCTAGCATAGTTGAATTGTATGAAATTGTTTTACAGTTGAAATGAATATTCACTCCACTTGTGCATGCATGTCTTCTTAACACTGTATGCGTGGTAGAAAACTTGAGGTGTTTTTGTTAACACTAGAAATTAGAGTGTTCGAAAAAAGGTGATCCATGAACTAGGAACAATGTGCACGCCTATGAATTCCTGTGTGCATAGTGGAACTAACGTGGTTTTGAAATACAATTGGTAACTACGGTGGCAAGATACAAGTTTGGCACTGTTATATGTATTCATGTGTGCACATCTATTATTGCTATTATATATGTGTGCACTAATTACAGAACAACATAACCAGTGCAAATACAAGGTTGTTTTTGTACCATTTACAGGTGTGGAGAACCTTAAACGGAGCATTACATTTGGGACAGGACTCATTGCAAGAGAAAATGTGGAGTCCTACGAGTGGCTATTAACCCATGGATGTTATATTTTTAGTTGCGTTATGCACACATGCGCACACACGTTTTTTATTACTAAGCCTACAAAGCTAATAGTGAACTACTAACTGTTGTACTCATGCTTGTTATTTAATATTTCGGGTGCTGTACATAGTATTTAACACCAGTGTACACACACGATAGTAAAATCTAACTAGTAAAGGATATAATGAACTCACACTACTGTTTTTATTTTGATGTGGTCGCATACATTTTCCCGCGAATGTGCACCCACGTATTTAAAAATTAAGCGTCTAAGATAATATTGAACTAGTCTCTGTTATGAAATGTTCTTACTGTTAACCCATGATTAGTGATGCATGCACACACTTAAACGCAAATGTGCACACACGCATATATTAACTGTGCACATGTATATAGTTGAGCATGCACCCATCCCAAATCCAATACCAACGCAAATCGTGAAGACCGAATACTGTGTGGAATATGTTAAGATTTGCATGCACACATTTTATCACCAATGGGCACACATATACTTATGCATTTAGCCAACTAGCTGCTAATGATGTATAGACAATTTTATGAGTTGTAAAGATGTGTGTGTGGACACATATTCCCACCATAGTGCACACACGAGTACATTTAGTAATAGTATAAGCGAAGACTAAACTAGCCACTAACATTAAATTAAACAAGATAATATCCATGAATGAAATGCATCAAAGAGTGCCAACAAGCACATACCGTAATAAAAATGTGCACATTAGGTCATCATAAAAAACAGTAACACCACTAGTTGTTAAAAACCCAAAATAAAAAGTCAAACTCTGAACACAAAAACCATTACCTAAAACTCAATAGACACATCCCACAAAACACAACTATGGAGGCCCTGAGATAGACAACACAAAGTGATACGCCCTGGAGATATTTCGACACTTATGTATATTGAATTCTGAGGTTGCAAGTTCCTTCATGTACCGTAACCTCAAATTCTTGAGCTGAGCGATGTTACTTTTGCTAAGTCCATATCTCCATCTGGCCACTCCCTGTCCTGAATAACTCTCCATGTGACGCATAACATACACACCACAGTTAATCTTGTTCTTGTCATCACGCCAACTCATCTGCATGCGCTTCGATTCTAAACACGCACAAATCGAAGACCTTGCCGGATCAATGCATTTAAAGAATTCCATAAGTTATGAACAACTGCAACAGCATTCCATAGGGCCGAATGAATACCAAAAAACAATACAAATAACAAAAAATTTAACAAGTTGAAGACCGGGCACAATAGAAACCATACCAATTCATCCAGACAATCACCATACTTCAACTGCTTGTTGGACAGAAGAGTGGAATTGTCAATGATAACACAGGAGCATATGAAGGAACCACAAAACTCGAAAAACAAAAACCACACAGAAGTAGAAACTATGCACACATTCGCCTCTAGAATTGCACACACCCGAGTAAAATAACAAGCTAACTAGCTACACCAAACAACACAACCCGAAACAACACTATCACAACCCGAGCAAGACAGTGCATGCATACATATAAACAGCAAATGCACCCCCTTATTCACATGTGTGCACACATCGAAAACAATACTTAACAATCCACCATTACCACTAACCAATCCTTTATTTAAATATTTCCAAAATTACCATATTTCATATGCAAATTAACAATACAACTAATTCCACAAAGAAAGCACAAAGTAGCATACAAAGAAATCATTATACCCGAAACACAAAATTCAAACAGAGACTAAGGACTACGCATACATTCGCACCCAAAAGTGCACACACCTGAGTAAACAAAAACGCTATCTAGCCACCCGCTTATTCACATGCGTGCACACAACACACATAGTACTTTATATTAGAACACACCCACAACACAATCCTTCATTTCAATTTATCAATGCCATTTCACTTTTACTCAATAATTATAAATGGATTCAATAAGCAAAATAGGAATATAACTAAAACCACAAAGAACACCCAGATCATATGAAGGAAGCACAATATCCGGGACACAAACTTCACACAAAAAAAAGTACTATGCAGCCATTCGCCGGTAGAGTGCACACACTTGAGTAAAATAAGAAACTAACAACATACACCATACAGCACAACCCCAATCGAATTTGTAAATGAGTTGCAAGCATGTGTTCTTTGTATGATTCTATAATCTTTCATACTAGATTGTAGACATCTACTCTAGATTATCTTAACATCTACGATGCTTGTAAGAAGATTCAGATTGCAGTGAATTATCTCAAGCGAATTTGAAATTTAATCGATTATTCACAAACAATCAAATACCACGCACCGTACAGACAAACTATATTAACAAAATTACATACTTCATATAATCAATTAAGCATATACCTAATTACATGCCACAAATTTTCCACATCTACTATACGAAAAAAACTTATCAGTATGCCACCATACAACTTTTTTTCCAGTTTGCAATCCAGTTCAACAGAATGAAAAAAAAAAAAAGAAAAAAAAAATTGCAATGCATAAACTGGAAAAAAAAAAAAAAAAAAAAAAAACCCATGTATTACAGCCACCCCACATCCCCCGTGAACCACCGTACGCCGCCCCCCCCCCCCCCAAACCCCTGTATTTGCTCCAGTTTTCACTTCAAATGAGCGCACCCATGCAAGAAACGAAAAAAAAAAACCTCTAATTCCACTGCCCCACCATACGGCGGTGAACCGCCGTAAGACACCCCCCACCCACCCACACACAACACGCCACATGCTTGAAACACAAATACAGAAGCACCCTCCCCCAAATGAGCAACAAACAACCCATAAACCACCCCAGTGGAAATCTACAAGTCCAAAAAAAAAAAAAAAAAAAAAAAAAAAAAAAAAAAAAAAAAACTCTAACTTAAATCCCGCCGCCCACAATCCCGCCGTGAACCGCCATAAACCACCCCCCTGCAGACACCTACTGCAGAAATACCCATGCATAAGCACCCTCCCCCAACCTCGCAACAAACAACTGAGATAACCCACAGGCTAAACCCGAGCAAAAACAACGCAGAAGGAGAAAAAGAGGGCAAAAAATACCTCGACCTAAGCCATCCGATGGTGATCCACGACGCTTGGCACCACCGCAATCCCGTCAGGTGACCATCTTCCGGCTGCTGATGAAGGAGGCGATCAACGGCGTGGGAGGCGCACTGACAGCGACACAAGGGAACGCGAGAGAGAGAGACCGGGAAAAACGCACCTGTTGGACTTCTAATTCTAATTCCGCCCCTATTGAACGACTACCAACTAATAAAAACCAAAAATGCCCCCCCTTAAAATAAAACACAAAAACGGATGATTAAAAACTACCATAAATATTTAATAAAATCCTGGACATCCAAACCCATGATCCAACGATCCAGATGAATCCACACTGTTTGTATTTTAAGCATTGTTTGTATCTGAATATAATCCTATATATATATATATATATATATATATATATACATATGTATATATACATATATACATATGTATATATACATATATACATATATATATACATATACATATATATATATACATATGTATATATATATATATATATATATATGTATATATATATATATGTATATACATATACATATATATATATACATATGTATATATATATATATATATATATATATGTATATATATATATATACATATATATACATATATATATATATATATATATGTATATATACATATATATATATATATATATATATATATCTATATATATACATATATATATATATATATATATGTATATATACATATATATATATATTGTATTTTAACGCGTTGGAGTGGGTTATCAACATTATTCACTGAACAGATATATTTAGCTTTCAGGAACGAATGAGTAGCTCCGGAGCGCGCTAGAGGATCGAGGTTTAGATAGATAGCTTTCCTTTCGGCCTGCATGCCTTGATGATGTATTGACATTACTTGAGGATATTTAGTTTGTGTGGCCTGTGCATCTTAGTTCTCCAGCTCAGATGTGGCATAGCACCCCAGACCCTTGTGTTTAGAACGATCTATTTGGGATTTAATAATAATACTATCTTCCTATTATAGGTCTTAAAAGATTTTAAATTATAGGGGTGTTACAGTTGAAGTACGTTATGGCCTTGTATGGGCGTTATTGTGAAGAATTGTTTTGTTCTATATCCTTATCCAGCACGAGTTGTGTGCTGATGCTTTTATGGGTTGTATCCAAACAATATTTCTTTTTGCTATAACTGTTGCCAGTACTAGCCCTTTAATTATGATTTTGCTTCCCTATCTTTAGTTGAGATGTTTTATCTTAGTTGAGTTGTTTTGCCAAATAATAGTCAGCATGGGAGTTTGTTAGTGTTTTATTTCTTTAAGAAAAAACCCAACATATAATTGGCAATATTATTATGGCAAATTAAGATAGGGTTTAGCTTGGTGTCTGTCCGTCTTTGAAGAAGACTGACTGATCAGTAAAGTCAACAGACACACCTCTAGATTAAGCCACCGAAGGACTGACAAATGAAAGTTTCTAAAAGCTGGCACGCGGTTATAAGTCGATGGTTTTGGAAAGAATATCAGCGAATCATCTTGTGAGGTAAGGACCGAATCTCAAGATTTCTTTCTTCACAAAAAGTCCTACCTTTTACAACCAGAGATATATTTGAAGAGTGTCCAAATCAAGAAGTATATATATACTTATTCGTTCAGAAGTTAGGGTTGCATTGATTGAAGCCGAAACACTCTATACTAAACAGAATACACATCTCTGGTTGTCATGCCTCTTCTCAAAACAATAAGTTCATGGTGATTACGAAGAAGAACTTGAGAAGTATAAACTTTGCTTAACCGATTGGACGCGAAGATCACTCAGTTGTGGGAAAAACGTGGGACTGTGTCATTAAAGCAGACTACATCAGATTTAGCTCTCTAATTGAAGGGATTTCATTGGACTTCTAAATGCGTAGCTCTCCGACTTCAACAATCTACTAAACCTAGACTGGGTACTGACCTTCTGTGGGGCACTTGGGTGAGATTGTTCTTCTGTACCTTTGTACATTAGATTCTGAGTTAATGTGTTGGTCCCAAAAGAGGTCAGGTGAAAGTCTAGAGGGGGGGGGGGTGAATAGACTTTCAAACTTTTTCACAAAGCACAACAATTGCTAAGCCAGAGATAAACCAAAACTCTTAACTAGATTGTTAGAGTATCGTGCACAACGGAATTAAATAAATATATAGTGTGTGTGAGATTGTGAGCAGTATATCTCGTGAGAAGCAGAAAAAGAGCAGAAAGTAAAGAAAGCAGTAAAGAACACAAGACAATTATAGTGGTTCGGAGGTGGTGTAATCCTGCTACTCCACTTGCTCTTCTCTCCAAGAGCAATTCACTATATCCACCACTTCTTGGTTCCAAGATACAATGAATTCCGTGATCTAGTGCTTTGATCACCAAGCCCACACTAATCACGCCTAGTGACACCACACTGCTGCTTCGGGTTTCACGTCGCCGCGCTACTATCCCAGGATTTCACGACTCCGCGTTACTTTCCCCCCGTCTTCCACACTACGGTAGAAACGTATCCCGTGATCTAGTACTTTGATCACAAAGCACGCACTAATCACGCCCAGTGCCTCCGACACTGCTGCTTCGGATCTCACGCCTCCGTGTGACAATCCAGGATTTCACAGCTCCGTGCTACTTTCCTCCCTTCTCTTGTTTTACTCCAAAACAAGTTTTGTCTTGCTTCCAACTTCGAGACTCTGTAGTTGATCTTCAATGATGAGCATGTCTCTTTGATGAAGATGTAACACTCTTTGAAAGATTTCTCTTGAACGCTTTGAGTGTTTTTCTCTTTTGAATGTATCAAGTAAAGCACTTGATTTTTATGCTCTGTTTTGCTCTGCTTTTTGAAATCTCAAAATATTTCTCTTTAAGCACTCTGAGTTCTTTTCTTTTTCTCACACTTCTCACTTGAAGATTTCTTTTGGTATTCTCTGTACCAAATGAGATATTTGCTCAAAGTATTTTAGCTCTTTGCTCTTGAGTTCGTGTTCTTGCTCTTGTTACTCTTATGTTCCCCGCATCTTCAAGTCTTCATATCTTCATCATTTTATAGCTGGTAATGAGGATCTGCCCATTGGAAAGAGACGATCTCATTTTTGAATTCTGTATCTTTTTGTCAGAGATCTTATCTTATCTTCTGGCAAAGTGTCAGAAGAGATAAGCTAGCCGTTGGTAGAGCTTCAACTTCATGCAAATGAGTTCCCAAACTTCATCTGATATTCCTCTGGTGTTCTCACGTTTAGTGGAAATATCTGGGTATCAGTTTTGTGTAGAATGACTTCTCTGATCAGCTCTGAAGTGGTCTTTGGGATTTAAATACTTCAAAAATATTCTTCAATTTAATCCCATACTAGTTAGACTAGTATTTTTCATTGTGGGAATATTTTCATTGTAAGTTTTTCTTCATCTTCTTCATTCTCACGTCTGGGTGTTCTTAGACTTAAAACTGGCTTTGAACTTCACCCAATTTTAATTGACTTGTAATTGGCACCCAATTTGAATTTCTCCATTGTAATTGGCTCCCAATTGACTTTGACTTGCAATTGGCTCCCAAACTTCTCCCGGTGCTTCAATTAGTTTCCAATTTGAATTATATTGACCTTGACTTCGAAATTGGCTCCCAGACTTCCTCTGTATTGAATTTCATCTCAATTCAATTTGAAATTGCATCCCACACTACAACTTGAATTGGCTCCCAATTTCAATTTTACATTGGCTCCCAACTTGAATTGATTCTCATGTGAAACTAGCTCCCAATTTCAATTTCTCTGAAACTAGCTTCCAATTCCAATTTCTCTGAAATTAGCTCCCAATTTCAATTTCTCTGAAACTAGCTCCCAATTTCAATTTCTCTGAAACTAGCTCCCAATTTCAATTTCTCTGAAACTAGCTCCCAATTTCAATTTCTCTGAAACTAGCTCCCAATTCCAATTGCTATGAAACTAGCTCCCAATTCCAATTGCTATGAAATCGGCTCCCAAGTCCCAGTCCTTATTTCCACTTGTAATCTACGCCCAAAGCCAAACAAGCCAAACTAGCTCTCAATTTCAATTTCTCTGAAACTAGCTAATCGGCTCCCAGCTCCCAAGTCCTTATTTCTATTTGTAATCGACGCCCAAAGCTAGCTAATCGGCGGCTCCCAAGTCCTTATTTCCTCTTGTAATCGACGCCCAAAGCTAGCTAATCGGCTCCCAAGTCCTTATTTCCAGAAACTAGACACCGAAAGCCAAAGTAGCACCCAACTCAATCAGATTAAATTAAATTTGGCTTCTCAAATTTTACATTGTAAAATTGTTGATGGTGAGATTCAAACTTAAACCATTTCACATAATATATCAGACATCTTCCAACTCGTCCGTACGATTCATTTGTTACATCTCCAATCATCTTTGATGTACTCCTTTCTTTCCGTAGATGCTTGATCTCCAAGTCAAATTCATGCGATCTTCCACTCTTAATTTTCTTCAACGAAAATTCTCCTGGGAATTCTTTTTGAGTAGCATTGACGTGAATATCATATTATTCAACTTCTTCTTTAATTTGTCATTTTCTCCAGACAAATTCTTGATTTTCGGCTTGATATCTTCTTCTTTTATTTCCATGCATCTTCCTATGTTTTTCTCTTTTGCAAATTAAATAATTTCCCCATCATGGTCTAAGACTCTACTAGACCTATAAAATAAAATTGGGAGTTCTACAAATACATATTTGACATATCAAAACTATTACACTTTATTCCTAACAATTTCTCTACTTTTGATAATGCCAAAACCAATACTCAGTCATTGGCTTTAAGTCTTTGAAAAATAATCTTTTTGCTCAATTTTATTTTACGAAGCCAAGATGAGTTTAACAAATGGTTTTCTAGACACAATCAAAGGAAACTTGTGAATAAATTTTTAGACAAGTTCCTAAACGCATCTTGAACTTTTTTTTTTAAATTTATTTTTGATCATCCTTATTCTTTTAATTTTGACGTGCGTTTAGACATTTCTTGTCTTATTAATTCACGAATGTCTAATTACATAAGACAAATAAAATTCTAAACTCAAAATAGACCATGGGAAATTATTATTGATATATTTTGAATTTTTTGAGAAAAACGCAACAGAGGTTCGAAAAGTAGCGAAAATATCAGTTTAAGAGAATTTTCTAGATTACCTTCTGGGTTTCTTCACTCCCATGTCTTTCTTCAAAATTTCCTTGACATGTTCTCTGAGCTTGAAGAAATCATCTTTGAACTTCGCATTCTGGAATCTCGTTGTGACTTGTCCAGCCATGTAGTATCCAAAAACTTCCTTAATATGGTTGCCCGGAAGAACTCCAGCTTCCCACCATACAACACATTCTTCGAAGCTTTTTTCTTCTCCAAGATTCATGCCCATATTTCCAGTGAAATCTCTTAATTCATACCACATCTCGGTTCTTTTTCGTTTGCCTTCTTCTTCTTTATTTTTGTCCGAGATCCATTGGGCTTGATCGGATGCAGGCCATTTCTTGATCATGCTTGGTAAGTTTTCTTTGGTCTATACTGTTGTCTGAGTGGCGGGACCTTTTGAGCATTCAAACCAGCCACGAAATTCAGTAACATTCGATGTACTCGTACCAAGACTAGGACTCGCGAACTGAGCAAAACCAATCTGAAATGGTCCTTGTGAGGATTGTCCGCGGCTTCGGCCTCTACCTTGAGTCGGTATTACTGGCTGTTGTTGGCTTCCAAGAGTAAATTCCTGTTGTTGCAAAGCCAAGTGACTGAGAATTTCTTCCCCCCTTTCGGCGTTATCAACCAAAAATGCAAGGGTCTTACAATATCGATCTTGGTTTGCTTTCACAGTTTCAACACCATTGTGTGTTTCAGTAGAAACAACTTGTACATTTTCCAGCTTATTTGTTACAACTGTGAGTTCAACTTCAAGTTTGTTGATACAACTTTCTTGGTCTTGAATCGCCTTGATTTGTCTCAAGTGACGTTCGTTGTGAATCTTTTCTGCAGCTTCATGTTCTTTCTTCATGAGTTGGATCACTTCAAGTAATCCTTTCGTCACTTCTCCTTTCAAGACTCTTTCTGCTTTGTCAATCTGAGTCTTCAAACTGTATTGGTACTCCATGAGTTCTTTCAGATTGACTCGTGTATCCGTGTGTTGTTGTTCTAGCATTTGGTTTTGTTCAACCAACTTTTCTCCAATAGTTTGACAAACAACATCACTGGATTCGGCAACATTGGCAAATAGGGATGAAAATATGCCATCTTCTCGATCATCTGTCTGCATAAAGTTTTGAGGAGATCCGAATGGACTTCTATTCGGATCGATGAGAACAATTGTATCAATGAGTTGCATCCCTTCTTCTTCAGGTGATTCGACATCTTGATTGAGATCACCAATTCCTTCTTCTAAGACTTCTGTTCTCGTGTAGTTGTTTGCAAATAAATCTTCATTTTCTAGAACAGGGTCCATGATAGGCATGGTGGTCTCGGTATTGTGTACTGGCAATACACTGGATTCTCCCTGTTCTCAGTAGCAACTTCTACTTCTACTGCAACTTCAACTGATATATCTCTTCTTGATTGTTCTAACACTTCTCCTTTTAATTCTTATCTTCTTTTATCCCTTTTTGTAGCCGTATAATATTTAATTTTTTTTTTAATTTCTTTTATTATCAATTTCTTTCATTTTTTGTTTTATCTTCTTGGCTACGAAATATTTGTTCTTTTTGTAGGACTTAGGGATTTTTCATTTTTGTAGGAGAGATAGAGAGATAGAGAGAACCAATAGCAAAAACAACCATAATTTTATTCATCTCCTTCTTAGGGAGAAGGAGAGAGAGAGATAACAGAACACATTCAACAGGTAGAGAAACCAGTACTCATGTAATCATCTTAGTCATAACCTATCACATAGCCTCCTGGCGGTGAAGGAGCATATCCTGGTCCAGAGTCATCATTGGACTCGCTTTCCTCGAGCATTGAACCGTTTGAGCTTGAAGATGAGTAGGTTTGGTTGAAAAACCTTGTAAAGTCCACATGAGGACGGATGAACGAGTTTATTGGCATCTGCTGAGGAGGCAACGGAGGATCGGGGACGTCTTGTGGCAGTGGTGCAAGAGCTGGTAGAGTCGGTGGAAACTTTGGAAGAGGCTCTAGTGGAGGTGGAGGTTGATAGAGCCCTTCGAAACCGAAACCGAGAGGGGGTAGAACCGGTCCAAACGTCATTTGTTTTAAATAATGGAGATATTCTGAATTTCCCATATTCAGAATTTCAGCATACACATCAGGTTGAACAACTGGTGAGAACGTCATAAATGGAGGCTCAGACCCTTCCGCCTTGTCTTGTCACCATCGTCTTCTTCATATATAAAGCAAGGTTCACGTGGCGGTGATTCTAGTACTGCTTGAAGTTGAGGTGACTTTGGTTCATGCTCTTTTTCTTCTAATATTAACACCAGAGGGTTGCTTGGGATCTCTCCTGCTTTTCTACGTACGTCCGTTCGCGTTGCCCTTCGAGGTGGTTTGAGAACCTTCTCCCAAGTTCTCTGAGTTTCATTCCTCATCTCGTTCTCCTGTGATTCGTTGGACACCATCTTGCAACTGCAAAAGAGTTCAAACAAACAAAATCTTCCACAAGATATATTGCTCGGCTGCCTCCCAATATATAGGGTGGTCAGGGAAGACTATCGGTTCAATTGCCGATGGGGAGTTAATTTTTCTCGCCGTCGTTTGGGATTTACAGGATGTGACGGATAGCGGCAAGGCTTCTCATTGGTCGAGATGGTGGTGGATGAGAAGAGATTTGATGGGCAACGGTTTAGAGGGGAGAGTTTAATGAGGGGTTAGGTTTTAATTGCTCTGTGGGAGACGATTGATATTATTTAGATGAGAGAAAGTATGGGGGTGCCAATTTGAGAGAGAGAGTGAATCGGGTGGATAGATTTGATCTAGGAGAGGATTATGGGGGGAGGTTTTAGGTTGGGTGGAGGTTTAGAAAGGGTAGGAGTTTATGGGTGGAGGTTTGATACCCAAATGAAACTCTGATTTTCCTCATTTATCTCCTGATTTCCATCTCAAAAACGTGTACCACAAATACAATCATACTCAAACATCTCGTTAGTAGAAAAAATTAATCCATATGCATATTAAACACATACACGGTAATTTCCAATTAAAACAAACACATTTTGGAAATTAACAAAATTATCACACATATTCCAATTTTATATTTAGAAACATCTCAACTTTTACATGCAAATCAGATTCTAAAAATTTTAGAAACTAACAAAAATAATTTTCTGCTCAAATTTCTAAAACAAATTAACAAATTATATCATATAAACACATATGCACGAAACACATATATAACACATTAAATTAGATTTTAGAGCAAATTGTTCATGCAAACAAATTAATTAACTTACAAAAATATGAACACATAGTCGTAAACTAATTAAAACATTGAAACATGCAAATTTTAAACAAATTGTCAAATAATCACGAATTGCGCATTTCATCAAATTAATTTGCATGGCATATAATCTCACGTTAAATAACATATGCAAATACACAAATAAATTCCTAACACATATTGCAATTTTATTATATAAAAATTTCAAATAAAAACATGCATATAAACACGTAAAACAATTTATTTTGACCACAAGTATCAATTTAAATTGAGAGATTAAGTCCAGTGATACTTAGCTCATTTCAATCATTCCCAACTCGTGCATTAAGGTTGAAAATCTTGTTTCGCATAAACGCTTCGTGAAAATATCAGCAACTTGGTTTTCCGTAGGGATATATTCGATCTTTAGATTCTTCTTTTCAACGTGATCCCTTATGAAGTGGTGTCGAATGTCGATATGTTTGGTTCTTGAGTGAAGCACCAGATTGTGAGTGATAGCAATTACAGTAGTATTATCACAATAAATACTAAGGTCATCACAATTTACTTCGTAATCCTTCAATTGTTGCTTCATCCACAAAATTTGCCCACAACAACTTCATGCAGCAATATATTCGGCCTCGATGGTACTAGTTGCAATGGAATTTTGCTTTTTACTGAACCAAGAAACAAGCCTTCCCCCCAAGAACTGGCATGTCCCGGAAATACTTTTTTCTGTCTATTTTGCAACCTGCAAAATCCGCATCTGAAAAACCCGTTAGAGTAAAATCTGTACCTTTTGGATTCCACAATCCAACATTGATTGTGCCTTTCAGATATCATATGATCTTCTTTGTTGCGGTGCGGTGGCTTTCTTTTGGATTTGCTTGGAATCTTGCACACACTCCCACAGCATAAGAAATGTCCGGCCTGCTTGCAGTAAGATATAGAAGAGAACCAATCATTCCTCAATATTTTGTTTGATCGACATCCTTTCCATCTTCATCTTTGTCTAACCTTATTGATGTGCTCATTGGAATTTTGATCGATGATTTTCCATCAAGGCCAAACTTCTTTATCAAGTCGCGGGTGTACTTTGCTTGATTGATGAATATTCCTTCTTTCAATTGTTTGACTTGTAAGCCCAAGCTGTAATTTAATTTACCCATCATGCTCATTTCGAATTTGTTCTGCATAAGCTTTGAAAATTTCTCACACAAAGAATTGCTAGTGCTTCCAAAAAATAATATCATCAACATAGATTTGCACTAATAAAATATGATCACCATCTTGAATTCTAAAATAGAGTTTTGTCAACAGCTTATCAAGAACATTGACAAAGTATCATACCAAGCTCTAGGTGCTTGTTTCAACCCATACAATGCCTTTTTAAGTTTGTAGACTTTATCACCTTCGCCTTTTACCTCAAAACCTGGGGGTTGTTCGACATAAACTTCTTCTTCGAGTAGACCATTCAAGAATGCGCTTTTCACGTCCATTTGATAAACAGTGAAATCTTTGTGTGCGGCATAGGCTAGGCAAATTCTGATTGCTTCAAGTCTGGCTACCGGTGCAAAGGTTTCATCAATAATCTGGTTGAAATGGGTGCATGGTACTGGGTGGATCCATTTGTTGTGAACTGGCAGTGTTGGTTCGAATTTCCTCATTTAACTCTTCTTGAAATTGATTACCAACTTCACATGCAACTTGATCACTAACTGGATTACCAACTCGTACTGCATCTCCATTCTCACGTGCGGCTTCACCTCCAACATTATTATTAAAAGAATTTCCAACTTCTTCTGGATGAGGGATGGGATTTTCTAGAGAATTAATTTCCAACTCATCCATTCCCTACAAAACATCATCTTCACTTGTGTCATTAGCATCACAAAAATCAATATGACACTTGTTACCATTTTGTGCAATTTCTTCGTCCAGTGCATCATTTTTTATTTGTGATTTTTCATCAAATACCACGTGTATGGATTCTTCAACCACCATTGATCTTTTATTCAAAACTCTGAACGTCTTGCTGGTAGCTGAATATCCTAGAAAAATTCCTTCATCTCCACGCTCATCAAAAGCTTTTAGATGCAATTTATCATTAATATGAATAAAACATTTGCATCCAAAAATATGAAAATAACCAATATTTGGGTTTCTCCCTTTATATAGCTGGTATGGAGTCTTCTTATACTGCTTATGGATCATGCTTCGATTTTGTGTGTAGCAAGCAGTGTTGATGGCTTCCGCCCAATATCGTTTCGGAAGATCGGCAGCACTAATCATCTGTGACACCCCAAAAATCCACATTCAATCCATTGATTAATTGAGTAATTAATCCTATTTTATTTGAGGAACTAATTCGTAAAATCCTGATTTTTAATACTCAAGGACTAGTATTTGACTAGTCAACCTTTAAGTTATGTTGTACCTTGAGCTTTGAGGGGAGTTCCCTTGTTCCTTACACTTTCTAAAGGTTAGTAAGGGTATTCTTGTCCTTTCACCAAGAGTTAGTATTGTAACCTAACCTAGAAGACTTCTTCATTTCATTCCTTACAATTATTAGAAATTAGCTCTACCTTCTCTCTAGAAAAGAAGTGTAGCTTATTCTCCAAGCCAAGTTGAGACCCCTGTCAAGATTTCAAGTTTTGCTTCCAAGATTCAACCTTTCACCTATTTGGGCATCTAGGAGCGTAAGATCTAAGTTTATCTTGTCATTTTGGTTCCATCATAGTTGTCTTTTTCTTAAAGGTAGGATCTTTATGATCTTTTGGTTTAATCTTGAAGTGGGTTTTGAAAGTAAGCCTTGTGGGGAGCTTGTTGTGGTGTAAAGTGAAGTCTTTTGGTCTACAAGAGGTAACCCATTCTCTACAAAACCTATTTTGCTTACCTATATGTGATTTC
The DNA here is from genome assembly GCF_001879475.1 of Ipomoea nil. Classification (NCBI taxonomy): domain Eukaryota; kingdom Viridiplantae; phylum Streptophyta; class Magnoliopsida; order Solanales; family Convolvulaceae; genus Ipomoea; species Ipomoea nil. The sequence continues at coordinate 53,526 of NW_017619391.1, read as the reverse complement.
TTGGATTCTACTTGTGTTTTGCTATGAAATGTGAGGGTTTATGCATTTATCTTGTGATATTGCATATCTATAGCTTGTGTTTAGGGTTCCTTTGTGTCATTGCTTGGCATTTTCCATGGTTCAAGTCATTTTGTTGTATTGGGTGAGATTTGGCGTGTTTTGGACTTGAATTTGTGTTTGGAGAAGAAAATCCCCGAAGGGATTTGTTGTGGAACAGGAATGTTCCCGCGGGCGAAACGGCGGGCGAGCTACCACCCGCCGGCCTACCCGCGGGTACACGGCCCTGTGGGAATATGTTCCCACGGGCGGAACCACGGGTGGGGCGCTACCCGTGGCTCCACCCGCGGGTACACGGTGGTGTTGAGATGGAATTTGTTCCCCGTGATCCGTTTGACTCGGTATTTGGTCTTTTGACTTCCCGTTGTTCTTTTGTGGAACTATTTGAGCGTCTTCTTGATGTTTCGTATGTATAGAACTATATGGTAGGCATCCATGTAGGACTTTGATGTCTTGAATCGTGCTAAGTGTTCAACATTGTGTTTCGTTGGACCGAGAGGTGTCTTGTGTGTTCTCGGAACTATCTTTAGTTTCTCCGTTGTTAAGCATGCTCGTTTATTGTCTTAATGCTAGCGTGTGTGTGGTTTGTACCTTCCGATTGGTTGATGATAACTTGTGTTATTCATCGTTGTTGTCGTTGGGCGGTGACCCGTTCCTTGATTGAGTTTGTTTCATACCTTCGTTGTGATCCGTTGATTGACTCGTGTGAGTTGTGGTGCGTGTGTGGCGTTACCTGGATTGCACGATTAGTGGTATGGGACACTAGTCACCAAGGTATTGCAGCAGTCCTCGTGGTGGCCGTGATGTGATTATGGAGATGTGGCCTTCGTGTAAAGTTCACGTGATTGGGTGATAACATGTGTTATCCGGGCATGTGTTGCCGTGTACGGTACCTTGTGTACTATGAATTGGTGGTCTTTTTTGTGGTTTGTTGGTGGGGGACGACGGTCCCAGGAGGGAAAAGGTTGGACTAAGAAGTACAAGGGTCCTGGAGGTAATGGTTGGCATGAAGGTACAAGGTCGAGGGTAGCCATAAGGTTGGAACAGGGCATAAGGAAGGCATAACAACTCGTGATGGGTGATGTCACGAGGGCTCGTGCAGCTGTGGTTGTGAATTCTCTTTCTTGTGACGTGTGTAGTCACAAGGGCATGTGTTGCCATCGGTCTTGTCTTATTCCTTTGTGTTGTGTTTAACCTTTGTGGTTTGGGATGTGTTCCCGTGTTATCTTTGAGAGTGATGAGTCTTGTGTTGACTGTTGATCTTTGCTTTTGACTTATATATATGTATTCCGTTTTGAAAATGATTTTTGTATATACCATATCTATGTATGATACTTAACGGTATTGGTGGGTTACCAGCATTATCGCTGACCGGGCATCCTCCCAATGTTTATATTTGTATCTTTCAGGTGATGTTTAGACGAGCGCGATGTCTAGTGCCTGGTAGCTTAGCACCTTTATCCCTGTATTGTGGCCTGTGCGCCAATGTAGTTGTAGACTGATGTTTTTGGGATAGATGTTTACACTTGCAGATTTTTTGCCGTAGCGTTTACCGTGTTTGGTAGGCATGACGCGACACTCCGTTGGATTTCTTTTATCCAGTTCTCGCTTTATCTTCCGTTGTGCTAGTTTTGTTGTCTAATCTGCATGTGTTAAGGCTTTTTATATACCATGTTTGGGGGGGGGGGGGGGGGGGGTTTGTTACAGTTGGTATCGGAGCCTTGGTTTTGAGCCTAGGAAGGGTTAAGTCTAGAATTTCTAAGTGGTTAAGTGTGTTTTGAGACCTCTATGCGACCTTAAGAAACTAAGTGTTAGGCTTAGGACTCTAGGTTGCGCGGTGAGCTATGTGTTGCTTTCTATCTTGCTTGTTTGCTCTCTTTTGGTAACCTCGTTGTTGTAGCAGAAGTCTGCGATGCCTCCTCGTCCCCGCGCTCGCACCCCGGAGACCCCGACGAACGAGCAGTTCGCTCAGAATCTCCATCAGCTGACGCCGACGATGCAGACGCTCAGTGAAGCCTTGCTGAACAACAATCATGCTGTGCCGCCTCCTCCTCTTGCTAGGCACCGTGACGTAGGACGTTTAGTGTCGGGTCATCGGCCGCCAACCTTCACTGGCGAGGAGGACCCTGTAGTCCTAGAAGAATGGCTATGGGTATTTGATAAGATCTTCACCGTGGTGGGCTGCCCCGAAGAAAGGAGAGTAGAACTGGCAACGTTCTACTTCTGCCAAGAAGCGGATTTGTGGTGGGTTCACGAAGGCCCGGCTCTTCTTGAAGAACCAGAGTTCGGTTGGACAGCTCTCAAGGACAGAATGCGCGAAATGTTCTACCCAGCGCATGTGCGAGCTGCCATGTTTGATGAGTTCCTTCATCAGCAGCAAGGATCCTTATCTGTGCTCGAATACCACAAGAAGTTCTTGGAGCTGGTGCGCTTTGCAAGGATGCTTGTGCCTACGGAGCTTGCTAAGGTTGAGCGTTTCGTTGCCGGTCTGAATTATGAGGCACGAAAACCGTTGACGGTAAGTAGGCCCAGTTCCCTCAAGGATGCGTATCTGAGTGTCGCGGATCTGTATCGCGTGCAGCAGCTTCAGAGAGGTTCGTTTGAGCTAGCTAGAAAGAGGGTTGAGAGCGGAGGTTCTTCCACCTTCAATAAGCCCCGACCGAGTTTTCCAGCCAAGGCAGTGTCATCCTCTTCTCAAGGACCTATCAGGGTGGAGCATCGGGATCAAGCTAAATCGGCTGTTTGTCGAAAATGTGGGAAGGTGCACGTCGGCCAAGGTTGTCATGGCCAGGCGTTTAGGTGTTTCTGATGCGGAGTTAGTGGTCACAAGGTCGCGGAGTGCCCCCTGTTAGCCGGTCAGAGAGCGTTGCCGCCACCCCAGGGAGCCGGAGGATCGTCGGATGGGAGTTCGGGTCGCGGAGCTGTCGGAGCTAGGCCACCTGGGAGAGTCTTCGTGATGGCGCGTTCGCAGGCTGAGTCGGAGGGCTTGATGGAGGATGAGTTGACAGGTAACCCCTTTCCTCCAGCCTATCCTTGTTTTTCCGAGATCATCGTGTTCTTTGTTGTCTTGAGTGTTACCTTGTGCTTCGTAGTTGTCTTTTGCTTGGCAATCCTTGGCATGCTTTTCTTGTTAGTAATTCGTTGGATGTTTATTGTAGACTCTCTTCTTGCTAAGTGATTTCCTTAGTTTGGTATATAAGCTTCATTGTGAAGTTAGCAATCCATCCTTGTCATGTTTTGCGATTTGGGCCAATTCTACAATCTTTATACTTGGTTGTTCTTACAACAATTCCTTGTGCACTCCCTAAATTTTCCAAGTATTCTTTGAATTTGGAAATAGCAAAATTTCATACCAAAAACATTTCCTTGTGTAGCTTAAAAGCTAAACCTAATGTTTAATTGTAACCTTTGAGTTTCAAACCCAAGCCTAATCTTTGTCAACCCAACTTCTAAACCACTTGAGCTAATTATCTTTCATGGAACCTATCCAATTTTAATCCCATCTAAACCATAAATTTCCACCTTACCCAAAACCCTCAAATTAAATCATCTTTTTCCCCAATTTCTTTCAAATCCCTAAAATCCCCAAACTCTCTTTCTCTTTCTTCTTCCCTCCATACCCGTGTGTAGCCGAACCCCACCCCCACCCGTAGCTTCACCTGCAACCCGCCACCACCACCTGCCCGTCGTCGAGTCACCGCCGAACCGCCACACCGCCGTCGTTGTTCGCTGGAGCCGCCGTGCCGCTTGCTGCTGTGTCGCCAGGAAGCCGAGCAAGAGAGAGAGAGAGCAGCGAGAGAGAGAGAGCAGCGAGAGAGATAGAGCATCGTGAGAGAGAGGAGAAAGAGGAGAAGCCTTGGGTTCTTTTTGTTGAGCTTTGGGTCATCTCTTATCATGCCTAGAAGATCAAGTTTGGCTAGGAAAGCGGAATGGGTGGATACCCATTACCTCGTTCTTGAAGGTAAAGATTTTCATCCTAAATCTTTTCCTAGTTCCTTGTTAGATATGCTTAGGTATCAAGGTTTGTTGGATGGGTTTCTCGCCATAAGGGCCGAGACTTACCCGAGTTTGGTGAAAGAGTTCTATCGTCACATGGTTGTGACAAAGGAGGGTGATAAGTTTGAGATCACCTCTAAGGTGAGAGGTGTGAAGGTTGTTTTATCTGAAAAGCGGTTGGCTCAGTTGTTGAGTTTGTCTGCTACCGGAGTGGCTCAGGACAGTGGTCATTCTTGGATTAGTACGGATACCATGGGGTACCGTGACTATTTGAGATATCTGTTGGGCTGTACGAGTGGTTTCACTCAAGCCTCTAGGCCGGAGAAGAAGTGGTTATCTGAGGAGCAAAGGATCTTGGTGATGTTGGTGTCGTATTGTTTGTTGCCTAATAACAACAAAAGCAGTTTGTTGGGTAAGTTGGAGTGCACCTTTGCCTTTTGCCTCAAGAACATGGTTAAGTTCAACCTGCCTGCTTTGATGTTGCAACACATGGTGTTTTGCTGGGATCACAATCGGAAGAGCTTACCTTATGCGATGGTGTTGAGTTGGATCTCGGTTAGGAAGGGTGTTAGTGTGGACGGTTGTCTCCTGAAGGCCGTGGGAAAGATGGTGTTGGACGCCACCAATCTCCGGAGTTGTAATCTGTTTCAGTTGGACGATGGTGAGTACATCACGCTTGAGGAAGTTGCAAGGAAAGTACCTGTTGAACAGGCGGAGTTAGCTGCTGAGCTTGGAATCCCTGCCGGGAAGTTGAGCCTCGCAGTCCAGAGTTTGGGCGGTGACGAAGAATTTGAGGAGGAAGCAGACCAAGAAGAAGAAGTGGGAGCACCGGAGGCCGCCGAAGCTGAAGAAAGTGATTCCGACAGTGAGGAAGACCGGAGAAGGAAGGAAGCTCGCACGAAGAGGGAGCATGATGTCATGGCGCATGAGGAGCGTGTTGTCGCCTTGCTTCGTCAGCAGAACAGCATGATCGCCGAAGGTTTCGCGTTTATGAAGGCGCAGTTCGTCGCAGTGCATCAGAGGCTGGATCAGATTGAAGCCAGTTCGAGCCGCAGAGACGAAGACGAAGAGGAGTCTGAAGAGGCCGAGGAGTCGGAGAGTGAGGAGTTCTAGTTTGTGTTGTGGTAATCCCGTTTGCTTTTTTTCCCTTGTTGTTTCCTTCTTAGCCGTTGTTAGATTGGTGATAGGTTGTTGTTCGCCTTGTGTGCCTGCTTATTTTTGCTTGTTGCCTTGTTGTTTAGCTAGCGTGATAGTTGGTGCTTGTAGTTAGAAGTTTAGTTCTTGGTTGTTGTCTAGAAGTCGGTGGTTGTGTTGAGGCTAGAGCTCTTGATGCTCAATCTATCCGCTTGATTAACTCTTGCCAATCCTTGAATTTGAAATGCCTTCTTTCTTGCTTTGGAATACTTCTTTGCTTTGGAATTCTTGTGAGTTCTTTTGGAGTTTTTGACCAAAAGAGTTATTCTTGAATTTCTTGTCACAACGTTGTTTCCTTTCACAGTTTGCTTTTAATTTGTCGTACCCAAGCTTCAGGGACGAAGCTTCTTTGTAGGGGGGGAGGATGTGACACCCCAAAAATCCACATTCAATCCATGGATTAATTGAGTAATTAATCCTATTTTATTTGATGAACTAATTCCTAAAATCCAGATTTTTACTACTCAAGGACTAGTATTTGACTAGTCAACCTTTAAGTTGTGTTGTACCTTGAGCTTTAAAGGGAGTTCCCTTGTTCCTTACACTTTCTAAAGGTTAGTAAGGGTATTCTTGTCCTTTCACCAAGAGTTAGTATTGTAACCTAACCTAGAAGACTTCTTCATTTCATTCCTTACAATTCTTAGAAATTAGCTCTACCTTCTCTCTAGAAAAGAAATGTAGCTTATTCTCCAAGCCAAGTTGAGACCCTTGTCAAGATTTCAAGTTTTGCTTCCAAGATTCAACCTTTCACCTATTTGGGCATCTAGGAGGATAAGATCTAAGTTTATCTTGTCTTTTTGGTTCCATCTTAGTTGTCTTTTTCTTAAAGGTAGGATCTTTATGATCTTTTGGTTTAATCTTGAAGTGGGTTTGGAAAGTAAGCCTTGTGGGGAGCTTGTTGTGGTGTAAAGTGAAGTCTTTTGGTCTACAAGAGGTAACCCATGCTCTACAAAACCTATTTTGCTTACCTATATGAGATTTCTTGGATTCTACTTGTGTTTTGCTATGAAATGTGAGGGTTTATGCATTTATCTTGTGATATTGCATATGTAGAGCTTGTGTTTAGGTTTCCTTTGTGCCATTGCATGGCATTTTCCATGGTTCAACTCATTTTGGTTTATTGGGTGAGATTTGGCATGTTTTGGACTTGAATTTGTGTTTGGAGAAGAAAATCCCTGAAGGGATTTGTTGTGGAACAGGAATGTTCCCGCGGGCGGAACAGCGGGGGGACACCACCCGCCGGCCTACCCGCGGGTACACGGCCCTGTGGGAATATGTTCCCGCGGGCGGAACCACGGGTGGGGCGCTACTCGTGGGTCCACCCGCGGGTACACGGTGGTGTGGAGATGGGATTTGTTCCCCGTGATCCGTTTGACTCGGTATTTGGTCTTTTGACTTCCCGTTGTTCTTTTGTGGAACTATTTGAGCGTCTTCTTGATGTTTCATATGTCTAGAACTATATGGTAGGTATCCATGTAGGACTTTGGTGTCTTGAACCGTGCTAAGTGTTCAACATTGTGTTTCGTTGGACCGAGAGGTGTCTTGTGTGTTCCTCGGAACTATCTTTAGTTTATCCGTTGTTAAGCATGCTAGTTTATTGTCTTAATGCTAGCGTGTGTGTGGTTTGTACCTTTCTATTGGTTGATGATAACTTGTGTTATGCGTCGTTGTTGTCGTTGGGCTGTGACCCGTTCCTTGATTGAGTTTGTTTCATACCTTCGTTGTGATCCGTTGATTGACTCGTGTGAGTTGTGGTGCGTGTGTGGCTTTACCAGGATTGCACGATTAGTGGTATGGGACACTAGTCACCAAGGTATTGCAGCGGTCCTCGTGGTGGTCGTGATATGATTACGGAGATGTGGCCTTCGTGTAAGGTTCACATGATTGGGTGATAACATGTGTTATCCGGGCATGTGTTGCCGTGTACGGTACCTTGTGTACTATGAATTGGTGGTCTTGTTGGTGGTTTGTTGGTGGGGGACGACGGTCCCAGGAGGGAAAAGGTTGGACTAAGAAGTACAGGGGTCCTGGAGGTAATGGTTGGCATGAAGGTACAAGGTCGGGGGTAGCCATAAGGTTGGAACAGGGCATAAGGAATGCATAACAACTCGTGATGGGTGATGTCACGAGGGCTCGTGTAGCCGTGGTTGTGAATTCTCTTTCTTGTGACGTGTGTAGTCACAAGGGCATGTGTTGCCATCGGTCTTGTCTTATTCCTTTGTATTGTGGTTAACCTTTGTGGTTTGGGATGTGTTCCCATGTTATCTTTGAGAGTGATGAGTCTTGTGTTGACTGTTGATCTTGGCTTTTGACTTATATATATATGTATTCCGTTTCGAAAATGATTTTTGTATATACCATATCTATGTATGATACTTAACGGTATTGGTGGGTTACCAGCATTATCATTGACCGGGCGTCGTCTCAATGTTTATCTTTGTATCTTTCAGTTGATGTTTAGACGAGCGCGATGTCTAGTGCCTGGTAGCTTAGCACCTTTATCCCTGTTTTGTGGCCTGTGCGCCAATGTAGTTGTAGACTGATGTTTTTGGGATAGATGTTTACACTTGCAGATTGTTTGCCGTAGCATTTACCGTGTTTGGTAGACGTGGCGTGACACCCCGCTGGATTTCTTTTATCCAGTTCTCGTTTTATCTTCCGCTGTGCGAGTTTTGTTGTCTAATCTGCATGTGTTAAGGCTTTTTATATAGCATGTTTGGGGGGGGGGGGGTGGGGTGTTACATCATCATTCATGCGGCCTCTTTGAGCGTCCGATTTCTTCTTTCGGCAACACCGTTTTGTTGCGGTGTTCTTGCGGCTGTTAATTGATGAGAAATTCCATGTGAATTGCAAAAAGCTTGTATAACTCCATTCACGAACTCGGTTCCACGATCTGTTCGTATTTTTTATATTTGCAATTCTTTCTCATTTTGTAGCTGCTTCAACAGCTTCGGTAGAACTCGCTCAACTTCATTTTTCTTCTTGAGAAACACGGTCCAAGTGTACCTGGAAAAATCATCAACAACGAGTGTATATTTCTTACCACTTACACTTATTGGATCAACCGGTCCAAATAAGTCCATGTGTAGTAAGCTTAGCGGTCTTGACGTTGACTCGTGTGTCTTTGATTTGAATGATGATTTGATTTGCTTCCCGCGTTGGCATGCATCACACACTTGGTCCTTCTTGAAGATAATATCTGGCAAGCCTTCAACTAGATTCTTTTTTGCAAGTTGATTGATAGTCTCGAAGTTTAAGTGGTTGATCTTTCTGTGCCATTCCCAATTAGCTTCATTAGAATTTCTGGCCATTAAGCATACTGAATCTTTGCTTGTACTCCAATCAACAACATACATGTTCTTTCGTCTTTTTCCAGAGAGAACAACTTCATTTGTGAGCTCATTTTTTATTAGGCAATTATCTTTAGAAAATTATACAAGATAGCCTTTATCACAAAATTGACTAGTGCTCAACAAATTGAATTTTAATCTTTCAACGAAAGAAACATCTTCAATCTTCAATCCATTTTTCTTGATCGTGCCAACTCCTTTTGTAATTCGATAATTTTGATTTCCACCGAATATAAGTTTTGGTCCATCGATTTCTTTGAAATTCACAAGATATGATTTATTTCTAGTCATGTGGCTTGAGCAACCACTATCGATGTACCAAACATCCTGCAAAAAAGATTAATTAACTTTAGGTACCCATGATTGCTTGGTTCCTTTACTGTTAGTGATTTTTGGTAACCAAACCCACCTTGATCCTATTGAATTAAGATAAGGCTGTTTGTAACCGTTAGAAATACGATAATCATAACTCACTTTTGAAAACTTTTTTTGCGCCGGATTTTGAAAAACAATTTTATATTTTGGCACCTAGGAAGAGGATTGTTGCTTTGGTCTATAAAAAGCATTACATCTATTACACAACCAATCCTTTTGAGTGGGATGAAATCTCCCAACTTTATTTCTAGAAAACTTCCCTCTTTTCCATGAAATCTTTTTGCACTTGACTCTTTGGCATATCTTTGCTTGAAGAATTTTTGTTGCTTTGCCATGTAATTGAATTGTTTCGGCCTTTCAACATTCAACTTTGTTTTTGTTTGATAGCCAAGTCCTTGTCTCATCGTGCTATTCTGACCTTTAACAAATTTTACCACTTGAACTTTATTATTTAAAGTAGTAGTAGAATTAGTCAGATTTTGAGGGGTTTGAGAACATGTGGAGTCATAACCGATTTCGGTTCTATCTCCTGATGGCTTTTGCATGCTCACCATCTTATCCACTATTTTGGACGAGTTAGTGAACGTAGTAATGGTTGCCCGAAGATTATGTTCTCGAACCTCTCTTGCTTTACACTCTTTTTGAAGATGAATATTTTCACTCTTCAACTTACTCACTTCAAGTAAAGCATCTTTCAATTTTTTATTCATTTCTTCTTTTTGAAGAATTAGAATATTATTGCGCTCCTTGAGTTGAGGATTAGTGAGCATAATCTCTTGACAATCTCGCATTATAATGTCAATAGATTCACGAGAAAAAGAAGAATTAACAGAATTGAAAGAATTAGATGTTACCTCTTCTTCCTCTACTTCAAGAGCCATAAAACAATCTTCACTTGTACTCAACTCAATTAGCTTGCATATTAGCGTCCTATCATCACCCGAACATGAGCTGTCATCGCTTGATGATAATTCCTCCGAATCATCATTTTCATTCGGTTCGTTGCTAACGAGAGCTTTTCTTTTATCGCGCTTGAACCTTTTGCTTTCGGATTTGTTCGGTGTAGATTCAACATTCTTGCCTTGATATTTGCTAACGATCGGATATGGACAATTTATTTTAAAATGTGCGGGTTTACGGCAATTGTAACACAAATTGTTGTTTTCTTCGACTTTTTCTTCTTGTGGCGTGCGAGAGACAAATTTTCCACGAGTAGAATTTTTGTTGTCTCCTTTTCTCATAAACCTTTTGAATCTTTTAACAAAAAGAGCAAATTGTTCGTCAGTCATAAAATCAACATTATTTTCTACTGATCTGGAGGTTGACGGTTGTTCGGCCATTAGAGCAGGATTTCGAGCTTCATGAACATCATCATCTTTGGCCTTCATTTTGAACTCATATGCTTTTAGATCACTAAATAATTTGTCTATTGACAACATTCTTAGATCTCTGTGATTGCGCATAGACGTAACCTTCATATTCCATGCGGATGGTAAGCTTCGTAGGATTTTGAGATTAATTTCTTTTTGGCTAATATTTTTGCCAAGATCACTAATCTCTCCAAGAACTTTAATCATTCAAGCTTCCATGTTTGCAGCACTTTCATTTGAGAGCATTTTGAAATCTTCAAACTTCTTCATGGCGATTGTGAGCTTATTGTCTTTCTCTTGTTCATCTCCTTCGCCAATCTTGATGAGAGTTTCCCATATTTCTTTAGCAGTAGCACACTTTCGGATATTCGGAAATATTGTATCATCCACGGCTTTGAATAGAATATCCTTGGCAATATTGTCAAGATTATTCCGGGTTCTATCATCCGATGTCCATTCCGTTTAGGCTTTTGTACGTACTGTGTAGCATTCGGGGATAGGACAAACGCCGTATTAACTTTTAATATTTCGATAGGGCCAGTGGAAATAACTTCCCATATTTCATCGTGTAAAGCCGATAAGTGTACCTGCATACGAACTTTCCAATCATCAAGTTTATCAAGTGAGAATAATAAATTTTGAGCTAAATCTTTCTTCATCATCATCACGAGAGATATGAAAGATTAATCCAATCACACACTTTGTAGAATGGATCAGCCTAGCAGTCAAAAACGGTTGACCCAATTAGGCAACGTGTTTTAATACCAAAGGTTGGTATTTGTCGAAAGACAAGCTGACTCAAATAGGCTACAGGCTCTGATACCAATTGTTGGTCCCAAAAGAGGTAAGGTGAAAGTCTAGAGGGGGGGGGGGGGGGGGGGGGAGGTGAATAGACTTTCAAACTTTTTCGCACAGCACAACAATTGCTAAGCCAGAGATAAACCAAAACTCTTAACTAAATTGTTAGAGTATGGTGCACAACGGAATTAAATAAATATAAAGTGTGTGTGAGATTGTGAGCAGTATATCTCGTGAGAAGCAGATAAAGAGCAGTAAGTAAAGAAACCAGTAAAGAATACAACACAATTATAGTGGTTCGGAGGTGGTGTAATGCTCCTACTCCACTTCTTGCTCTTATCTCCAAGGGCAATTCACTATATCCACCACTTCTTGGTTCCAAGATACAATGAATTCCGTCATCTAGTGCTTTAATCACCAAACCCGCACTAATCATGCCCAGTGACACTACACTACTGCTTCGGGTTTCACGTCGCCGCGCTACTATCCCAGGATTTCACGACTCCGCGTTACTTTTCCCCCGTCTGCATCACTCCAATAGAAACGTATCGCGTGATCTAGTGCATTGATCACAAAGCCCGCACTAATCACGCCCAGTGCCTCCGACACTGCTGCTTCGGATCTCACAGCTCCGTGTGACAATCCATGATTTCACAGCTCCGTGCTACTTTCCTCCTTTCTCTTGTTTTGCTCCAAAACAAGTTTTGTCTTGCTTCCAACTTCGAGACTCTGTAGTTGATCTTCAATGATGAGCAGGTCTCTTTGATGAAGATGTAACACTCTTTGAAAGATTTCTCTTGAACGCTCTGAGTGTTTTTCTCTTTTGAATGTATCAAGTAAAGCACTTGATTTTTATGCTCTGTTTTGCTCTGCTTTTTGAAATCTCAAAATATTTCTCTTTAAGCACTCTGAGTTCTTTTCTTTTTCTCACACTTCTCACTTGAAGATTTCTTTTGGTTTGCTCTGTACCAAATGAGATTTTTGCTCAAAGTATTTTAGCTCTTTGCTGTTGAGTTCGTGTTCTTGCTCTTGTTACTCTTATGTTCCCCGCATCTTCAAGTCTTCATATCTTCATCATTTTATAGCAGGTAATGAAGATCTGCTCGTTGGAAAGAGACGATCTCATTTTTTAATTCTGTATCTTTTTGTCAGAGATCATATCTTATCTTCTAGCAAAGTGTCAGAAGAGATAAGCTAGCCGTTGGTAGAGCTTCAACTTCATGCAAATGAGTTCCCAAACTTCATATGATATTCCTCTGGTGTTCTCACGTTTAGTGGAAATATCGGGGTCTCAGTTTTGTGTAGAATGGCTTCTCTGATCAGCTATGAAGTGGTCTTTGAGATTTAAATACTTCAAAAATATTCTTCAATTTAATCTCATACTAGTTAGACTAGTATTTTTCCTTGTGAGAATATTTTCACTGTAAGTTTTTCTTCATCTTCTTCATTCTCACGTCTGGGTGTTCTCAGACTTCAAACTGGCTTTGAACTTCTTCACAATTCGAATTTCTCCTTTGTAATTGACACCCAATTTCAATTGACTTGTAATTGGCACCCAATTTGAATTTCTCCATTGTAATTGGCTCCCAATTTACTTTGACTTGCAATTGGCTCCCAATCTTAATTTCTCCATTGTAATTGGCTCCCAATTTACTTTGACTTGCAATTGGCTCCCAATCTTAATTTCTCCATTGTAATTGGCTCCCTATTGACTTTGACTTGCAATTGGCTCCCAATCTGAATTTCTCCATTGTACTTCTCCTGGTGCTTCAATTACTTGCAATTGGCTCCCAAACATCTCCTGGTGCTTCAATTACTTTCCAATTTGAATTATATTGACCTTGACGGCCTTTTCAATTGCTTCTCAATGTCTTCTTTTAATTGGTCCCCAGTTTGAAATTGCATCACATACTACAACTTGAATTGGCTCCCAATTTCAATTTTACATTGGCTCCCAACTTGAATTGATTCTCAAGTGAAACTAGCTCCAACTCCCAATTTCAATTGCTATGAAATCGGCCCCAATTTGAAATTGCATCTCATACTACAACTTGAATTGGCTCCCAATTTCAATTTTACATTGGCTCCCAACTTGAATTGATTCTCAAGTGAAACTAGCTCCCAACTCCCAATTTCAATTGCTATGAAATCGGCTCCGAAGTGCTCCCAAGTCCAATTGCCAATTTCCACTTGTAATCGACGGCGCTTCCCAATTTCCACTTGTAATCGACGCTGCTTCCCAATTTCCACTTGTAATCGACGCCCAAAGCCAAACTAGCGCCCAACTCCATCAGATTAAATTAAATTTGGCTTCTCAAATTTTACCTTGTAAAATTGTTGATGGTGAGATTAAAACTTGAGCCATTTTCCATAATATATCAGGCATCTTCCAACTCGTCCATACAGTTCATTTGTTACATCTCCAATCATCTTTGATGTAGTCCTTTCTTTCCATAGATGTTTGATCTCCAAGTCAAATTCATGCCATCTTCCAATCTTAATTTTCTTCAACGAAAATTATCCTGGGATTCTTTTTGAGTAGCATTGACGTGAATATCATATTATTCAACTTTTTCTTTAATTTGTCATTTTCTCCAAACAAATTCTTGATTTTCGGCTTGATATCTTCTTCTTCTATTTTCATGCATCTTCCTCTGTTTTTCTCTTTTGCAAATTAAATAATTTCCCGATCATGGTCTAAGACTGTACTAGACCTATAAAATAAAATTGGGGGTTCTACAAATACATATTTGGCATATCAAAACTATTACACTTTATTCCTAACATAGTGGATTGGACGCATAGGTGATCGTTCCCCAGATGTAGATACACACTGTATCGAACTGGGGAAACAAACATATGTGTTGATTTACTTCCTGCCTTAGTCTTCTGCTTTACGAAATATCTGCCTATCTATCTAAATGACGGCTTGATTGAGAATCTGAGTTAGTTAGTCACCTATTCAGTTTGCAAGAAAGTAAATAAATAATTCCAGATTAAGAGAATATGCAAAATTACATAACTATTGAGGTATATGATGGATTAATCGCGATCAACGTAATTGCCTTCCTTTATTATATTGAGATGTTTAACATACAACAATTCTTCCTTTGAATAAACTCATATCTTTATTAATCAAAATATCCCTTAAATAAAATTTTAAATCATAAAATAATTATTACTTGTACATTTCACGCAGATATATTTTAGTTAAAGGGATAATTTTTCTAGACGGAGATATAGTATCAAATAATAAAAAAATTTATTTGTAAAAATATTTTATTTTTTAAAATTAAATTTTAATAAATATTATAAAATTTGAATTTGAAAATTATAAGAAGTAAATAAAAAAGAATTTGATTTAATAAATCATGAATAAGTCATATGTTGTTGCATGATTCTTGGATATTCACTAATTTCTTCATCATCCTAAAACAACATAAACCAGGAGTTATAGATCCCTACAATTTGGTTTACCATTCAATTCAATAAAGCCTTTCACTATAAAAACAAACACTACAAACCATTTTAAGAAAGCAGAACTACATATTATACATACAATTAATCAAAGCAAAAACAATAAAAAGAAATAAGAGATCCGAAAATGGCTGCCAACCAAAAGCTTGTTGCAATGCTTTTTATGTTTATGGTTGCTCTCTCTTCCATGGAGCTTGTCCATGTCCATGCTAATGAAGAACCAAAATACAAGGGTATTCAAATAACCACTCCTATGACTCCTATGGAGACCAAGAATGGTGCCAAAGGAGAAAAAGATACTTTGAAAGATCCGATGATTGGGAGTAGTACAGTGGTGTTTGAGAAAGTATAAGACATATATATGTTTTAGAATAAACATGTTATTGTACCAAATAATTTTGTGTGATTTTTGATTCCTTTGTATCCTTGAGAAGAATAAGGATGACATGATGCAGCAGTGGTGTATGTAGCTAGCTAGAGGTCCAGACATTACCTTTGGTCTTTTTTAAATAAAAATAACAAAATTTTTAGAATTAGTTTCATTTTTAATTTTGTCCTAAATTTATAGGTGGCAATTCACATTTAATCTTTTTTTAACATTACCTTTGGTCTTTTTTAATTAGCATCTATCTTTGGTCCTATATAGTTAACTTTACAAGAAGTTATAAACCAGTTGTCGCAGCATATCTGTAGGGGTCCAGACAACTAGAACAAATTCTATATTATGAGACCCATTTTTATATTTTTTAACATCTATCTTTGGTCCTAGCTAGAGGGATATAATTTTTCGTTGGAGGTAGATAGTATCTACATTTACAAATCTAATAATCTACAATACATACAATCTAATAAGAGAATAAAGTTAGGCTCTTAAAGGGAACAAAAAAATGTTGGGCGTAATTACATAATTCACATTATTTTGATTTTAATATTTTTTAGAATAAACTTTAGTAACAGAATATTCCATTAATAATTTATTATTTTTACCTTACTCATTGATTTTTATAAGAAAGATCTTAGATTTTATTCTCATCTATATCAGAGTTGGCATAATTATTAAACATATAGTACGAATATGTTAAACAAAATACAAAATACAATATAAAATTTAACATAAACTTTGGTCAAATAATTAGCCGACTAAATACATAGCATTCAAAGTTAGCATCAAAGATTATAAATAAGAACCTTTGAAAATCATTTTCTGCATTTAAAAATATTTGGATTAAGTTTTATTTCCTTTTATATCGTTTAATTAATCTTCTTTTGATTCAATATTTCAATTATGTTTTTGTATTATTGAAATGAAATCGATGTTGATTTTCACAATTATCTCCGACTTTTAATTTGGACAATTTAGACACTTGACTTTCGAATTCTTTTTAATGTTGGTCCTTCTGTCATATGAAGGTTAAGTGGAAATTTAATTAAGGGGTAAAATAGTCATTTAACATGTTTAGAGTATAATTCTCCCTTTATACGCCAAATTAATCAAAATAGCATTGCTGAAATGAGCAAAGCCGTTGCATCCCTCCTTAGAACTTCTCTTAAAACCTCAACAGCTCTTCTCCTTAGCCCCCGTCCACCATGTCCCAAAGATCTTGGGACACAAACAAAGTCTTCATCATGCTGCTCCAAATCTCATATCAACTCCCATGGAACACCGGAATTCTACTAATTAACAAGAAACTTAAATAAAAAAGTTTAATATTAGTATCTTACATTATTACCACCTGAATTAGATAGATACCAGGTAATGGAAACAATGCCATACATTTCACCAAGCAACAACTTCCATTAAGTAATTCCATCTAACATCACCCATACAGAAAATAACTTCAAACAGACCCTACATAGCTCAATACTAAATTAGTTGAAATTTAGGGTGTGTTTAGATCATGGTGTTAAACAAAAGGAATGGGAATGAACACTGCTGGAGATTATGGAATTTCCGACCAAAAGTGATCTTAATTAAATCAATTCAAAAGTAAAAAGTGGTTGGAAATAGCAACAAAGATTTTTCCGGATACCAAAAGTGGTTAGAACAAGGCTTTCGACTTGATTTAAGATCACTTTCAGGTGGTCGGAAATTCCATAATTTCCAGCAGTGGAAAGTCATACACATTGTTTGGTTAACTACCTTTTCAAATACAGGTATAAGATTTGATTACCCGTATAACTAAAAAACTCATTGTAATTTAATTTTTACTATATCATTATAACAATATCTATTGTAATTACCCATATATTTTGAATTATTTATTATCATCCTCTATTGACAACAATTGTAGCAATTTGTCATTGACAAACTCCGAAAACAATTTGTCGGAACAACGAATGGAAATAAAAAATCAATGACTTCATTGTTGTGTATGAAAAGTAAGTACTCCACTTTATTACTCTTAATAAATTAAATAAATTAGTAGTTACAACCTTATAATGCCTTTATTCAAAAAAATTATTTATTATAAAAAATTTTGAAAAGAGAAATAATTTCATTAGTTATATAATCTTTATTTGTTACAATTTAAAGATTCAGTACCTTCAAATTCATTAATTAATTATATTTACTACAGTGTCCTCTTTTTACACTATCATGTAATTAAATATCAAAGTTATAATACAAAATATGTTATATATATTTTTATCAATTATTTTGTACAAATATAATAAATATTAATATTTTGATCAATACTTTCACATGATAATCTACAACACACATCTCACAACACATGCATGAAACATGTAGAGAAAAAGCTACCATTGTCATATATCAACATGCGCTTGCAAGATACATAGTTCTTAGTACAGCTAAGATACCATTCATATACACAACAAGGCAAATCTAAAACCTCCTACACCATAATTTCATTGCATGACGTTGCCCTCTGTGGAACCACCAGTAACCCAATTGCACATGACACCCATTACCAATAAAAAGGAAGATGAAGACAATAGCAATGCTACTCAAAAGAAAATTAAGAAGACTTAGAGAAATTTAAACCGAACGTAGTATTTATTTAGATTATTGTTTTTGGACTAAGTATTTAGACTAGAGTTATTACAAAATTGTAAACATTAATATAATAACTAGAGTTATTATATACTTTGAATTATTGATTTAAATAAAAAAATCGACATTTAATTACCTATGCATGAATATCTCCTATATAATCATGCATTGATATACTTTGAATTACTTATTTAAAAATAATCATTGTGCATTACCCAAACTAGTATATCAATATGTATAATTTTAAATATTTTTGTTAATTTCGTCATATCTTTGAAGTTTTCTTACAAAACTTATGAGTTTACCCATTTTATAATTTGACATGTCTTGCCACTTGTAATAATAATAATAATAATTATACTAGTAACAATAATAGTAATAATAATAATAATAATAATAATAATAATAATAATAATAATAATAATAATAATAGTAATTATACTAGTAACAATAATAATAATAATAATAATAATAACAACAACAACAACAACAACAACATCAACAACAACAACAACAACAACAACAACAACAATAATAATAATAATAATAATAATAATAATAATAATAATAATAATAATAATAGAGTTAGTTTTATTTTTGGTCCTATATTTATAGGTGACATTCCATTTTAGTACATTTTTAACTTCTTAGAAAATCTTCATTTGCTCTTAGTATTATTGTGACATAACCATTTTTAGTCTTCTGTCAACATAGTCGTTGAAATGTCTTTAAAAACAAAGACACTTTGATCTTTTTTTTAAAAGTTTGTTGACCTGCTATATTTTTTATGTTTATTTATTTTGTAAAAATACATAATTGAAGACCAAAATTCCCTTATATTTATCGATATTTAATTTAAAATGTTTTGATGATAAAGGACGAAAAATAGTCATGCTACAATAATACTAGACCAAAAATGAATATTTTGATAAAAGTGACTTAAAGTGGACTGTCATCTAAAAATCTAGAACAAAAAATGGAATTAACTCATTCTAATAATAGTAATTGTAATAATAATAATAATAATAATAATAATAATAATAATAATAATAATAATAATAATAATAATAATAATAATAATAATAATAATAATAATAGATGCAAGGATTTTCTTTTTGTTTATTAAAGCAAGAACATTTATAACTAATTATATTAAAAAAAAATACCATAATTGATTGATCAAAATTTTGAATTAACTACTACTGCTACTTACATCAGGTGGATCAAATGCTGGCATGGATACGTCAACCTATAAAATGGGTAAAATACAAATTTAACAGGATGGACAAAATATGGGGGCAAATTGACATTTTAATCAAAATTTATTTTTAAATAATATTATATTTCTAAATTCAAACTTAAAATTCCAACAATATTATTTCCTAAACCAGTGAGGTAATTAGATAGACTGCAAGTGAAGGTTTTATTGGGATCAGGTTCACCATAAACTGAGTATAGAGGTATAGAACGGGACAAATTATATCATGCACCGCGGTGCATAATGGATTATCCACCGAGCTTCTAAACGACGTCGTTTTGTTTAATGAAAAAAAACGACACCAGTTTCGCCCCGTTCCGCAAAAAGTAACTCTGTTATTCAATTTCATTTTGTATACACTGCAGTTTCATCTAAATACAACTACAGTTTCAATTTCATATAACAACAGTTGCATTCGATTTATGCACCCAAATATGTGAAAATGTTATTTATTTTAATTTTATATACAACATAGTTTCATTAAAACACAACTACATTATCATTTCGATATAACTATAGTTTCATTGCACAATATACACTCAAATATGTGAAATGTTAATCAATTTCATTTTATATACACTGCAGTTTCATATCAACACAACTACAATTTCATTTCAATTCAATTGTAGTTTCATTTTATAATATAAAAATAATACGGGAGGCAGTGTTAGTTTAAATACACTGTAGTTTCAGTTGGTAATTAATACAGCAAATATGCGCGCTCCGATAATTGTATCGGCGCGCCGTTTCTTTAATTTAAAAACGGCGTCGTTTTAGAACCGTGTGCCACAAAGCTTTGTGGACCGCGGTCCACAATATAATTGCTGACAGAACCGGGGGGGGGGGGGGGGGGGGATGGAAAATAGTAGCTTTACTACCCGGGGTGCTATGCCCAAAATAGAACGTACAAACCAACTGATCAGGAGAAGGTTGGTGAGTTAAGGGATGCCTTTAAAAGGGAGGGAATGGTGTCTATTTATATTGTTGATAGATTCATGGATGGTTGACTAATGGATGACATCTGGTAGCCATCATTCTGGGTCACCCACGTGTTCCCCCCACAACTTTGCTTCCACCGCACTCTCATGCATAAGTGGAGCTTCCTGCCCTTTAATACATAAGATCTTAATTGGTTTGGTGGTTTGTAACTTGTGTTATTATGCTTTAGGTTACGGGTTTGATACCCCTTAGTAATAAGTTTTGTAATATTTTGCTCCAAGCCTCCTTCTTCCCTTAGCCCAATAGACCCCCCCCCCCCCCCCTAGCCCAATAGATTTCCATTATTCTAAATAAACCTCCAAGATCCCATACCCCATTAGAAAGATTCATGCGACGCTTGGACAGTTGGGCCAAGACTTTCCCAATTAAATGGACCCTAGGGTTCCAAATCCTCATCAACAAGATTCATGCGGCAATTAACATTATTTGACTTATTCCTTAATTATGGGTGAAATCAATTTCTATTTTCCTCAATTTTTTATTATTATTATTTTAAAAAAAGTTCTTATAATTTTAATTTTTTTTTGGGAAATTTAATTGAACTTTTAATGTAATAATTTAAATTACAAAGGAAGTAAAATCTCTCTCTCTCTCTCTTTGTATTTTTGTTTGTTAGATACAACAAAAAAGGATAAATACCTAATTTAGACCATTGACTATATTGTTTTATCTATGTTTATCGTAGAATTTGAATATCCCATCCGGAACCTACGCTAAAAGATGATATGCAATTTTGTAATGTTATGTTGGGGTCTTTGGGGTAGCGGAAATGTCATGGTTTGGAAGGGCGTATCGTTTGTCAGTGATTCAATCGTTCATAGGCGAATTGGAAGGAGGTGAGTACTGTGGGTAACAAGAACACGTGAATGCAATACATTTGACCAAATGAAAAGTGCAAGATGCACGAATATTGGCGATGAATACGGACGCTGCTTTTGACGTGGAGAATAATGTTATGGGTCTCGGTTGGATCTTGTGTGATGATGAAGGTCGCTTCTTTGCAGCTAAAGGTCTTCTTTATCTATTGAGAATTAAATTCCATTAAGGGTCCGTTTGGAAAGCAGGAAAATGACTTCTGGAAAATGTTTTCTGGAAAATGAGTCATTTTCCGGAAAATATTTTCCTTTCCAGTGTTTGGTTGCATTATGGAAAACTGTTTTTCTGTGTTTGGTTCATTTTCTGAAAAATGAGTAGAATTGTATAATTAAACATTTTAATTATTTTATTTAGAATATTACAACATGTATAATAATATATAATAATATAATATTAATTTTAAATATAATAAAAAATAGCTAAGTTTTTCAAAAAAAAAACTAATAATATATCAAAAATATTATGGTGGTGGTGGTGGTGTAGTGGTAGTGGTGTTATTCGTTATATAATAATAATAATAATAATAATAATAATAATAATAATAATAATAATAATAATAATAATAATAATAATTGGTGGTGGTATGACGGTGGTGGTGTGGTGGCGGTGGTATGGTGGTGGTGGCAACGGTGGTGGTTGCGGTGGTATGGTGGTGGCAGCGGCGACGGTGGTTGCGATAGTATGCTGGTGGTGGCGGCGACGGCGTTAGTGGTGTTGGTGTGATGGTGGTGGTAGTATGACGGTGGTGGCAGTGGTCGTGTGGTTGCGGTGGTGGTGGTGGTGGCGGCGACGGTGGTTGCGGTGGTATGGTGGTGGTGGCGGCGGCGGTGGTTGCGGTGGTATGGTGGTAGTGGTGGCGGTGTGATGGTGGTGGTGTGGTGGTGGTGGCGGTGGTATGGTGGTGATGGCGGCGGCGGTGGTATGGTGGTAGTGGTGGCGGCGATGGTGGTTGTGGTGGTATGGTGGTGGTGGCGGTGGTAGCGGCGACAGTGGTTGTAGTGGTATGGTGGTGGTGGTGGTGGTTGCGGTGATATGGTGGCGGTGGTTGCGGTGGTATGGTGGTGATGGCGGTGGCGGTGGTATGGTGGTAGTGGTGGCGGCGACGGTGGTATGGTGGTGGTGGTGGCGACGGCGGTGGTGTGAAGGTGGTGGTGTGGTGGTGGTGTGGTGGCGGTGGTATGTGGTGGTGGTGGCGGCGGCGATGGTGGCGGCGGTGTGGTGGTGGTGGTAGTGGTTGCGGTGTTGGTGGTGGTTGTGGTGGTGGTGTGATGGTGGCGGGGGTATAGTGGTGGTGATGGTGGTATGGTGTTGATGATGTTGGTGGTGGTGTGATGTTGGTGTAAAAGTTGGAAAATGACTTCCCCCCAAAAAAAGGGGAAGTCATTTTCCTCCAAAACAAGCCTATTTTCCAAAGTCAATGGAAAATGATTTCCGTTGACTTGATTTTCCAGGCACATCCAAACACTGGAAACTTGGAAATTGATTTCCAGAACTCATTTTCCAGGTTTCCAAACACACCCTAATTAATTAGGAAGGGTCCACCATAGACCATGGACCCCTATCCCTAAACCAATCCCTTAGTCCTATAAGAAATAGAATTAGCAAACACATACCATTTGGACTCTTAGATATATAAATAGGGACATAGGAGGCAACTAGAAGTCACACCACAATAGATATCACCACACAAGAATTCCCAAGAATTCCCCTATCACCAACGTAGGAGAAATCAAGAAGAGGAGATCTTAGAGAAAGAACCTTAAGAGCGAAGGAATCTAATTAGGTCTAAGAGGTAACCCATGTCTCAACAAAACCTATTTTCCTAGCCATAAACTTCGTCTTTGGCTCCATCTCTATGCTTATGTCTTGATAAAACTTTTATGACGATATGATGTGATCTTGATGTTGATGAGATGATCTTATGTGTTGATCTTGATAATCTTGATGATTATAAGAGGATCTTGATAACTGTGTGTTGTTCTTGATAAATCTTGATGTTCTTGGTTTTAAAGATAAAACTATGATTTTGATGATTTGAATATGATTAGAGCCCTAGGTTAAATTGGGATTTTCGTATTGTGATATTCTTGATATATTTGGGTGGGATTTGACTATGTGGTGTCGTCGTTTATGTTTAAAAGTGTCTAAACATGGTTTCGGGTTCCACGAAAGATCCCAGGACCAATATATTGAAAAAGAGTCAGTGGGAGGTAGGTGAAGGTAGGGGAACCCGTCACCTACCCGCTACCCCTAAGCCGGGCACCCGCTGCCCAGCGATTCGCCGCCACCCGCTGGAATTTCCCAATTTCAGGATGGTGGTTTCCGCGTTTGATGTTTCCCCGACCCTCGTTGTGTCCCAACGGACTCCGTTTATCGTGCCTGAGTCTACTTTGACGTTTCGGGTACCGTTCATAGGATAAAAGAGTCTTGTGTATTGCATGCTAGTTGAATTGGTACCCCGTTAGCCTTGGTGAAAGAAGTATGAACCCCTTAGGATGATTCCTAGTATGTGGATGACCACGCATAGGTGTCTTTATACGTTTTCTCCCCTTTCCCAATGTGTTAATGTGGGTTGATGTGCTTGCTATGTGTTATGTGTGCATGATACCCAAATTTGGTTGCGATCAAATTGGCTATACATGAGCTGTGGTTAATAATCTAGTTGCGATCAGAAATACACTTTCGTGCTGCGATCCACCGTTTGGTTGCGATCAAACGTTTTACATGAGCTGCGGTTTATAAGCTAACTGCGGTAAAAAACACACTCTTGGGCTGCGGACCACCGTTTGGCTGCGGTCAAACGTTATGATGAGCTGCGGTTCATCGGTTGGCTGCGGTCAACCCCTTCGTGCTGCGGTACGAGGCAGGGTGCTGCGGGGCCGTGTTAGCGCTATATGCGCTGACCCTCATGTATTGGCGCCACAGGACCAATCGCATGCCCATACATGAGGGTCAGCGCATATAGCTCTGATACGGCCCCGCAACACCCTGCCCCATCTCACATTACGGAGGAGTCGATCGCAACCGACTGATGAACCGCAGTTCTATATAATATTTATATACCTGATCGGTCTTTACCAGCCTGGTTAACAGTTGGGATGGTTCTCAACCCATTCAACTGCCCGTATAGTGGACCTTTGTCCTATATAATATTTATATACCTGACCGGTCTTTACCAGCCTGGTTAACAGCCGGCATGGTTCTCAGCCCATCCGACTGCCCGTATAGCCCGATTGGTCTCAACCAAATCGGGGTAACATGCACACATAACACATAGCAAGCACATGCATCCCATATTAACACATTGGGGAGGGGGAAAACGTATAACGAAACCTATGCGTGGTCATCCACAACTAGGAATACTCCTAAGGGGTTCATACTTCTTATACCTAGGTCAACGCGATACCAATTCAACTAGCATGCAATATATAAGACTCATACAACCTACGAACGGTACCCGAAATATCAGACTAGACATAGGCACGATAGACGGAGTCCGTTGGGACACCACGGGGGTCGGGGAAACATCAAACGGGGAAGCCGGGGTCCCGAAGTGTGGGATTTTCCAGCGGGTAGCCGGTGGGTGGGGGTTTACCCGCCGGCTGCCCGCCAGTATTTACTATTCCGGGCAGCGGGTGCCCGGCGGGCAGCTGCCCGCCCGCCGGCTGCCCGTTGCCGGAGCTCCTCTTTTTGGCCGCGGGTAGGAGGCGGGTCCCCTACCCCCACCTACCCCCCACTGACTCATTAACACAATAAACGCCCCGGGAACCTTTGTGGAACCCGAAACCATGCTCAGACACTTTCAAACACAATTGATAACACACGTAGACAATTAATGGATCAAAATCAAGAAACAAACGGCACATAACCTATCATGCTTTTCTAAACATAATAAACACCCAATCATGCGAAATCCCACCCAATATACCAAGAATAATACCATACGAATTCCACGATATAACCTAGGGTTCTAATTACAATTCATCTCCCAAAATCAAGATTCGGTAGGAATATCATACAACTATCAAGAACCTCATATAATTATTAAGAACATCAAGAACACCAGGTAATTATCAAGAACGTCATATAATCATCAAGAACGCCATAATTATCAAGAACCCATCATCGTCAAGATCATCAAGAATATCAATGGAATCATTACACCAATTATCAATATAACGACTCATCAACATACATAATATGGGGGATCCTAAGGGGGAATCATAACTATGAAAATAGGTTTTGTTGAGACGTGGGTTACCTCTTAGCCTTAATTAATTCCTTGGCTATGAAGGGTCTTTCTTTAAGCTTCCTTGCTTTCTTGATTTCTTCTAAGGGGATTCTTGGAGCTCTTTGGGGTGGTGGGGCGTTTATTGTGGTGGGGGTCCTAGGTGCCTCTTAAGTCCACTATTTATATATTTAGGAGTCCTAGTTAGGAACTAATATTATAGGCTTGCTAATTCTATTTCTTTTGGGACTAAGGATTGTGTTCAGGGATAAGGGCCCGTGGACTATGGTGGGCCTTCCCTAATTAATTATTGTGATTTAATTCTTCCTTTTGGGTAATTGATTAATTGATTTAATTGATTTTAGGGATCGTAACACGGGGTGTTACAGCCACACCTGAGCTGGAGAACTCAGGTGCACAGGCTAACTAGCTAATATCCTTAATAAAGAGAATGCATAACATGGCACGCAGGCCAAAAAGGAAACTATCTACTTCTACGCTCCGAGGTTCTAGCGCGCTCCCGTGCCTACTCTTCTGTGCCTGAAAGCCAAATATATCTGTTCAGCGAGAGATGCTGGTAACCCACTCCAACGCGTTGAAATACAATACATATAGATATATACATAGATATACGAAAAGTCATTTCGAAGCATGAAGATATATCCTAAGAGACTCTAGCTTTCGAATTAGGGAACCGACTTGACAAATAGGGGTACACACTGTAACACCCCGAAATTTCAAGACATTTAAAACTTATAAAATAAAGGCGAAATCTCATTAAATCCCAAAACGTAATACGAGAGTACGGGGTGCTATGCCACACCTGAGCTAGAGAACTCAGGTGCATAGGCTAACTAACTAATATCCTTGATAATGTAAATGCATAAGCATGGCACGCAGGCCGAAAGGGAAACTATCTACTTCTACGCTCCAATTTCTAGCGCGCTCCAGTGACTTATTCAGCGAGAGATGCTGGTAACCCACTCCAACGCGTTGAAATACAATACATATAGAGATATATATAGATATACGAAAACCATTTTGAGCATGAAGATATATCCTACGAACTCTAGCTTTCAAAACCGGGAGTGACTCGACAGATAAGGCTAGACACAAGCAACAGTCATAACAAGTGTATACAATCCACAACAGGCAAGACAGATAAAGCTGAGCACAATTAATAATCATAACCCAACATAAACAATCCCCAGCATAAATCCCATAGTCACATCCCCCAAGATACTCATAATCACAACTCATCCATATCTCATCACATAGCACACTTTGTTGGCGCCACAGGACCAATCGCATGCCCATACATGAGGGTCAGCGCATATAGCTCTGACACGGCCTCGCAGCACCCTGCCCCATATCGCAACACGGAGGGGTCGATCGCAACCGACTGATGAACCGCAGCTCATCATAGTTTGATCGCAACCAAATAGTGGACCGCAGCCCAAGAGTATGTCATCTGACCACAGCTAGGAAAGTATGAACCGCAGCTCATGTAGAAACGTTTGATCGCAACCAAATGGTGGATCACAGCCCAAGAGTGTAAATCTGACCGCAGCCAGCTTCTGAACCGCAGCTCAGGAATAACCAATCCGATCGCAACCGGATTGGGGTATCATGCACACATAACACATAGCAAGCACATGCAACCCACATTATCACATTGGGAAGGGGGAGAAAACGTATAACAAAACCTATGCGTGATCCTTCACATACTAAGAATGGTCCTAAGGGGTTCATACTTCTTCCACCTAGGTCAACGGGATACCAATTCAACTAGCATGCAATATACAAGACTCATAAACCTACGAATGGTACCCGAAACATCAAACTAGACACGGCACGATGAACGGAGTCCGTTGGGACACCACGGGGATCTGGGAAACATCAAACGGGGAAGCCGGGGTCCCGAATGGGGGAGATTTCCAGCGGGTAGCCGGTGGGTGGGGGCCACCCGCCGGTAGCACTGTTCCGGGCAGCGGGTCGCCGGCGGGCAGCTGCCCGCCCGTCGGCTGCCCGCTGCCGGAGACGTCTCTTCTGGCCCCGGGTAGGGGGCGGGTTCCCTACCCCCACCTACCCCCCACTGACTCTTTACACACAAAACGGCTAGGGAACCATTGTGGAACCCAAAACCATGCTTAGACACTTTACAACGCAATTAACGATCAACACGTAGACAATTAACGGATCAAATACGAGAAACGTATGACACATAACCTATCATGCTTTTCTAAACATAATCGACACCCAAACATGCGATTTTCCCACCCGATACACCAAGAATAATATTATACGATACAACCTAGGGTTCTAATCACTTTTATAGCAACAAGAATACGATTCGTCTTCTAATTACAAGATTCGGTACATATAACACATAAGCATCAAGAACGCCATACAATTATCAAGAACGACATACAATCATCAAGAACTCCACATAATTATCAAGAACACCATAATTATCAAGAATCTCCCAATATCAAGACTATCAAGATCCCCCATGGGATCATCACATCAATCATCAATAATAATCATCACAAATCATTAATACACACTACTATGGGGAAACCCTAAGGGGGAAATCATAGCTATGAAAATAGGTTTTGTTGAGACATGGGTTACCTCTTAGCCTTAATTAATTCCTTGGCTATGAAGGATCTTTCTTTAAGCTTTCTTGCTTTCTTGATTTCTTCTATGGGGATTCTTGGAGCTCTTTTGGGGTGGTGGGGCGTTATTCTTGTGGTGGGAATTCTAGGTGCCTCCTAAGTTTCCTATTTATATACCTAGGGGTCTTATTTTGGGGTCTAATCCTTTTGGGATTAGGGGTTGGGTTTAGAGATGAGGGCCCACGGACTATGGTGGGCCTTTTCCCTAATTAATCATTATAATTTATCTTTTCTCTTGGGCCATTGATTAATTAATTAATTGGTTTTGGGGGGTCGTAAACCCCTTCGTGCTGTGGTACGAGTGTAACACCCCGTGTTACGATCCCTAAAACCAATTAATCATTTAACAAATTACCCAAAAGAAGGAATTAAATCACAATAATTAATTAGGAAAGGCCCACCATAGTCCATGGGCCCTTATCCCTAAACCCAACCCTTAGTACCAAAAGGAATAGAATTAGCAAGCCTATAATATTAGTTCCTAACCAGGACTCCTAAATATATAAATAGGGGACTTAAGAGGCACCTAGAACCCCCCCCCCCCCCCCCCCCACCACAATAAACGAATCACCATCCCAAAGAGCTCCAAGAATTCCCTTAGAAGAAATCAAGAAAGCAAGAAAGTTTAAAGAAAGACCCTTCATAGCCAAGGAATTAATTAAGGCTAAGAGGTAATCCGTGTCTCAACAAAACCTATTTTCATAGCTATGATTCCCCTCTTAGGATTTCCCCATTTATTGTGTATTGGTGATTGTGATATTATTATTAATGATTGGTGGGATGATTCCATGGGTGATCTTGATGATGAGAGGTTCTTGATAATTATGGTGTTTTTGATAATTATATGACGTTCTTGATGATTATATGATGTTCTTGATAATTGTAAGATGTTCTTGATGTTTATGTGATATTCTTACCGAATCTTGATATTAGAAGATGAATTGTGTCCTTGTTGATTTAAAAGTGATTAGAACCCTAGGTTGTATCGTATGATATCATTCTTGGTATATGGGGTGGGAATCCGCATGATTGGGTGTTGATTATGTTTAGAAAAGCATGATAGGTTATGTGCCGTATGTTTCTTGATTTTGATCCGTTAATTGTCTACGTGTGTTATCAATTGCGTTTGAAAGTGTCTAAGCATGGTTTCGGGTTCCACAAAGGTTCCCGGGGCGTTTTTGTGATGTAAGAGTTAGTGGGGGGTAGGTGGGAGTAGGGGACCCGCCACCTACCCGCGGCCTTCTTGGGCAACGCCGGCAGCCGTCAGCCGGCGGGCGGGCAGCTGCCCGCCGGGCACCCGTTGCCCGGATTTGCTACTGCCGGTGGGTGATCCCTCACCCACCGGCTACCCGCTGGTTTGAACCCCACCTTGGGATTTTGGCTTCCCCGTTTGACATTCCCCCGACCCCCGTGGTGTCCCAACGGACTCTGTCTATCGTGGCTATGTCTAGTTTGATATTTCGGGTACCGTTCGTAGGTTGTATGAGTCTTATATATTGCATGCTAGTTGAATCGGTATCCCGTTGACCTAGGTAAAAGGAGTATGAACCCCTTAGGATTATTCTTAGTATGTGAAGGATCACGCAT
Source organism: Ipomoea nil (assembly GCF_001879475.1). Lineage (NCBI taxonomy): Eukaryota > Viridiplantae > Streptophyta > Magnoliopsida > Solanales > Convolvulaceae > Ipomoea > Ipomoea nil. The sequence goes on along the minus strand of NW_017619391.1, from coordinate 24,270 downwards.
AGGTTTTGTTATACGTTTTCTCCCCCTTCCCAATGTGATATTGTGGGTTGCATGTGCTTGCTATGTGTTATGTGTGCATGATACCCCAATCCGGTTGCGATCGGATTGGTTATTCCTGAGCTGCGGTTCAGAAGCTGGCTGCGGTCAGATTTACACTCTTGGGCTGCGGTCCACCGTTTGGTTGCGATCAAACGTTTCTACATGAGCTGCGGTTCATTTTCCTGGCTGTGGTCAGATGACATACTCTTGGGCTGCGGTCCACTGTTTTCTTGCGATCAAACTATGATGAGCTGCGGTTCATCGGTCGGTTGCGATTGACCCCTCCGTGTTGCGATACGGGGCAGGGTGCTGCGGGGCCGTGTTAGAGCTATATGCGCTGACCCTCATGTATGGGCATGCGATTGGTCCTGTGGCGCCAACAAAGTGTGCTAGGTGATGAAATACAGATGAGTTGTTGTTATGAGTATCTTGGGGATGTGTCTAGGGGATTTACACTGGGAATCGCATGTGTTGGGTTATGATCATTAATTATGCTTATCTTTACCTGTTTTGCCTGTTTGTAACTATATATGTTGGTATAACTGCTGTCTGTGCTTAGCCCTGTCTGTTGAGTCTATCCCTGTTATAAAAGCTAGAGTTCGTAGGATATATCTTCATGTTCAAAATGGTTTTCGTATATCTATATATACCTATAAGTATTGTATTTCAACGCGTTGGAGTGGGTTACCAGCATCTCTCGCTGAACAGATATATTTGGCTTTCAGGCACAGACGAGTAGATCACTGGAGCGCGCTAGAAGCTTGGGGCATAGCTTAGATAGTTTTCCCTTTCGGCCTGCGTGCCATGATTTAGCATTGATACTGGTTGAGGTTTTAGAATTTAGCCTGTGCACCCGAGTTCTCTAGCTCGGGTGTGGCATAGCACCCTGTACTCTTTGTATCGTATTTTGGGATTTAATGAGATTCTATCTTTATTATATAAGTTTTAAAAGTCTTGAAAATCTGGGGTGTTACAATTGGTATCAGAGCCTAAGTTTGACCCTAGGATAAGACTCTTAAAACCAGACTTTAGGACATTAGGCTTGAACTCTAGGTATTTAGGAACATAGGACGCAGGAATTCTAGGACGCGTGGTGAGATTGTGAAACCTACACATAAACCCCCTCACTTCATTCCTTCCTTGTCTAAAGAAAACCTTCCTCCGCTTATCCCGTCAAAAAAAGACGCCAAGCTCTAATTTGATGTTCTTATAAACATTGACTCAGAAAGACGACAGCATGGCACCCAACAGAAGACAATCAAGGACTCCGGAAACCACCACACACGACCCCCTGACCCAAACACTACAACAACTAACGCATGTCGCCCAGGCACTAAGCGACGTAGCTCTTCGCAACAACAGGCCCCCGCCTCCTCCATCGAACACGAACTCAGATGTTGCCCGAAAAGTTTCAAATCATCGACCACCCACGTTCTCAGGAGAAGAGGACCCCGTGATCCTGGAGGAATGGATCTGGACCCTCGACAAAATCCTCGGGTTAGTGGCATGCCCCGAAGAACGTCGCGTAGAGATAGCCTCGTTCTACTTCGGACACGAAGCCGATCTTTGGTGGATCCACGAGGGTCCCGCTTACCAACAAGAACCAGGGTTCAATTGGGAAAACCTCAAAACACGACTACGAGAACGATTCTACCCAACACACGTAAAGGCATCCATGTACGAAGAATTCCTCCATTAAAACAAGGAACAGCCACCGTCATGGAATACCAGAAGCGATTCCTTGAACTAGCGCGCTTCGCGCTAGAGCTAGTCCCCACCGAAGTAACAAAAATAGAGAGATTCGTCTCGGGCGTCAACTTCGAAGCCCGGAAAGCACTAGTGGTAAGCAGACCTCGGACACTCAACGAGGCTTACTCCAGTGCCGCCAATCTCTATCGGATCCAACTACTCCAGCGCGGGGTTCAGGAGCAGATACGAAAAAGGAACACCAGAGGGGGAGCACCACCGGTAAAAAGAACAAGGAACGACACCAAGCAAGCAACCTGACCAACCAAAGACCGTCCCTAGGGAACAATGAAGCAAACCCAAGGAGCCTCCCTTGCCCAAAATGCAACAAAAGCCATAGAGGGAAAGATTGCATGGGCAATCCTTGCGATGCTTCAACTGCGGAGAAGAAGGGCACAAAGCCTTCCAGTGCGTCCAACCCCAAAGGCCACGCCCCACCACCACAGGTCAACACGGAGGCACCGCCCACCAAGGGAACTACGGCGCTCCCGGGAAAATATTCGTCATGAGCCGCACTCAAGCCGACCTCGGGAACGGGAGCAACCTCGAGGAGGGGAACCTAACCCCAGAAGACGAGGACCACGCAAACCCCGCAGGAAAAAATCAAGAAGAGTAATTCTGTCTAGGATGAACCGGCAATTCCTTGTAATCACCTTCATAGTAAACTACTTATTTAGCGATTACTTCGGAATTTTAAAAGTAAAAGATTCAATTCAAAATTCGATCCTGCTTACAAAGACGAAACAACAAACTATGTAACAAGCCAAGCCTCCTATCACTAAAAGACAAAAGAGGAAAAAAGACAGGGACCACACCATCAAGAAAAGCCTAGTGTTACCAATAGGAATTGAACCCTGGACCTCCCATATACAAGATTAAGGTCTTGACCACTAGGCTAGGAGTGTTTCTTGAAACCTTAAGGGAACACTTTCTTCTTAAAACCCTACAAGTCCCTAAACCCACAAAAATCCCCAAATCAAAAACCCTTCTTCTTATTCTTCTTCCACACCCTCTCTCTCTCCCTCCCCTCTTCCTTTCTCCCCCTCTCGTCTGACCACCCCCACGCCGGAACCCACGAATCACCAGCGACCAAACCACGACCGGCCGCCCAGGTCGTAACCGCCGGAAAGAAACCGCGACGCCAACCACCGCTCGCCGCCCACCTGGGCACTACCCGCTGCCGCACACCACCCAGCGCCACCCCAACGCCGTCACCCCCCCCCCTCCCCCACCGAGCCGTCACCCGGACTCAGTCCGCCGTCGCCGCCCTCGCCAACAGGGAAAACCGCTCGTCGGAAAATCACGCCGGAGAACCGCCGGAAAAAGTCGCCGGAAAAAAGTGTCAAAATGCCGAAGAAACCCCTCGGAACCCGTACCCCGGAATGGAGCAACGCCGGCTACACCGTGATAGGAGGTAAAGCCCTGGAACCCGACCAATTTTCTCCGGAATTGGTTGATATGCTTAACCACCAAGGGCTTTTGGATACGTATCTCACCATCAAGGGGGATACGTACCCCGAATTGGTGAAGGAATTCTATCAACATCTAGTGGCCACAAAACGGGGTGATAAGTTAGAAATCGCCACCAAGGTTCGTGGCAAGGAAATTATACTCTCCGAAGGCCGCTTGGCCAAGCTCTTGAAATTGACCACCACGGGTGTGTCAAACTACGACCGAAAGGGGTGGATTGATACCCAAAATACGGGGTACAAGGACTACCTCGGGTACCTTCTCGGGAAGGAGGAAGGATTCACCTCGGCCACACGACCTAATAGGAAGTGGCTATCGGCCGAACAAAAGATATTGGTTATGATTGTGACCAATAGCCTCTTGCCCACAAACAATAAAAGCAAGGACGTGGGGAGTTTAGAGTGCACCTTTGCCTACTTCTTGAAACACAAAATCAAGTTCAACCTGCCGGCCCTCATGCTAAAACACATGGAGTTTTGCAAATCAAGCAACCGACTTAGCCTACCCTACGGGATGATCCTAAGTTGGATCATGGAGAAAAAGGGGGTGGACCTAAGCCACACCGAGGTCAAGACCGCAAATGGCATGACCTTTAACGCCTAGAACCTACGCCGCAATGATATCTACTCCACCGAGGGAGGACATTACCTCACCCTCGAAGAAATTTGCCAAAAACCGAGGATGAACGAAGAGAATTGGTCGACCAATTACACATCTCCAACAAGAAGCTCAAATGGGCAATGCAAGATTGCGGAATCCTGGAGGGAAATGAGGACCAGGAGGAGGATGACGAACCCAACCCGTCGGTGCAACCACGATCAGGAGGGAACCCGGGGGAGCAAGACGAGGGCTCAATCAATGAACGCATACTTGCACAGCTCAACCGGAAAAACCAAATCATGGAGGAAGGGTTCTCATCCTTGATCCGTACGACACGCGCACTAGATCAGAGGGTGGCAGCAATCGAGGCCACCTTGGGCACTCGTGGGGCGCCCAGCTCAGGAGCAGGAGACCGAGGTAGACCCAAAACCTTTCTATCACAACACCACCAGAAATCCAGTCTACCCCAGCTAAGGCAAAACGTGGGGCCACATTCCTAACCAGGAGGCCAAGATGCGGGATGCCTAGGGGTGAAAGAATGGATTAACACACCGGGCTTCGGGGACGAAGCCCCTCGTAAGAGGGGGAGAGTGTAACACCCCGTGGTACGATCCCTAAAACCAATTAATCATTTAACAAATTACCCAAAAGAAGGAATTAAATCACAATAATTAATTAGGAAAGGCCCACCATAGTCCATGGGCCCTTATCCCTAAACCCAACCCTTAGTACCAAAAGGAATAGAATTAGCAAGCCTATAATATTAGTTCCTAACCAAGACTCCTAAATATATAAATAAGGGACTTAAGATGCACCTAGAACCCCCCCCCCCCCCCCCCACCATAATAAACGACTCACCATCCTAAAGAGCTCCAATAATTCCCTTAGAAGAAATCAAGAAAGCAAGAAAGCTTAAAGAAAGACCCTTCATAGCCAAGGAATTAATTAAGGCTAACAGGTAACCCATGTCTCAACAAAACCTATTTTCATAGCTATGATTCCCCTCTTAGGATTTCCCCATATTATTGTGTATTGGTGATTGTGATATTATTATTAATGATTGGTGGGATGATTCCATGGGTGATCTTGATGGTGAGAGGTTCTTGATAATTATGGTGTTCTTGATAATTATATGACGTTCTTGATGATTATATGATGTTCTTGATAATTGTAAGATGTTCTTGATGTTTATGTGATATTCTTACCGAATCTTGATATTAGAAGATGAATTGTGTCCTTGTTAATTTAAAAGTGATTAGAACCCTAGGTTGTATCGTATGATATCATTCTTGGTATATGGGGTGGGAATCCGCATGATTGGGTGTTGATTATGTTTAGAAAAGTATGATAGGTTATGTGCCGTATATTTCTTGATTTTGATCCGTTAATTGTCTACGTGTGTTATCAATTGCGTTTGAAAGTGTCTAAGCATGGTTTCGGGTTCCACAAAGGTTCCCGGGGCGTTTTTGTGATGTAAGAGTCAGTGGGAGGTAGGTGGGGGTAGGGGACCCGCCACCTACCCGCGGCCTTCTTGGGCAACGCCGGCAGCGGGCAGCCAGCGGGCGGGCAGCTGCCCGCCGGGCACCCGCTGCCCGGATTTGCTACCGCCGGCGGGTGATCCCTCACCCACCGGCTACCCGCTGGTTTGAACCCCACCTTGGGATTTTGGCTTCCCCGTTTGACGTTCCCCCGACCCCCGTGGTGTCCCAACGGACTCCGTCTATCGTGCCTATGTGTAGTTTGATATTTCTGGTACCGTTCGTAGGTTGTATGAGTCTTATATATTGCATGCTAGTTGAATCGGTATCCTGTTGACCTAGGTAAAAGGAGTATGAACCCCTTAGGATTGTTCTTAGTATGTGAAGGATCACGCATAGGTTTTGTTATACGTTTTCTCCCCCTTCCCAATGTGATAATGTGGGTTGCATGTGCTTGCTATGTGTTATGTGTGCATGATACCCCAATCCGGTTGCGATCGGATTGGTTATTCCTGAGCTGCGGTTCAGAAGCTGGTTGCGGTCAGATTTACACTCTTGGGCTGCGGTCCACCGTTTGGTTGCGATCAAACGTTTCTACATGAGCTGCGGTTCATTTTCCTGGCTGCGGTAAGACGACATACTCTTGGGCTGCGGTCCACTATTTGGTTGCGATCTGTTAGCAATAAAGTGTAATGGTTTTGATATGCCAAATTTGTATTTGATGCCTCACGTGGGAATGAGGATGCAGTACGGGTTCCAATGATTGATCAAGTTACTGGCGAAGTTGGTAATCAATTTTAATAAGAATTAAATGTGGAAATTCGAACCAACTCTCCCAGTACACAACAAATGGATCCACCCAGTACCATGCACCCATTTGAACCAGATTTAAGATGGCTCAAAAATCACCCTCCAGAATTAATTAATGGGAATATTCATGAAGGCGTGAAAACAAGATTATCTACCATGGAAGCATTGTTCACGTGTTATCTATCTCAGATTGAACCAAAAGAAATTGACGAAGCTCTCAATGATCCGGATTGGATAAATGCTATGCAAGAGGAGCTCGATCAATTCAAAAGAAATGATGTTTGGGAACTTGTAATCGCTATCACTCACAATCCGGTGCTTCACTCAAGAACCAAACATATCGACATTCGACATCATTTTATAAGGGATCACGTTGAAAAGAAAAATCTGAAGATCGAATATATCCCTACGGAAAACCAAGTTGCTGATATTCTCACGAAGCCTTTATGCGAAACGAGATTTTCTACCTTAAGGCACGAGTTGGGAATGATCGAAATGAGCTAAGTATCACTGAACTTAATCTCTCTATTTAAATTGATACTTGTGCTCTAAATAAATTGTTCTATATGAATAAATTGTTTTATGTGTTTATATGCATGTTTTTATTCGTAATTTTTATGTGATAAAATTGCAATATGTGTTAGGAATTTAATTGTGTATTTGCATGTGTTATTTAACGTGAGATCATATGCCATGCAAATTAATTTGATGAAATGTGTAATTCGTGATTTATTTGATAAGTTGTTTAAAATTGCATGTTTTAATGTGCTAAATCAGTTTTTGAGTATGTGTTCATGTTTCTGTAAATTAACTAACTTGTTTGCATGAACAATTTGCTCTAAAAATGATTTACCGTGTTTGTGTGATAATATATACGTGTTATGTGCAAAATGTGATTTAATGTGTTAATTGTATATGTGTTTCGTATATATGCAATATATGTGATATAATTTGCAATAAAATGTCTTAGAAATCTAGAAGTTAATATTTTTTTGCTAGTTTCTAAAATATTTTGGAATCTGATAAATATGCTTTTTATATAAAGTTGTTTCTAATTATAATTTAGGAATATGTGTGTTAATTTTGTTAGTTTCCAAAATGTGTTTAATTTTTGATTGGAAATTACCGTATATGAGTTTAATATAATTGGTATGTGTGATTAATTATTTGTGGAGTAATTTTTGCTACTAACGAGATGTTTGAGTGTTATTATGTTTGTGGTACACGAATTTGAGAAGGAAATCAGGAGATAAAGGAGGAAAATTAGAGTTTAATTGGGCATCAAACCTCCACCCATAAACTCCTACCCTTTCTAAACCTCCACCCAACCTAAACCTCCCCCCATAATCCTCTCCAAGATCAGCACCCAACCGATCCTTTCTCTCTCAAATCGTCACCCTAATCCCTCATTAAATCTCCTAGAAACCGCTACCCATCACATCCACCGCTTTCTCGACCAATGAAGAGTCACGAAAGCACTCATCACACCTCTTGAAACAAAACGTCGGCTATATCCAGAGAAAACCTTTCAACCTCTTCATCATTAGGACACACGGTTCTAGCACCTTCCTAGGCCTATAAATTAGGACCTGAAGCAAACAAATCTGTGTGGAGATTTCTTTTGTTTGTATCTATTTTTTTTTGCAGGCTTCGATGACTCCAAAGAATCAAGAAAAGAGAAGATCTTCCAGGAGAGTGGCCGAGCAAGCAAGACAAGCGATGTTGAGGGCTCGACGTGCTGCAAATGGAGGACATGAAGTTGGAGACACACTTAGCGATCCTCTCATCCTATTCTCTGAAGAAGAGGAAGGACAACCACCGACCAAGGATCAAGTTCAAAAAGGTCCGAAAGTCTCAGCAGTGCAGCTACGACGCTCGACGCCATCACCACTGTCCTCTCGTCCTCTAACCCGCAGCTTCAAGCGATCTGCTCAACTCTCAATGGAACCCGGATTAGTCTATACTCTGAAATCAAGCTCTCCGTCTCCACCGCATGCTGATCTTGAGACTAATCACAGCGCTGGTCTCTCTACTGATGAAGCCTGAATATGTGATGTGACCTGATCCAAAAATGTTATCTCTCTTTCTCCCTAAGAATGAGATAAATAAAAATTTTTGGATGTTTTTGCTACTAGTTTTGTCTATCTCTATTTTCTCTCTGTCTCTCTCTCTCCTACAAAATGAAAAATCCCTACGTATATAAAAAGAACAAGTTTCATAGCCAAAAAGATACACAAAAAAATATATGAATAAAAACAAAATAAAAAGGAATTAAAAAATTATATATTATGGCTACAAAAGGGATAAAAGAAGAAAAGATTAAGAGGAGAAGTGTCAGTACAAGAAGAAATAAGAGAACAAGTGTCAGAAGAAAGAAGAAGAGATATACCAGTGGAAGTTGCAGTAGAAGTTGCTACTGAGAGTAGACTGCAAATCACAGAGGATTTATCCAGTGTATTGCCAGTACACCATACCGAGTCTACCATGCCTACCATGGACCCTGTTCTAGAAAATGAAGATATATTTGCAGACAACTACACAAGAACAGAAGTCTTAGAAGAACAAGTTGGTGATCTCAATCAAGAAGCCGAATCACCTGAAGAAGAAGGAATGCAACTTATTGATACAGTTGTTCTCACAGATACGAATAGAAGTCCATTTGGATCCCCTCAAAACTTTGTGCAGATGAATGATCAAGATGATGGCATATTTTCATCCTTATTTGCCAAAGTGGCCGAATCCAGTGATGTTGTTTGTCAAACAGTTGGAGAAAAGTTGGTTGAACAAAATCAAAAGATGGATCAACAACACACGGATGTACGAGTCAATCTGAAGGAGTTAATGGAGCATCAAAATAGTTTGAAGACCCAGATTGACAAAGCAGAAAGAATTTTGAAAGGAGAATTGACAAAAGGCTTACTTGAAGTTATTCAGCTCATGAAGAAGGAACGAGAAGCAGCTGGAAAGATTAACAACGAACGTCACTTGAGACAGATCAAAGCAATTCAAGATCAAGAAAGCCGAATCAACAAACTTGAAGCTGAACTCGCAGTTACAACAAACAAGCTGGACAACGTACAAACCGTTTCCATTGAAACGCACAATAGTGTTGAAACTTTGAAGGCAAACCAAGACCGAGATTTTAAGACCCTAGCATTTTTGGTTGATAACGCCAAAAGGGGGATGAAATCCTCAGTCACATGGCTTTGCAACAACAAGAATTTATTCTTGGAAGTCAACAACAGTCAGTAGTGTCTACTCAAGGTAGAGGCCGAAGCCGCGGACAATCCTCACAAGGACCATCTCAGATTGGTTTTGCTTAGTTCGCGAATCCTAGTCTTGGTATGAGTACATCAAAGGTTGCTGAACAGCGTGGCTGGTTCGAATGCTCTAAGGGTACCGCCACTCAAACAACAATATGGACCAAAGAAAATTTACCATGCATGATCAAGAAATGTCCTGCAGCTGATCAAGCCCAATGGATCTCGGAAAAGAATAAAGAAGAAGAAGGCAAAAGGAAAAGAACCGAGATGTGGTATGAACTAAGAGATTTCACCAGAAATATGGGCATGAATCTTGGAGAAGAAAGAAGCTTCGAAGAATGTGTCTTATGGTGGGAAAACGGAGTTCTTCCGGGCAACAATATCAAAGAAGCTTATGGATACAATATGGCCGGACAGCTTACAAAGAAATTTCAGAATGCAAAGTTCAAAGATGATTTCTTCAAGCTCAGAGAACATGTCAAGGAAATTTTGAAGAAAGACTCTGGTGTGAAGAAACCCAAAAGGTAATCTGAAAATTCTCTTAAGCTGATATTCTCTATTTTCGAACCTCTGTTGCGTTTTTCTCTATAAATTCAAAATATATCAATAAATATTTCCCATGGTCTATTTTGAGTCTTTAATTTTATTTGTTTAATGTAATTAGACTTTCGTGAATTAAAAGACAAGAAATATGTCAAACGCACGACAAAATTAACAATTGATGATGATCAAAATAAAAATAATTCAAGATGCGTTTAGGAGCTTGTCTAAAAATTTAATTCACAAGTTTCTTTTGATTGTGTCTAGAAAACCATTTGTTAAACTCATCTTGGCTTTGTCAAATAAAATTGAGCAAAAAGACTATTTTTCAAAGACTTAAAGCCAATGACTGAGTATAGGTTTTGGCATTATCAAAAGGGGGGAAATTGTTAGGAATAAAGTGTAATGGTTTTGATATGCCAAATTTGTATTTGTAGATCCACCCATTTTGTTTTATAGGTCTAGTAGAGTCTTAGGCCATGATCGGGAAATTATTTAATTATGAAAAGAGAAAAACAGAGGAAGATGGATGAAAATAGAAGAAGAAGATATAAAGCCTAAAATCAAGAATTTGTCTGGAGAAAATGACAAATTGAAGAAGAAGATGAATGATATGAAATCACGTCAATGCTACTCAAAGAAGATATCCCAGAAGAATTTTCGTGAAGAAAATTAATATTGGAAGAATGCATGAAATTGACTTGGAGATCAAGCATCTATGGAAAGAAAGAAGTACATCAAATGTGATTGAAGATTTAATCAAAAGTTGTATGGACGAAGTGGATGATGATTGATATATTATGTGAAATGGCTCAAGTTCAAAACTCACCATCAATAATTTTACAAGGTAAAATTTGAGAAGTCAAATTAAATTAATCTGATGGAGTTGGGCGCTAGTTTCGCTTGTGGTGGCAATTGAGATGCAATTGCATGGGAGCCGATTTCATAGAAATTGAAATTGGGAGCTAGTTCGAAGCAATTGAAATTGGGAGCCAGTTTCAGAGAAAATTGAAATTGAGAGCCAGTTTTAGTTCGAAGCAATTGAAATTGGGAGCCAGTTTCAGAGAAAATTGAAATTGGGAGCCAGTTTCAGAGAAAATCGAAATTGGGAGCAAGTAAGTTGGGGACCAATTCAAAGAAGACATGGAGATCAAATTGAATTGAGATGAAATTCAATACCTGGAGAAGTCTAGTTGGGGACCAATTCAAAGAAGACATGGAGATCAAATTGAACATGGAGATGAAATTCAATACCAGGAGAAGTCTAGTTGGGGACCAATTTGAATTGAGATGAAATTCAATACCAGGAGAAGTCTAGTTGGGGACCAATTCAAAGAAGACATGGAGATCAAATTGAACCAGGTGAAGTCTGGGAGCCAATTTCAAAGTCAAAGTCAACAATTCAAATTGGGAAGCAATTGAAAGCACCAGGAGTAGGGACCAATTCAAAGAAGACATGGAGATCAAATTGAATTGAGATGAAATTCAATACCACGAGAAGTCTAGTTGGGGACCAATTCAAAGAAGACATGGAGATCAAATTGAATTGAGATGAAATTCAATACCAGGAGAAGTCTGGGAGCCAATTTCAAAGTCAAAGTCAACAATTCAAATTGGGAAGCAATTGAAAGCACCAGAAGTAGATTGGGAGCCAATTGCAAGTCAAAATCAATTGGGAGACAATTACAATGGAGAAATTCAAATTGGGAGCCAATTACAAGCCAATTGAAATTGGGTGTCAATTACAAAGGAGAAATTCAAATTGGGTGGAAGTTCAAAGCCAGTTTGATGTCTGAGAACACCCAGACTTGAGAATGAAGAAGATGAAGATGAACTTACAGTGAAAATATTCTCACAAGGAAAAATACTAGTTTAACTAGTACGGGATTAATTTGAAGAATATTTTTAAATCCCAAAGATACAAGGACCACTTCAGAGCTAATCAGAGAAGCCATTCTACACCAAAACAAAGACCCAGATATTCCCACTCAACGTTAAACCAGAGGAATATCAGATGAAGTTTGGGAGCTCATTTACATGGAGATGAAACTCCATCAATGGCTAGCTTATCTCTTTCTGACATTTTTGCAGAAGATAAGATAAGATCTCTGACAAAAAGATACAAGATTTCAAAAATGAGAGCGTCTCTTTCCAACAGACAGATTCTCATTACCAGCTATAAAATGATGAAGGTATGAAAACTTGAAGAAGATAGAGCAGAAGAGCATAAAACGAACTCACGAATAAGAGAGCAGAAAATTCGAATCCATAAAAGGGATCGAATAGAGCAATTAAGCTTGAAAAGAGATAGAGCAAAAATCTCATTTGGTACAGAGCATACCAAAAATCTTCGAGTGAGAAGTGAGAAAAGAAAAAGAACTCATAGAGCTTCAAAAGAGAAATATTCTGAGAGTTCTTAAACAGAGCAAAGCATAGCAAAAATATCAAGTGCTTTACTTGATATATTCAAAGAGAGAAAACACTCAGAGCTATCAAGAGAAATCATTCCAGAGTGTTTTGCATAAAGGGCCAACGTGAGCCCAAGTAATACTTTCAAAAACCATAAGCATGCGTTATATCATTTCTTTGATGCATTGAGAAGTAGTATAGTTGTTGCATGCATGAAATTGATACATGAGAGATATATCTATGTATTATCTATATCGGTGAGGTTTTGGAGGATCTCGTTTGGACTATGTCCTCTCGGATGATTTTATGGAAATTGTGGTCCCAGTATTTGTAACACGGCGTATTCCAATGTTAGGAGGTTGGAAACTGCCCGCCAGTCTTGGAATCCTGGTAGGGGGTGTGCACACTTAAAGTTCGGTAGCTGATTCCACAGCGAGAGAACCACGAGATTGGTTCCGTAGACGGTAGGAGATATTGGGTCGGACTTATGCCATTCCCGATGGGGCAATTCACGCTATGGTGAAACCCTAAGTCATCTACAAGCGAAAAGAAAAGAAAGCGAGTCAATAGAGACTCAAAAGAAAGAAAGCGAGTCAAGAGAGACTCAAGAGAAAGAAAGCGAGTCAAGAGAGACTCAAGAGAAAGAAAGTGAGTCAAGAGAGACTCAAGAGAAAGAAAGTGAGTCAAGAGAGACTCAAAAGTAAGAAAGAAAGAGACCTCCACAGAAAGTACTCTATTTTTACGACTAGTGTATATGAGTATATTTATAGTATTGCACGAGATTGCATATGAGTATGATTATAGTATTGCACGAGATTGCATATGAGTATGATTATAGTATTGCACGAGATTGCATATGAGTATGATTATAATAGTGCACGAGATTGCATATGAGTATGATTATAGTATTGCACGAAATTGTATATGAGTATGATTATAGTATTGCACGAGATTGCATATGACTATGATTATAGTATTGCACGAGATTGCATAGGAGTATGATTATAGTAGTGCACGAGATTGCATATGAGTATGATTATAGTATTGCACGAGATTGCATATGAGAATGATTATAGTATTGCTCGAGATTGCATATGAGTTTGATTATAGTATTGCACGAGATTGCATATGAGTATGATTATAGTATCGCATGACATTACATAATGAGAATGTTGATTTAAGGTTGTCCATCGAGCATGATTATTTTGTTCTATTTGAAGCCTTGTATATCATGCTTATGTGATGAGAATATGAGAGCATGAGAATATCTGCAGTATGGATTATTAGTATGATCCTACCTACAAGCATGAGTTGTTTGTTAAGTAATTAAAGTGTTTATATGTTGAAGTATCTAAGTATTCAGCGTTATATATATGAGCATGCCAGTTGATATTATAGGTTGCAAGCTTCTGGAAAGTATGTGATAGATTTAAAGATGATTTGAGATGAGTTTGTTGTTTACAAAACAAATCAAAAGTTTTCAAAGTATGCTAGAAAGCTTTACAGGGTTGAATGTGGTTATACTTAGCTTTGTGGTAACGGGTGTTTTCCTATTTGTCTATGTGTTGCTTGTAAAACCCCTTTCAGGTGGGCCCAGCAGTGAGAAGAGATCGAGTAAGATTAGTCTCGCAGTTAGAGATGTCTAAACTCTAGTTATTTATGACTTTGTTATGGATTTTAGACTCATTATTGATGTTATGTTTTTTTTTGAGGATGATGTAGACTTTTGGGGTGACGTTTTCCCCCCTTATGTTTTCAGTATTCAATATGGATGCCAGATTTTTATGTTATTTCTAGTTTTAACCCTTAGCTTGTGCAATCACCACGGAGTGGTGGTTGTGGCCGTAACATTCCCACTAGTTACATTTTCAGTTATTATTTTCGCTGTTTACTTTAGGTTAGTGTTTGGATTAGAGTTGTGATTAACAGATAGAAAAGTGGGGTGTTACATGCCTGCTCCGTCGAATATATCTGATGTTCCACCCCGTTTGTCTACTATTGATATGTCTGATGATGAAAAACTTTTTGATGTGCCTGTGTTTGATAAGCTTGCCCCTTCATGTGCTAACATTGATGAGTCAATATATGTTGTGTTATCTCCTCATACTTGTTTGCCCATAATTCCTTATGACCCTGAGTCCACAGTTCCAGTCAAAAACTCTGCTGACATCGGTTTAGTTAATCCTTCTCTTAATGAGTCTGTTGTTCCCACATCTGAACAGTCAGAGAATACCCATTCATCTGATCCAAATGTTGTCATTCCTGTCTATACATCATCTAGTCTGGCAGAGAGTCTAGAACATATTCCCCACTTTGCGGATTTACCCTCTGAATCAGTATCTGAACCCTACAAAGTGATACGACCAAGGCATGTTCCTTCTATTCCAACAGACAGTGATGATGAGAAGATTCTAGCTGAAGTGCTTGGTTCCAAGGCCCCACCTTCTGATCAAAATGAGTCTCTACAGATTTCACAACTTTCAAAATCAGAGAAGTTACTAAGCTTCTGGCCTCATCAACTGTACATGGGTCTGAAACCAGCAATTTTGTGTCACCAAGTCCTACAAAGAGTTCACCAGTCAGAGAAACTCGAAAGTCCAAGAGGAAGGGGGTTCTAGAGAAAGTAGCTGTGAATACTAATGATGAGCCTATAGAGTCTACTCAACTAGAGAAGAAAAGAAGATCCGTTGAAACTGAGAAAACTGAAAGTGATCCTCCTGTCAGACAAATATTCAAGAACCTAAGATCGTCTATTAAAGGTAAAGCTCCTGCAGTTGCTCCATCAACAAGAGGCAAGAAAATGAAGGCTGTTACAAAGTCAAAGGAAGAAGTGTTACTCCTGATGTACCTAATGTGCCTATTGAAGTTCTAGAGAGTCCTGACACTTCTGTCTACAAGCCACAGTTTGTTTCTGAAGCTGCCCGAGAAAAATGGCATACTATATACGATGGTGAAACGTTAGTTGATTGTACATAGATCGGTTGATGAGAATCAGTTGAATTTAGTGTGTGATGTATTTCCCCTTCTGTGTGAGCTTGGTCTGCTGAAGACAGTGACATCTGTATGTGCTTAT
This sequence comes from Ipomoea nil, assembly GCF_001879475.1. NCBI lineage: Eukaryota > Viridiplantae > Streptophyta > Magnoliopsida > Solanales > Convolvulaceae > Ipomoea > Ipomoea nil. Next base: position 8,842 of record NW_017619391.1, on the reverse strand, counting down.
TCAGAGCTACTAATATATGAATTCTACGGCAACCTGAATGAAAAAATTGATGATCCTAACAAGCAAGAATTGTATGCAAATCTTCATTAGGGGTAATTGGTATGTGTTTGGTCCTGATGTGATCAACCAGTATTATGGATTGAAGACAGTTGATAAAGATGAGTTTACTGACTGGGATTTGGTTGCTAAGACCCTCACTAGAGGAGTGGTGTCGCAATTGCCAATGGTTGATAATGATGCTCTGTCCAATTCTGAATTCACCTCCAAGTTTGTTATCCTTCACCGGATTGCTTTACACAACTGGTTGCCGTCTGCACACTTCCATACAGTCTGTAGGCCAGTAGCTGCACTTCCTTATCCCAATCTTATTTTTGGTGTGCTAACATCCCATGGTCTGATTCCGATTCCTAGTGAGATCATTACTCCATCTCTGCTATATACTGTGGATCCACGTCTACTGACTGGCAAACATATCAAGGATGTTTGACCTGTTAATGCTCTGGGAACTTCTGAGGATGATACTGTGAGTGACATTATCTCAAACCAGCTCAATGTTTCTCGCACAGAGCTGGCGACTGAATGTCTTACTCCGGATGAGCCTTTCTGAGTCTACTGTTGGTGAAGATTTAAAGTCTGACAGTGGAGGTCCTTCTCACGCTTAACGAGTCCTTTGCTTATCTTTGCAAAAACGGGGAGTATAATACTCTGGGGGTATTTGTGATGGTTTTTTGTGGTGGTTGATCTAACATCCCGTGTTACGGCCTCTAAACCAATTAATTTAATTGGTTACCCTAAAAAGAGAATTAAATTCCATTAATTAATTAGGAAGAGTCCACCATACACCATGGACCCTCATCCCTAAACCAAACCCTTAGTCCTATAAGAAATAGAATTAGTAAACACATACCATTCAAACCCTAACTAGGACTCTTGGATATATAAATAGGGACATAGGAGGCACCTAGAATTCACACCACAATAGATATCACCACACAAGAATTCCACGAGAATTCCCCCATCACCAACATAGGAGAAATCAAGAAGAGGAGATCTTAGAGAAAGAACCTTGATAACCAAGGAATCTAATTAAGGCTAAGAGGTAACTCATATCTCAACAAAACCTATTTTCCTCGCTATAATCTTCTTCTTTGGCTCCTTCTCTATGCTTGTGTCTGGATAAATCTTTTATGATGGTTATGATATGATCTTGATGTTGATGAGTTGATCTTATGTGTTGATCTTGATAATCTTGTTGATTATAAGAGGATCTTGATAATTGTGTGTTGTTCTTGATAGATCTTGATGTTCTTGATTTGAAAGATAAAACTATGATTTTGATGATTTGAATATGATTAGAGCCCTAGGTTAAATTGGGAATTTCATATTGTGATATTCTTGATATAATTGGGTGGAATTTCGCATGTTCGGGTGTTAATTATGTTTAGAAGTCATGATAGGATGTGTTCAAAATGATTCTTGGTTTTGATCCATTACTTGACTATGTGGTGTCGTCGTTTATGTTTAAAAGTGTAACACCCCGTGTTACGGCCTCTAACCGAAACTAATTATTTAATTACTTACCCTAAAAAGAGAATTAAATTCCATTAATTAATTAGGAAGGGTCCACCATAGACCATGAACCCTTATCCTTAACCCAATTCTTTAGTCCTATAAGAAATAGAATTAGCAAAACCATACCATTCAGACCCTAATTAAGACTCTTAGATATATAAATAGGGACATAGGAGCCACCTAGAAGTCACACCACAATAGATATCACCACACAAGAATTCCCCTATCACCAACGTATGAGAAATCACGAAGAGGAGATCATAGAGAAAGAAACTTAATAGCCAAGGAATCTAATTAAGGCTAAGAGGTAACCCATGTCTCAACAAAACCTATTTTCCTCGTTATAATCTTCTTCTTTGGCTCCTTCTCTATGCTTATGTCTGGATAAATCTTTTATGATGATTATTATATGATCGTGATGTTAATGAGTTGATCTTATGTGTTGATCTTGATAATCTGATGATTATAAGTGGATCTTGATAATTGTTGTTGTTCTTGATAGATCTTGTTGTTTGATTTGAAAGATAAAACTATGATTTTGATGATTTGAATATGATTAGAGCCCTAGGTTAAATTGGGAATTTCATATTGTGATATTCTTGATATAATTGGGTGGAATTTCGCATGTTCGGGTGTTAATTATGTTTAGAAGTCATGATAGGATGTGTTCAAAATGATTCTTGGTTTTGATCCATTATTTGACTATGTGGTGTCGTCGTTTATGTTTAAAAGTGTAACACCCCGTGTTACGGCCTCTAACCCAAACTAATTATTTAATTACTTACCCTAAAAGAGAATTAAATTCCATTAATTAATTAGGAAGGGTCCACCATAGACCATGAACCCTTATCCTTAACCCAATCCTTTAGTCCTATAAGAAATAAAATTAGCAAAACATACCATTCAGACCCTAATTAAGACTCTTAGATATATAAATAGGGACTTAGGAGCCACCTAGAAGTCACACAACAATAGATATCACCACATAAGAATTCCCCTATCACCAACGTATGAGAAATCAAGAAGAGGAGATCTTAGAGAAAGAACCTTAATAGCCAAAGAATCTAATTAAGGCTAAGAGGTAACCCATGTCTCAACAAAACCTATTTTCCTCGTTATAATCTTCTTCTTTGGCTCCTTCTCTATGCTTATGTCTGGATAAATCTTTTATGATGATTATTATATGATCGTGATGTTAATGAGTTGATCTTATGTGTTGATCTTGATAATCTTGATGATTATAAGTGGATCTTGATAATTGTGTGTTGTTCTTGATAGATCTTGTTGTTCTTGATTTGAAAGATAAAACTATGATTTTGATGATTTGAATATGATTAGAGCCCTAGGTTAAATTGGGAATTTCATATTGTGATATTCTTGATATAATTGGGTGGAATTTCGCATGTTCGGGTGTTAATTATGTTTAGAAGTCATGATAGGATGTTTCAAAATGATTCTTGGTTTTGATCCATTATTTGACTATGTGGTGTCGTCGTTTATGTTTAAAAGTGTAACACCCCGTGTTACGGCCTCTAACCCAAACTAATTATTTAATTACTTACCCTAAAAAGAGAATTAAATTCCATTAATTAATTAGGAAGGGTCCACCATAGACCATGAACCTTATCCTTAACCCAATCTTTAGTCCTATAAGAAATAAAATTAGCAAAATATACCATTCAGACCCTAATTAAGACTCTTAGATATATAAATAGGGACTAGGAGCCACCTAGAAGTCACACAACAATAGATATCACCACACAAGAATTCCCCTATCACCAACGTATGAGAAATCAAGAAGAGGAGATCTTAGAGAAAGAACCTTAATAGCCAAGAATCTAATTAAGGCTAAGAGGTAACCCATGTCTCAACAAAACCTATTTCCTCGTTATAATCTTCTTCTTTGGCTCCTTCTCTATGCTTATGTCTGGATAAATCTTTTATGATGATTATTATATGATCGTGATGTTAGTTGATCTTATGTGTTGATCTTGATAATCTTGATGATTATAAGTGGATCTTGATAATTGTGTGTTGTTCTTGATAGATCTTGTTGTTCTTGATTTGAAATAAAACTATGATTTTGATGATTTGAATATGATTAGAGCCCTAGGTTAAATTGGGAATTTCATATTGTGATATTCTTGATATAATTGGGTGGAATTTCGCATGTTCGGGTGTTAATTATGTTTAGAAGTCATGATAGGATGTGTTCAAAATGATTCTTGGTTTTGATCCATTATTTGACTATGTGGTGTCGTCGTTTATGTTTAAAAGTGTAACACCCCGTGTTACGGCCTCTAACCCAAACTAATTATTACTTACCCTAAAAAAGAGAATTAAATTCCATTAATTAATTAGGAAGGGTCCACCATAGACCATGAACCCTTATCCTTAACCAATCCTTTAGTCCTATAAGAAATAAAATTAGCAAAAACATACCATTCAGACCCTAATTAAGACTCTTAGATATATAAATAGGGACTTAGCCACCTAGAAGTCACACACAATAGATATCACCACATAAGAATTCCCTATCACCAACGTATGAGAAATCAAGAAGAGGAGATCTTAGAGAAAGAACCTTAATAGCCAAGAATCTAATTAAGGCTAAGAGGTAACCCATGTCTCAACAAAACCTATTTTCCTCGTTATAATCTTCTTCTTTGGCTCCTTCTCTATGCTTATGTCTGGATAAATCTTTTATGATGATTATTATATGATCGTGATGTTAATGAGTTGATCTTATGTGTTGATCTTGATAATCTTGATGATTATAAGTGGATCTTGATAATTGTGTGTTGTTCTTGATAGATCTTTGTTCTTGATTTGAAAGATAAAACTATGATTTTGATGATTTGAATATGATTAGAGCCCTAGGTTAAATTGGGAATTTCATATTGTGATATTCTTGATATAATTGGGTGGAATTTCGCATGTTCGGGTGTTAATTATGTTTAGAAGTCATGATAGGATGTGTTCAAAATGATTCTTGGTTTTGATCCATTATTTGACTATGTGGTGTCGTCGTTTATGTTTAAAAGTGTAACACCCCGTGTTACGGCCTCTAACCCAAACTAATTATTTAATTACTTACCCTAAAAAGAGAATTAAATTCCATTAATTAATTAGGAAGGGTCCACATAGACCATGAACCCTTATCCTTAACAAATCCTTTAGTCCTATAAGAATAAAATTAGCAAAAACATACCATTCAGACCCTAATTAAGACTCTTAGATATATAAATAGGGACTTAGGAGCCACCTAGAAGTCACACAACAATAGATATCACCACATAAGAATTCCCTATCACCAACGTATGAGAAATCAAGAAGAGGAGATCTTAGAGAAAGAACCTTAATAGCCAAAGAATCTAATTAAGGCTAAGAGGTAACCCATGTCTCAACAAAACCTATTTTCCTCGTTATAATCTTCTTCTTTGGCTCCTTCTATGCTTATGTCTGGATAAATCTTTTATGATGATTATATATATGATCGTGATGTTAATGAGTTGATCTTATGTGTTGATCTTGATAATCTTGATGATTATAAGTGGATCTTGATAATTGTGTGTTGTTCTTGATATCTTGTTGTTCTTGATTTGAAAGATAAAACTATGATTTTGATGATTTGAATATGATTAGAGCCCTAGGTTAAATTGGGAATTTCATATTGTGATATTCTTGATATAATTGGGTGGAATTTCGCATGTTCGGTGTTAATTATGTTTAGAAGTCATGATAGGATGTGTTTCAAAATGATTCTTGGTTTTGATCCATTATTTGACTATGTGGTGTCGTCGTTTATGTTTAAAAGTGTAACACCCCGTGTTACGGCCTCTAACCCAAACTAATTATTAATTACTTACCCTAAAAAGAGAATTAAATTCCATTAATTAATTAGGAAGGGTCCACCATAGACCATGAACCTTATCCTTAACCCAATCCTTTAGTCCTATAAGAAATAAATTAGCAAAACATACCATTCAGACCCTAATTAAGACTCTAGATATATAAATAGGACAGGAGCCACCTAGAAGTCACACAACAATAGATATCACCACATAAGAATTCCCCTATCACCAACGTATGAGAAATCAAGAAGAGGAGATCATAGAGAAAGAACCTTAATAGCCAAGAATCTAATTAAGGCTAAGAGGTAACCCATGTCTCAACAAAACCTATTTTCCTCGTTATAATCTTCTTCTTTGGCTCCTTCTCTATGCTTATGTCTGGATAAATCTTTTATGATGATTATTATATGATCGTGATGTTAATGAGTTGATCTTATGTGTTGATCTTGATAATCTTGATGATTATAAGTGGATCTTGATAATTGTGTTGTTCTTGATAGATTTGTTGTTCTTGATTTGAAAGATAAAACTATGATTTTGATGATTTGAATATGATTAGAGCCCTAGGTTAAATTGGGAATTTCATATTGTGATATTCTTGATATAATTGGGTGGAATTTCGCATGTTCGGGTGTTAATTATGTTTAGAAGTCATGATAGGATGTGTTCAAAATGATTCTTGGTTTTGATCCATTATTTGACTATGTGGTGTCGTCGTTTATGTTTAAAAGTGTAACACCCCGTGTTACGGCCTCTAACCAAACTAATTATTACCCTAAAAAGAGAATTAAATTCCATTAATTAATTAGGAAGGGTCCACCATAGACCATGAACCCTTATCCTTAACCCAATCCTTTAGTCCTATAAGAAATAAAATTAGCAAAAACATACCATTCAGACCCTAATTAAGACTCTTTAGATATATAAATAGGGACTTAGGAGCCACCTAGAAGTCACACAACAATAGATATCACCACATAAGAATTCCCCTATCACCAACGTATGAGAAATCAAGAAGAGGAGATCTTAGAGAAAGAACCTTAATAGCCAAAGAATCTAATTAAGGCTAAGAGGTAACCCATGTCTCAACAAAACCTATTTTCCTCGTTATAATCTTCTTCTTTGGCTCCTTCTCTATGCTTATGTCTGGATAAATCTTTTATGATGATTATTATATGATCGTGATGTTAATGAGTTGATCTTATGTGTTGATCTTGATAATCTTGATGATTATAAGTGATCTTGATAATTGTGTGTTGTTCTTGATAGATCTTGTTGTTCTTGATTTGAAAGATAAACTAATGATTTTGATTGAATATGATTAGAGCCAGGTTAAATTGGGAATTTCATATTGTGATTCTTGATATAATTGGGTGGAATTTCGCATGTTCGGGTGTTAATTATGTTTAGAAGTCATGATAGGATGTGTTCAAAATGATTCTTGGTTTTGATCCATTATTTGACTATGTGGTGTCGTCGTTTATGTTTAAAAGTGTAACACCCCGTTTACGGCCTCTAACCCAAACTAATTATTTAATTACTTACCCTAAAAAGAGAATTAAATTCCATTAATTAATTAGGAAGGGTCCACCATAGACCATGAACCCTTATCTTAACCCAATCTTTAGTCCTATAAGAAATAATTAGCAAAACATACCATTCAGACCCTAATTAAGACTCTTAGATATATAAATAGGGACTAGGAGCCACCTAGAAGTCACACACAATAGATATCACCACACAAGAATTCCCTATCACCAACGTATGAGAAATCAAGAAGAGGAGATCTTAGAGAAAGAACCTTAATAGCCAAAGAATCTAATTAAGGCTAAGAGGTAACCCATGTCTCAACAAAACCTATTTTCCTCGTTATAATCTTCTTCTTTGGCTCCTTCTCTATGCTTATGTCTGGATAAATCTTTTATGATGATTATTATATGATCGTGATGTTAATGAGTTGATCTTATGTGTTGATCTTGATAATCTTGATGATTATAAGTGGATCTTGATAATTGTGTGTTTGTTTGATAGATCTTGTTGTTCTTGATTTGAAAGATAAAACTATGATTTTGATGATTTGAATATGATTAGAGCCCTAGGTTAAATTGGGAATTTCATATTGTGATATTCTTGATATAATTGGGGTGGAATTTCGCATGTTCGGTGTTAATTATGTTTAGAAGTCATGATAGGATGTGTTCAAAATGATTCTTGGTTTTGATCCATTATTTGACTATGTGGTGTCGTCGTTTATGTTTAAAAGTGTAACACCCCGTGTTACGGCCTCTAACCCAAACTAATTATTTAATTACTTACCCTAAAAAGAGAATTAAATTCCATTAATTAATTAGGAAGGGTCCACCATAGACCATGAACCCTTATCCTTAACCCAATCCTTTAGTCCTATAAGAAATAAATTAGCAAAACATACCATTCAGACCCTAATTAAGACTCTTAGATATATAAATAGGGACTTAGGAGCCACCTAGAAGTCACACAACAATAGATATCACCACATAAGAATTCCCCTATCACCAACGTATGAGAAATCAAGAAGAGGAGATCTTAGAGAAAGAACCTTAATAGCCAAAGAATCTAATTAAGGCTAAGAGGTAACCCATGTCTCAACAAAACCTATTTTCCTCGTTATAATCTTCTTCTTTGGCTCCTTCTCTATGCTTATGTCTGGATAAATCTTTTATGATGATTATTATATGATCGTGATGTTAATGAGTTGATCTTATGTGTTGATCTTGATAATCTTGATGATATAAGTGGATCTTGATAATTGTGTGTGTTCTTGATAGATCTTGTTGTTCTTGATTTGAAAGATAAAACTATGATTTTGATGATTTGAATATGATTAGAGCCCTAGGTTAAATTGGGAATTTCATATTGTGATATTCTTGATATAATTGGGTGGAATTTCGCATGTTCGGTGTTAATTATGTTTAGAAGTCATGATAGGATGTGTTCAAAATGATTCTTGGTTTTGATCCATTATTTGACTATGTGGTGTCGTCGTTTATGTTTAAAAGTGTAACACCCCGTGTTACGGCCTCTAACCCAAACTAATTATTTAATTACTTACCCTAAAAAGAGAATTAAATTCCATTAATTAATTAGGAAGGGTCCACCATAGACCATGAACCCTTATCCTTAACCCAATCCTTTAGTCCTATAAGAAATAAAATTAGCAAAAACATACCATTCAGACCCTAATTAAGACTCTTAGATATATAAATAGGGACTTAGGAGCCACCTAGAAGTCACACAACAATAGATATCACCACATAAGAATTCCCCTATCACCAACGTATGAGAAATCAAGAAGAGGAGATCTTAGAGAAAGAACCTTAATAGCCAAAGAATCTAATTAAGGCTAAGAGGTAACCATGTCTCAACAAAACCTATTT